>NW_007360988.1:1668821-2105285 GCF_000409485.1 Glarea lozoyensis ATCC 20868 | reverse complement strand
CCCTAACCCTAACCCTAACCCTAACCCTAACCCTAACCCTAACCCTAACCCTAACCCTAACCCTAACCCTAACCCTAACCCTAACCCTAACCCTAACTAGCGAATTTAAGATAGCTATTAATATTAAATTAGGTAAGTTATATTAAGTCTATCTCTAAGTACTCTAAATAGAGTCGATGTTTTAAAACCTCGGTATTATTCTCCTTAAGGCTATTCGGTAACTCTCGACCTAACGACTCTAGACTATAATATACCCTCTTAAAGACTATCTTAAAGTTTAGAGTAGAACTCTTTTTACGTTCCTCGCTACTAAAGAATCGATCCTATCTAAATTATAAGGGTATATCTAGTAAGAATAAATCGGTAAGCTCGGTAAGTATATAATAATTAACTTCTATAGATAAAAGAGTATACTCTAAATAGTTCTCAAATATAGAGAGTATATAACTCTCTACTCTATATCTATAAAATAAAACTAATTATATAGCGGTAGCGAGCGCTAGGTTAATTTTAGAAATAATTGTTTCTTATAGACTACTAAGTAGTTATACTTCGACTTTAATATTATTATCTTATAGTAAGAGAATGTCCGTTTTATCGATATCTGGCCTCTCGAAATCCGAGCTACTACTACTAGAAATATAATCTCTATTAGACTATAAATCGTTATCGGATCGATAGCTAGACGGCCTAGCTTCGATAGGGGTAATTTCTTATAATACTTTCGCCTTTACAGTTATAGGTTTACGGCGTAACTCTATTTCTACACAAACGTCTAAGGAAATTTCCTTTCGATATAGTATTAATATTATAGCGTCTTAACTACTATTCGAGAAATAATCGTTAGATAGTAGTTAGAGAAGAATATTATTATCTCTATTAATATACTATAGAGAATCTATTAAGGGCGTATTAATAACTAGTAAAGTAGATTGAGAATAACTATAATAGAATTATTATTAAATATACTATTATATAGTATTAGAATATAATTACTTTATTAGAGTAGAATCTTAAGGTTTAGGTAAGGTCTAGTAATCTTTATTCTAAATTATATTAGTTAGGTATTATCTTTTAGATATTTAATATTTAATATATTATATTAAGTATTAGAGGTATTACCTCGATAGTATATTATAGACTAATAACCTCTCTCTCTTTCCCTTTATCTTCTCGCTAAAGGTTAGACTCCTCGATACTTTCTAGCGAAATATCTTAAAGAGAACCTATAGAATTATAAGTAATTTCTAAAGGGGGTTAGATAATAGGTTACGTAATCGTAGAAGCCGGATTTACTAGAATAAAACCTCTATAAGTATAGGATTTATAGTATAATAGGTAGGCTTAAATATAGGTTATAACTTCTATAAGAGAAGGAAGTTAAAGCGAAGGGCTAGGCTATTATAGGCGAATCGGTAAAGAGAACGTAGGTGACCTAGTTAAATAGGAGAGTTTGTATATAGGCGATAGACGTGTTAACAAAGCTAGGATAGTAGGGAGTTAAGGGCTTTTTGACGTCGATCGGGTATAATATCGAGGTTAGATTAATAGTTAGTCGGTTAAGTTTAAAGGGGGCTCTAAATTGTTATTTTGACTTACTCGACTACTTAACCGTATAACTCGAGTAGTTGTCTAAGGTTAAGTCGATAGTTCTATTAGCGCGAGAACATCTTAAATCTAAGTAGTAGTAGAAGGGAAAATTAGAGGGTTGCTTCGAATTCTAATATTTAGAAAACCTAATCTTCGACGTCTTTCTTAGGCGGTAGTAGCCTTTCTACGCCTTCTTTCTATACTATTAAGTCTTAGTCGACTAACTAGTTTCTTTTTAGGTACTATAACGAAGTTTAAGGGTAGTTAAAAGCTAAGAATATATAATTATTATAATATAAACCGTAATTATATTACCTAAAGAGAGGGTAAAAGAGAAGGGAGACGGTGGCAAATTACGTATATAGGCCTAAATTAATTAGAGGTAAAATTTATATAATATAAATCTTAATAAGAAAGGCTCGCGTATAATAATAGAGTAATCCGAAGTCGATTCTATAGTATATTAATATCTATATTACAAAATAATAAATTACGATCGATAGAGTTATAAGTTATTATTAAAGATAATAGTATAGTTTTTATACTATAGTAGTATACTACTTATATTATCTATATAGACCTAAATTATTTGATAGTAGTTAGTAGCTATATCGAGAAGGTATTCTATCTTAAGTACCTCTACTCGCGTATAATAATAGAGCGATATAACGTTAATTCGATACTAAATAGATATCTATATTAAAAGATAACAAACTTCGATCGATAGAGTTATAAGTTGTTGTCGAAGGTAATAGTATAGTTTTTATACTACGGTAGTATATAGATTACGTGTATAGACCTAAACTATTTATAAGTAATATTATAAATATATAATAACTTAATATAAACAAGTCGCACGTAACTATAAGTTAGTTTCTAGGTAGGTATAGTATATATTTAATATAATACTAAGTTATATCTATTTATTTTTAGTATTAATTAAGACTTTAGTCGATAGAGTTTTAGTAGGGTTACGATATCGACCCGAAGCCGCCTAGCCGTAAAGCCGCCGCTAAACGTATAGACTAGTATAATATAGCTAGAAGAGTAATAAAGAAAACTTAGACTTTACTTAAAAAGTAAGAGTAGAAATATAAAAAACCTTAACTTATTACTTTTTACTAGAAATATATATAACTTTATAAAGTTAAGACTTTTCTAGAATATTATAATTTTCTAGATTAGGTTAATCTAATTAAATCTCTATATTTTAGAAATATTTAGAGTATATAGTTTATAGAAATTAAATTTAACTTTTAGTAAAAGTAAAAGAAGTAAAATACTAATAACTTTATATCTATAAGTTTAATTAAGCTATAACTTTAAATATTTCTTATTTATATAGTATATAGTATATTAAACTCTAAAAACTTACTTAGAAAGACTTTAACTCTAAGTTATTATTAATCTTAGAAGAATCTTAGTAATAACCTTTATAATTATATAATAGTAATATTTAAACTTTTTTAATAAAAACCTTAAAGTTCTAGCTTTTAGCTATCTAATAAGCTATAAATTATCTTTATAGCTTAGTTATTAGCTTAGTTATTAAGAGTTCTTTTTTTTACTTCTCTTACTTACTCGAGTATACCTTAGACTTAGTATCTACTAAGTATTTTTATAGGTTATATATTAAAATAAGTATTTTTCTACTATATATAAAGAGAAAACTATATTACCTCGGCTATATAGCTTTTCTACTATATATTCTTTCTTTTTTTTAATATTTTTAAAGCTTAAGTAGATTAAAAATAAGTAGAAATATATTAGTTATCTACTAATACTATTAATACTATAATAGCTTAGTAGTAATAGTTAATTCTTTTCTTTTTTTCTTTTTTTCTTCTTCTAATTCTTCTATTACTCTTATAGTCTTTAATAAAATACTATTATAATACTTTTTACTTCTTTAGATAGCTCTATACTTACTCTATATTAGTATTATAAAATAATAACTATAATTATATATAAGACTAGTATAATATAGCTAGAAGAGTTATAAAGTAAACTTAGACCTTACTTAAAAAGTAAGAGTAGAAATATAAAAAACCTCGACTTATTACTCTTTACTAGAAATATATATAACTTTATAAGGTTAAGACTTTTCTAGAATCTTATTTTTTTCTAGGTTAGCTTAGTTAAATCTCTATATTTAATATATATTAAGTATATTATTTAAGTATACCTCTACCTCTTTTCGACCTACTATAAAAATAGGTCTCTCTAAGTAAATTCTTTTCTAGTATCTTTTAGCTTAGCTTTTACTTATATTAAGATTTAAGAACTATTATAAGAGCTATTATAATAAATTTTAGTTCTTTAGATAGCTTAATATTAGCTCTTTACTTTTATAAAATAATAATAAGAATTACTTATAAGCCTAGTATAATATAGCTAGAAGAGTAATAAAGAAAGCTTAGACCTTACTTAAAAAGTAAGGGTAGAAATACAAAAAACCTTAACTTATTACTCTTTACTAGATATATATATAACTTTATAAGGTTAAGACTTTTCTAGAATCTTATTTTTTTCTAGGTTAGCTTAGTTAAATCTCTACGTTTAATATATATTAAGTATATTGTTTAAGAATAACTCTACCTCTTTTCGACCTACTATAAAAACAGGTCTCTAAAACCTACTTTTTTCTTATAGTAGCTAGGATTAAATTCTTATAGTAGCTAGGATTAAATTTTTATAGTAGCTCTACTATAAGGCAAAACGATGTCTGGAATTATAGGTAGTCTATTAGAGTATTTTACATCTTCGCAAGAAGATTCGTGGCGACATAGTCGACTCTCACGATGTAATATGTTGGATTCTAGAGCAGACTTGTGACGGAATCGAGCAGCTTTAGCCTCTGTACTACTCTCAGGGTAGCGACTTCTGTCGTCGTATACAAGCTGCCAGCAACAACACCAATTTCCTTGTGGACAGCGAGCAACGGAGTGCATACATAAGCGTCTTAAAGCAGAAAGAACAGCAGACTCTGCAGCAGCTGTATCAGCCTAGAGCCAAGTCGAAGTCGAAGCTCGTGGCTGGTGAAGATCCAACATCGTTAAAACTCGTTCGGTTTATGAAGGAGCTTGGGATTCGGCGGAAAGCCTTCCAGGACACCGGAAATGCTGTTCATAGCTCCGCCCTACAAGAGGTTGAGCAAGAAAAGGAGGTTGCGTTTGAGGTCGAGACCATCCGTGAAGTGCAAAAGCAGGAACACTACTCACCGTTAACATTTAGAGGCCTTCATAGGGACATTGCCGTATTTATAAACACTGGAAGACTTACTGCGGATTCTGCAGGTTATGAACAGTGGTTCATGGCTCTTCGGCATACCACCCTGGGCCAAAAACATGGGATCAGGAGTGAAGCGATGACTTCCAAACTATATGTTTCGGCAGAATTTGCCAGGACTTTGAGCTTCCCATTGGCTCGCCTCGCTGATAACTTCCAGGGAAGTCACGAGCTAAATTTAATTCTCCCTTGATTAAAAATCTAACTCTGTCTATAGCGTCAAGTAAACTGGATCATCTGGAACTCAACATCGAATACAACTCTAATTATCAACGCAGAGGAAGCAGAGCATCTATTTCCACTCATCTGCGACGCTAAGCGACCAACCACACACTTACTCACCTACGCCGCGTCAGTGACGCGCAAAATGCTCCATTTCAACAAACTTGATTACTTTGCCGTGCCCAATCTCCCTCCAGGATGGGAGGCGCCAACATGGCTCACTGTTGAGCTTGGTTTCTTCGCAGGTCGGCTTTACTTTGAATACAATGAGTACAATAATATAAACCAGTATCTTGGATCCTAGGAGGTTTCACAGAATCAGGGCAGATATTCTGAGAGAATGCGGTCTCCAGTTGAGCTGCGCTCGGCAGAACAGAGCGAAGGCGCACCTCCATGCCACAGTTTCACAACCAAACCCTTAACATTCCTCCAGGAATGGCTGTCGCTGAGATGCAAAGGGCAAGACTTCGTTCACACGCCAATGGGTTATATTTGCCAAGCAAAACCTCTCACAGCGACTCATCCATTTTTCGGCAGATTAGAAGAAGATATCAGAGGAGAGCAAACCAACACGGACAATAATGCAGATGAAATACGAGAATTACGATTATAGGAGGACTCAGGTTGATAGGATCTCGCGAAAGAACTAGACCCCCAAACAAGAGTCTGGAGATAATAGGTTGAATTTTGTATGAACTCTTCGTCTTTGGAAAATTTCCACTAAACTTTATTGGGACTAGTGACAAACGATCTCCGAAGCTGGGTAAAAATTCGAAATGGCGACGGCCTCTCTGAGATTACAATAATTCAATCAGACGCGAAATCTCACTCCGAGACGCACATTCACCTAAGATTGCAATGTACTGTAACAGCTGTGACCGAACGTTTGGCAGTCGGCAATCTCTCCAGCAACACCTCGACTCCCCAGCTCATAACTTCACCCTGCGATCGCATCTTTGAGGGAATCAGATTTGGCAACGTCAAGGATTTTAGGGCTGTTAGTATGTGGGGAAGCGAGGCGCACGCGTCTTGAGATGATTATTTTGAACAGGATAAGATCAGAAAACAAAGGCATGATTGAATTTATCAAACTTAGCACAATGTAGGCTTGGTTAATGTCAATTGTGACGCGATAGGGTAGCGAAACCTCAATCAGCCCAATACACATGAAGGCGGTTCGTGTGGGCAAGGCAGCGTACGAGGGGATTAAATTATGATAACGGTTTGTAGAAGTCTGCTGTGTGAATGATTGTGAATACTTTACAAGCTTTGTTGTCGCAATGCAGCACAATTGAGAATGCGCTGTTGTATATGCTCTCGAAAATCCGGACATTCTCTGCTACACATATTCCTCTACCATTTCCCTAGCCATCTCGCAGCAGCTCTCTCCTCGCCATCCTCACTTATCCTGCCAACGTGATGTAGTGTTTGTGTGAGAGAGATAGTCCACATGATCTGACCGGCACTATCTAATGGAGTTTGCATTCAAGGTGATAGTCCAATAAGTAGGAGTCTGATAATGTTAGACCTGGTCGCATTCGCACATCTCTCTAGTCGATATGTCGTTAGCAGCAACCACAAAAGTAGGAGCCAACCATGGAAAGAATTAAGTGGTTGATTCGGTGTTAAGCAGCTCCCAACCCACTCATCAGGGTGGCGCACTATGGAACACGAACGAGTGCGACGACTACACTAGAAGTGTTCTTATGCCATGCTCGTATATATGTATTTGCGCATAAATACGACATACCAAAATTGTGTTCGCTAGCGCTGTTTAATTTGCACGACACCCTCCAAGCGTTCCATTTACACAAAGAGCGGATAGCCGTATTGTAAAGCTTGCTCAGTATTGTTATGATAATGAGCATTCTCGAGACTGCGAGCCTGGACAAGATATCGATGATCTGAGGAGGCTAGCTGTGTATTACATAGCTTGCAAAATTCGAAATCATCGGAAAGAATGAGAGTTTCCTCGCATTGATAGAGGAAGGTGGTCCCTTTCCACGAGATCTTCCAGGATATCTAGTCAGAAGGTACATTGTAGAACCTTTACAGGACTATCACTGACTTGAAGTTAGTTTTCATCTGCAAACTTGTTTGAAAAATCTGTGAGGGAGTTTTTGGGAATTTTTGTTCGCCATCGAAAATCACATTTAACATATTGCTATGAGCTCCCACCAGGAACACGACTCACCTTTTATCCGGCATACGTCTTGAAGCTTAGTTTAAGGCCCTGGCTATAGATAATTGAATAGTAAGAATATTGCCCTTCCTTTGGCAGAGCATTCCAGAGTCAGCACGTCGATCCCCGCCGCTGTACTATATTGTCTAGGAGAGGAGACAGGAGTGTGAGTACGTCTTAGTTTGTATTTGATATTTTTGACAAAGTCTATTTCAATTTGAAACAAAACATAAGTGGAGGACTTTTATATCCTTACATCCAGAACCCTTTTACAAAAATGGCTCTTCAAGCAAAGGTGGATCAGCGTCACGGCCCTCCTTTCCTGGTTTTCTCACATCCAATCCAATACGGATACAGTATCCTAAATTTCCATTTTCATTGCACGAGTCACGCCTCCAACTGCGGTGTGATTCTGTCCACCAACATTTGCCCCACATTCCGGGCAACGAGCCAGTTCCATTGGCATCCCGCAACTCACTAATTGCAAACTGGTCAGAAATCAGCGGATGTTAAAAGCATCAACCCATGAACTTACGGGATGTCTATTCTCGCAATTATACTAATGACCCGAATGACTCGCAATGCCCTGAGACCCACTAACCATCGCAGCTTTGATCGCGTTAATCTCCTCTGCTGTGATTTCTCTATACGATTCTTTCTTCATTAGACGTATCGACTCCTCGACTGCATTACGTAAGCTTTTAGCGTTCTGAAATTGCTGCTAGCAAACTTCTCGAGCATCCTCTAACAACTGTTTAGCCATCGCCGTATGAATTGCGGCTTTTTCAAGGTTTATTTTACCAGAATAATAAAAGATCTCGAATAAGCGCGATATACTTGTATAGAACAGTGACACTTCATCAGCTAGCTTCGGTAGATTCTCGACCTGGCATTCCTCAATAAAGATTTTGCAGTTCTAGAAGAATGGAACTGCAAGTAGGTCAGGAGCTCCGCCAGGGATCTTGATTGAAGACTTGGTGGATATTGATTTTAATGCTTAAGCAAACATAAATTTCTCATTAAGGATGTAAAATTCGGTCTTGATCTGAACCATTCGACCACCCATAGTAACTCGACGATCACGCGGGAGAACTGTGCGGCGTTCGTGATCGACATATTCGTTATAAGTGTATCGACGGATGCAGTAGCGGCAGCGGTCTTTCTTGCTGCGTGGACTGTAGCGTCATGGAGCTTTTGCGCTGGTTGATGGCTATCAGCGACGCTATTGCGAAAGACTTCAATGGCGCCCTCAAGCTTCCTGAATTCTGTATCTCGTTCTTTTAAAATTCTAGTGATTTCCGAAAACTTTGCCTGAGTGAGGCTTGGAGTCACATGGGTTCTGGCTTGACGGATTGGCCGCATAATATCCTCTCGAGTTGTCCCGAGGCTTCGCTCCAGTGTGGCAATCTGCTGCTCTAACTCCCGAAGCTCCTCTCTTCCAGTTGTGAGGAAGCGTTTGGACATCTCATCAATGACAGCCCTATTGATGACCCTGTTGAATGTTGAGTTTAACACATTGATTTGTTTACAGTGCCACTATACGCAAAAGCTCACATATGTTTGTAGGCATTTAATAAATGACCAACACAAGGTCCCGATCAAATTACGAAAGCAGTTTCAGGAGTATATCAAAGGGCATCCATTTCAATATGATTATGCCAGTGTGCAATTGCCCAACGACGGTTCAGCCCCACAGCCCATCATTCCCGTGTTAGATGGGTATAAATGTAAGGTTTGCCAATTCAAACCCACGGGCGGGATACAGCCAGGCAGCATTGTAATAAGGACCATAGCCAGAAGAAGATGGCAGATGAGGATATATTTAAATTGGTCAAATTACAATGTTGATTTAGGGTAAAGAGAGGGAGATTTTGGATCGTCAACGAAGCCAAAGGGCAAGAGCAGGAGCGCCAGGCACGTCGAGCCATGACACGCAGGTGAAGAAACCGATCATTCCTACGATAACGGCGATAATAGTTAGGAGGACAAAAGCGACCAGGATAATATCGACGACCATATTGTCCAGGACATTTAGAAATGGAAGGGCGAGGCCCAGGAGCCCGCCATTGAAATGGATTCCCGGTTACAGTATACCAAATGGAATGAGGTGTTAAGCCAGTCCAAGCACGATTTGGTCAAAACATTCCAGTATGCCGGAGTGCCCAACCCCCACGAACCGCAATTAAAGCGTTTATTACGTGCTTGGAATCGAATTTTGGAGCGTTGTTTGAACACAATGAAAGCGATAGACGACAGGACGTGTTAAAGTGGTGGATCAGCGCCTATTTGAATTACCACAAAATGCTAAAAGTATTGATAAGTATAAGTTAGTGGGGTTTTTACATGTTTTATTTGTTATATGTTATGTACGGCGCCATTAGAAAATCATACAGATGAAACAGGTATGTTATTAGATTGTTTTTTATTAGTTCAAATATAATTTCTAAAATATAATATAAAATTTGACCATGACCACAGAAATCGGATTGAAATACACCAACGCACAATGGAAATGTATCCAAAGAATTCGGAGTAAATTAGATGAGAAGTGATTCGGCAGATGATGACACCGAAGATCGACCATTGACAAATGTATTGATGTGTTTGTGTATGTTGACAGTGATGCATGACACCAGCCGAATTGGATTGTACCCTTGTACGTAAGGTAATAGTCGGTGGATCCTCCTCTTGCGCGTCCGCTTAGAGTCGGGGAAAGAGCCCAAACAGGTGTAAAATCACCACTTTTTGTATACGATTTAGAAACCCCTTTTTCGAAATTTTCGAGGTCGAAAATTTGTATGAAAATCGTGATTTTGCACCTATTTGGGCTGGGACACTTACTTTCCTGGGACACTTGCTTTCCCCGACTCTAAGCGGACGCGCAAGAGGAGGATCCACCGACTATTACGCTAAAACATTCTTTCTTCGAAAATAACTAACCCCACTTATTAAGCGATCCTTGCATGAAGCTTTGCCACTTTCAATAAAGCGAGTGCCGGGGTAGTGTTCCGATGGACAGCGCTTCCTCTCTCTAGCACTTGTTATTATCTACGTTTTTCGTTGTTACGCGCCGTCGCTTCTTCCAACTTCGTCTCATCCTTTCCTGTCGCTAACCACAACTTAGGCGAGATGTCGACCGCTGACTGGAACCATATTGAGCTTACTGAGACGATTTCTCAGGCTTTCCCATTCCAGAACACGCAAACCTTGGCTGACAAAGAGAACGATGCATGCCTCTGGTCTAAGACTCCCATGCAACAGTTTCGTCTAGGAATAGATGCTCAAGTCTATCTCGACGGCCTCTTCAATGATTTAGATAAGCATCCGGAGCGGAAATATCAAACTCTGAAAAAAGCGACACAGAACCCAAGCTACGGAAAGAGCTGTACGGACTCCAAATGGGGCACAGAAGACATCTCCCGATCCAACGCGGGAAATCTAGAAGATAATGAAATTCGACGTGTAGCAGCTGCAAGACTTCGCCAGTCTGCTCGGGATATCGGCTCCTGGACACCAGGATATGACTGCGACGGCTCAAAAGAAGGTCGTTCCACATGAAAGAATTAGTGAGGACGTTCGTCACTGCTGTGCGAGATCTTCAAGCTGAGAACAATGAGCTTTCTCATCAGTTTACGAAGATGCGCCAAAATACTACCATGATAGTTAGTAGCAAAATTTCACCAGTGACCCTCCGAACAATCATCATGATGCGAGTCGTGGAAGCAAACTTTGGACCACCTACTCGAATCAACGACCAACTCTGCTTTTCACTGAGATGGGTAACTTAACCCCCATCCACATTGATGCACTTGATGCCACTTTAACTCCGGGTCGTGCCAACCTACTGGGTCCCCTTTTTCCAAGTGGTACGGCATATAAAGATCTTTACGATGGGATTTATATTCATACTTGCACAAAGTGTTTCAAACCAAAATTCCGGCTTAACAAAGCCAATCGCAACCCTCTTTTCCGCAACTTGAACGAATATCCCAAGCTAGGAGATATGCTATCTTATGGAGAGATTTGCTCATCATGTGGCCTGGAGACTCTCCTTCGGGCCATTTGGCAGGACTGGTGGCACAATCTAGGGAATATGGTGTGGTTAAAGCATGATTGGGATCGAAATTGCTGTGCCTTCGATATTATGTGTGAAGAGGATCTAGTAAGTATCTTAGACTCCCTCGGCTGTCAGGATGTAAACAATGTCGATGATTATGTCAAAAGGTATTCCCTCCCACGCCTTGTCTGATGTGTATAAAGCTCACGTTATAGGTTTAAGAAGGCGACGAAATACCGAGAGGCCCTAAAAAGCCTTGATCGGCGGCCGAATGCCGCAGAGCTAGATGCGGCTGCAGATCTCCACGCACATCTTATAAACCAAGGTCGCATGCGCAACTTTTTCGATGCTCCGATCAAAATAGGGCAAGACGGCAGAGTATCCAAATTCTGTCCCGGACCAATTATTGTAGGCGATATGGGCTGTGACAACTTCAAAGTTCCAATTTTTCTAAGCCTATTTCGACGGCTGAGAACCCCGAAGGAATGTATAGTGTGCACTGAAGAGAAGAATGAAGTTGACTACGGAAACTTAGATCAATGGAGGGAAGATTACGCCTGCACTGGGATGTGGATGTGGAGCGTGTTAGAGTATCCCACAAGCGCGATACAACAATGTGATCATCCATTGGACGTCTGTCGAGTCTGTATGGCACAACATATTTCTACGTTGATTGAGGGCGGTGAAGTTGATCGCATCATGTGCCCTCAGTGCAATCGAGTTCTTTTATTCGAGGAAATTCGGATGTTAGGCCGGTCAGATACATTCGAAAGGTCACTATGAATACCAATAAACCTATATTCCTATAAAGATCTAGCCTAACAAGCATCGCAGATACGAAAAGATGCTCCTCCGGCGGGCTCTCTCCTCGCAGCCTAATTTCCGCTGGTGCCTATCGCCAACATGTGAAAATGGCCAAGTACATGAAGATGTCGATATGTCGCTAGCGGCAATCCAATGTATGGAGTGCAGTTTCCAAATGTGCTTCAGACACCAAGGGCCATGGCATTCGGGTATCACATGCGCGGAATTCGACAGCGATCCGAAATTCGTACAGACGCAGGAATATATCATGACCAACACTAAAGCTTGTCCAGGCTGCGGAGCTAGAATTGAAAAGGGGCCAGGTTGTTTTCACATGACATGTAAGATAGTTCTTGATACCAAAGGCCTCTGGATGTCTTCTCCTTTTCTCAGTATAGCGTATAATAGCCCTCAGCATACCAGTAAGAATATGTATCTAACTCCAAATTTCTACAGGCTCGTCTTGCAAACACGAATTTTGCTGGGAATGTCTGGCCAACTGGCAAGGCGTCCGGAACAATCGCCTGGCCCATAGTACTGGCTGCTATTTCCGAGACAACGCCGTCCATCCGACGGCCATCATGGGGACTAATGTTCCGATGTTACAGGCTTGATGACTGAGTTTCTTGACTGTTTATTCCTTAACGATGTTCATTGAGCTGAGATCTGTGTAGTTTTCTTTGAAGGCATGTCGTATAGGAGGGGTTCTCTAGTAGTTTCGTGAAATCTCAAAAAGCATTAATGTTGCCACTTGTATTTATCTAGAATTATCCGGCAACACTTAGCGCTTCCTTCTCACTTTCTACCGTCAGTCCAAGCTTCCTACATATATGCCTTTCGTACCTGAAGCGATTCTAGTGTCCCAAATATTCAAAGGGCGACGACAAGGTCACGGTACGCTCCGAAGGAAATGCAAGCATTGCAGCAGATGTGCTCGCCGCTCTCTCCTCATTTTACACAATGCTCCGTACGTCAGGGTAAAATTTTCCTCAGAATAGAGAGTAGAGCTAACTACTTAGAAGGCGTCGAGGAATTATCTGAAGTAAGTGAATTGAAAAAGAGACAAACAATGCGATTCAGCGCACTGAGCCTGCAGTCATACGTACGCTTTACACAATTCGGCCCAGGCTTATAAAGGTGTGTTAAAATGCAGATGCTCTCGCCTCTCATCGAACATGTGTCATGGATAGGCACTCGCAATTGCAGTTCATAGCCTAAATGATTAAGCTAAGCAAACTATGCTCGACCTGTGGGGACATGTTTAATGGCTTAGCGCTTAGAAGATAATGTTGACCGAGTATGACAAGAATTCTAAATGAATTTAAGCCCAACCTTACATAATTCTTAATTCTACCAAACTTGGCTATTTCGGTCGTGCTGGCGACCAAATTGGCCGCCTCATGCCGTGCAACACCATGTTTCTTATAGTTGGTCTTCATTCCCGCAACAGCTCACCGAAGCGAGTGCCTTGTGTAAACCTCTCGACCCCGCAGCGGCTCCACAGCCTCATCTTCAATTTCCTTTTTGCTCTCGGAAAAACACTGTTCTTGTTTGTATAATAACTTGTCGTGGCAGAACTACTCAGTATCGTAACTTGCTACTGGCCTACGATCACATCATCTCCGTTTTGCAGCCATATCAACCGGGTCTACCCAGAAGTTTCAAAACACAAGCGCACACAGCGGGATAAGTGTGATATCATGACTAGAAAGTACAGAATGGCGAGTAATGAGGCACTGTGCCAGATGATAATTGGAGGTACGACCACACCAAGGATTTTATATTCGACAACACACAACCTTTCACCCGATCTACACTGACAAAATTCCAGATCCTAATCAAGTAACCACTATCAACTTCATCGACTAACCTCTAGACCTAAGTCAATGCCTAGAGGATTTGAGACTGAAATGGGTTACTGCTCTGATAGCCGATCTATCCTGAAAAGAAAACGAAACCTACCTAAACGACATCCGTGACTGGAAAATCCTCATTAACGGCGATGGTTCTATCACAAACCTCGCTATAGACTCCTACGACATCATCGAGCTACGCACCCAAGATCTACCTATCCGAGAGTATCTAGCACGATTCCGACTCCCGAAACAAATCGAGGATCGTCTCCCCTCCCGCCTCGAGAAGATTGAGCGTAAAGAACTCTTTGCGTTAGGAGGTCTTACGTATCATCTCATCACCGGCAAACAATTTTTCCACGATGTAGAAACAGGTCTAGAGAGTGCTTCTATTATCGAGAAACGCTTCGTAGCTGGTGATTTCCCGGATAATATCTAGGCTTATCCTATAGCGGTTAGGATTCTGGGGTGCTGGTGTCCGAGATTCGCTGAGGATCTAGTGAAGGCGAGACTTGAGATGGAGAAAGGTATAACCAATCCCCTTAGCCATTTCCTTAACGCTATAGCTCATTCAAATATCCAACTAACCCTCTCCCAGTCACCGAAGACCGCGCCAAACCAGACGTAACCAAGAAAAAATTCCTCCTAGGAGCCCAAATCCTCGGCGGCGTAGCATGTCTCATCGGCGCCCTCGCCGTCCCCTTGATTCTTCCCCTCGTAGGCTTTAGATCTCTAGGCGTTGTAGGCGGATCGGCCGCTACGGCATGGCAATCTGGTATCGGTGCCGTGAGTTTATTTACGTTTTTGATAAGTGCTAGGGCGGGAGGGGCGGCTACTTCGGCGGTGTTTATAGCGACTAGTGTTACTTGTGCGTCGTTGTTTGTTACTACGACGGGAGCGGGGCTATTTGATAGGGAGAGGAGTGAGATTGAGGTGATGGGGTTGAGGGAGCATTTTTTGGCGGCTTGGCGGAGGCATATAGGGGATGAGTAGTGTGGAGATGGTGAGCAGGAGAGGTGATAGGGGATTTGAGGACTTGTTAGGTGGAGGTGAAACAGTATGTGGCCCTACTTTGGAACTCCACAAGCATACTATACCAGAAGACTGCGATGATTTCATCCAACAAACCATGACCAGCTCCCAAAACTTCCTATCCATTCCCAACATTCTCAAACAAACACCACCGACCATTTCCCCACCCCCTAACAACCCAACTCACCATCTCTAAAATATCCCACCACAACCCACGGCAAAACCTCAACCCTCCCATCCTCATGTACCAAAACACTATTCATCTCATCCACCCCTCTTAAATATTGATTAACAAATCACCTCTGCTACAATCCTATCTTTCCCTCACTCTCAGCAACCCGCAGGGTATCCCCACCAATATACGCCCGTACGGCTTCCAAGAAGCCACTAGATTTCTGTGCAACGAAATGCGTGCGCTCTCTCCGTATAGATGATGGAAACGAAGATATTTGCGATAAAAATACCTTCGTTACTGAAATGGAGATGTTGGCGTACGGTTTTGAGCAGGATGATGCGTTCGTAGGTTATGTAGGCGGGGACGATGCGTGATTTGAGGCTGGGGTTAGGGTTTAGGAATTGGCCATGACCTAGGGTTGTGGATATGTTGTTTTAAGCTTCGGGGGCTCTTAGGTTGGCTATTTTGGGGATGGATATTTGGGTCGTCTTGGTATGGAGAGGCCTTTTGTAATAAGTGCTAAATATACTTAATGGAATTTTGGAAAGTTAGTATCTCTTGTATTAATTCTCGTAATGATTTAGAGCGTCTGACTTATTGTTGTACTTACAAGTTGTTTTCAACTGACGAAAGTTGTTGTAGACAGCCTTATTTGCTTAATCGTGTTTGCGACATTATCGAATTATTGACTATTGAGGAGTGGAGTGTTTAGTATAGTTGGAAGCGGGGATCGAGGAGCTATTAGTCGACGTAGACGATTAGGAAATATAAATAGGAAGAAATATATAAAATTTCGTGTCGTATTACGCTTCTATCTACGGTCGCGATCTAGTGTAGGATATCGTTACGTGAGATATAGGAATTACTAAATAGAAGAATTAGAAAACGCGTCGTAATCTGTCTATTTCGATAACATTATAGCTCTGTAAATAGAATTAGTCGGCGTATACCTGGTATAGAACGTATACAATAGTACCTACCTTACTCTAGCGGCATAGATATAGCGATAGGAAATTCGTAATAGATATAAAAGTTAAAGATATATTATAGTAATTAAAGGTAATTAGGAGACGAATCTTATAACGGGAGGTAGGTAGCTAGCTAGGTAGTCACGTAGTCGTGTTATATAGGGGGGTGTTGTATATAGGTATATCTAAAAAGATCTTAGGTAATAGTTCCCGAAGGAGAAGGTGGAGAACTCGAATAGCTCCTCTCTCCCCTTATAATCCCGATATCTAGAGCAATAGGCGTCTTCGCGGTACCTTATATTAATCCGATTCGTCCTAAGGATTTTTGCTTTTTAGAATCTCGACGGCTTCGACGTTAATGTATTGTTATAATGAGGTTAGAAACCTATCACGGCTCGGTTCGCCTTACTATTGCCTAAGAACGTCATTAGTCTAGACAAGTACATCAGGAGAATTGGCCGACAGGCGGAATAGATGTATTATACAATTCGGATCTGTTACAGTAAACGCCTTGTTTAACACTAGCAACTATACTAATTGCTTTTTTGGAACCTGTTTACGAGAAAGTTTCGGTTAACAGTTCTACTAACAATAATCTATAATATGAGCGACCAACTTTGGACTCACTTCAGAATAGTAGGAAAACCATCCTTTGAAACATTTTTTGGTGGGCTGCGTTGGCGCGGACGGGCAGCTACCAGGTCGACTAGCCGTTACTAAAAGTTCAAGCGTACAAGAGCCCTCCAGACCGGTATCGTGAAGGCAAAGGATAATCGCATTAGTATACAAGAATATCGTAAACGAGAACATTATAAATAGATGAAATGGCTTTAGCCTTAGGTTTATAGGTAGGACGGGCGCTTTCCTAAAGTGACTTCCGATAACAATTCTTTATAGAGAAATCACCTTGTGAGTATAATCAATACGTGTTATTATATCTCCTAATACAGAATGCTAATTCATGGCTTAGAACGCGCTTCAAGACGCTCCCTAAGCTTAAGTCAACTATTAGTAACTAAGTCTCCTCCGTCTACCAGCACGAGCCGTCTAAATACTAATCTTGCTAAATGGATTCTAGGTTCGCAAAGCAAGCCAGCATTAATACCAGACTCGAACAAAAAGACGTTGGACCCAACGAAAAGCACTCCTCTTTACTAAAAACTTCAAATAGCTACGTCGTTCTTATCTACATCACTTGTAAACGAGTTGTTTTACTCACCTCCCTTCGACAAGAGATCTTCTGTAAGGGTGGTTTAGTCAGCAATCTTTTCGCTCCTACGATATGCGCCTTATACGAGCTAAAGGACAATCTAAAGAGCTGGAGCCAGATCTCCGTCAACAACAGCTTAATAATTTCTTGGGGTCCGTACTTGGTTATGACGACATACGTTCACGGTGAGCTAGATGAGAGCCTCGAGCTGGATGCATCGCGTGATGGGACTGAAGTACTTTGGCCGGTAGAGCTTAAGCGGCTCAACTTTCGGAGGGAGAACCCATGCTTGTAGTGTTTTGACACACCCGAAGGAAGACGTGTTGGTGGAGGTTCTGTCATCTGTCGAGAGCGGGTTCTTTCATTTGGGGTGAATATTCAGTGATTGACTGGGAAACGGCTGATGTCCAAACATCCACTCAATGTTTGGTGAAGAATTTGGACGTATCAGATGCCACATAATAGCAATTATACTTCTATTCTACTAAGACTAGCAAACAGGAAGGCAAACTGAAAACGTGTCTCTGCTACGCAGTATAAAGGGATATCTTCAGCGAGATTATTTGAAAAACGCTAGATACAGACTACATCAAACGTCTCCCACTCACTTTCGAGCTGCTGCATTACCAAAGTGCTTCATTTATTCCCAAAATTGGGCAAAGATCCCTGAGCCTTACCGACTCAAGTGGGAGAACCAAGAAGACAATACTTGGAACGACGTGGACTTCATGCGCTATCGTTTTGTTCAGAATACATACGATACGGTTACTGAACCCACCGAATTTTTAGCCTTGGAGATACTATGAACAAAATGGACTCCCTGCAAATCATGGAGTACCTTCTACCACTTGGTTCCAACCCAGCGCTTGGAAATTACTGCTGTAGACAACCAGCTGATAACATCATTTCGTTCTGGTGTGTGGAAATGAATATCGTTTGCTCATTTTCAATTGATCTTCTGAGTCTAATATATCATAGATCAAACATTTTCGGGAAGCTTCTTTTTGACCCATGGATCGAGCACGTCTTCGTTGAGAAGCTTACAATTGATCAAAGAATGGTACTCGGGACTGCGAGAAAAATCATGACGCCTGCAGAATGAAGAATAATGACGACATTCCAACACATCTGATTGAAATTGGAACAACAGAGTGGCGACTCTGTCATACTGCTAAGGAAGCACGTACAAAACGTGTCAAATTCGTCGCCTTGAGTTACAGGTCACTAAATGTACCATTCATACGTTCTTTAACGTCGACAGAACCCCATTTTTTGAAGAGGCCAGAAAATCTTTGCCCTCCCTCAACTCTTCCAGGATGCAATGGAAGTTGCTGTCTACCTAGGAGTTCGCCGGAAGATTGGTCATATGAAAGTGCGAGAATGACAAATGTCTACGCCAACTCCTATTGCACAATTGCTGCTGCAGCTTCAGTAGATCCTAACAATAGCCTTTTCAAAGAGAGAAGCCTAGAGGACATCCTACCAGGGATTGCTGAATGCAACACGACTCAAGGCAACGTCCCTGTCATTGGGACTTTTGCCATACTAGAAAGAGACTCATGGGATAGAGAATTTAAGGCCTCTGTGCTTCAATTACGCGGATGGTGCTTTCAAGAACGAATTCGTGCGCCCAGAACAATCCACTTTGCCACTCCACAGCTCTTATGGGAATGCGATGCCATCCTCCAGAACGAAATCTTTCGGAATAAGTTTCCATATCCCAGGCTAGCACCAACTATCCGCGTACCATCCATACGGCAGTCAGACCAAAATGAGAACGACATTCTCGCGAGTGGGATTGTCTTCAAGGAATGGGCGAATATAATCGAAAGCTACAGCCGGTGTGCTTTGACTAAAGCGAATGACAAGCTCGTTACCATTTCAGGCTTGACATCTCTCTATCATAAGAGAACTAACGATAATTACTTCGCCGAAATATGGCAATATAATCTGCTCGTTTACTTGTTGTGGATATCTGGCCCCTCTCGCAACTGGGAAAGACCGTATGGAGACTCTATTGGAGCTAATCCTGCGGAGATATTCAACCGATGCACCAGTTCATTCATATGTTCCACCTTCATCTTCATGGGCGAGCCATGACAAGGGAGTCTACTTCAGGCCCATCGGTGCTGCAGGCCTGTCCTATATATGGTCAAGAAAGCTGGTCATTAATACAGTGAGGCCAACTGCGAGCCTTGTTTGTATCATTGGATATGGAATTAGAAGATTTGCCCTTAACTTTGGATGAATCTGAATCATATCTAAACTTCGTTTAAAGAGTGGCTTGAATCTGTCATAAATCTACTTATATTGTCAAAAATCAGGAGTTGGACTGGCGCACAATTTGCTCCGTGGCACCTTCCGAGTTAGTCAGGAACCAAAGCTACATAGAGTGTGCGCGAATTAAGCAGTCTTTGCCCATGAGATTGTCTCGTTTGTTTGGGATCATCTCGGCTTTTGACGATCTCCACTGAGGTGGCCTCACGATGCCGCCTCTGCGTCGCGCTTCCCCCAATGCTTGTCAAGAATAAGCCAACATGTAACAGCCAATTCCACTTATCTACGAAAAAGATTGATACATATTCTATTACAATAGTACAGAAAAGTGTTCTCTCGGCTAGCCACGAGTTTGCGTACTCAAAAAATTGTTGTCGTAAAATAAGTAATCTATTGTCTTGATTTTGGCTTTAGGCTGGGGCTGCTCATTCGGCTAAGGAAGGCTATGGCAGCCTTCCGTTAATACACAACCCTGCCCTATCAACAGCCTCATGTTTACGAGGATGCGTGTATGTGGGAGTACAAGAGAAGAAGCTGCTAGGGTCCAATTTCCTAACGTCTGTTCGGTGGACCAGTCGATTGATAGCAGCAAGATAGTGGAGCTTGCACCTGTGCCCACAAATTCGTCAATACAACCAATTGCCACAACTCTTAGTCACACTGACATTCCATCTGACAAAATTTCCATGTGATAAAATGTTCTATTCTACTTATTAAACGTTAAATTAAGTGCCAGTACTCACATATTCACCATTCTTAAAAACCTAGGAAATTCCTCTCCAAAATACCAATACGCATCAAGCAGTATGTCGAAGCCAATAATAAATCCACAGCCGAAACAATCAACAGACTATCGATCTGCTCCCAACGACAATAAGCCAGTAGTTGTCGGCCTATACGGAGTTCCCGGCTCTGGTAAAACATTTCTGCTGGACCAGCTAAAGGAGGAACTCGGAACAGAGCATTTTGCGTTCTACGAAGGCTCCAAGGTAATTGCCACTCTAGTTCCTGGCGATCTTAACGGGTTCCAGAAGCTAGGAGAACTGGAGAAGGAGAAATGGCGCAAGCTTGCTATCGACACGATCAGAAAAGAGTGCGGAGAGAGCGGTCGAGTTGCAGTTGTCGCCGGACATTTCATGTTCTGGTCCGAGGAAGAAGAAGCTGGACGGCCAGTGTATACTCAAAATGACCTTGACACCTTCACACATATTCTCTACTTGGATGTTCTCCCTGAGGTCGTCGTGCAACGTCTTTTACATGACACAGAAAGAGTTCGTCCCTCCACATCCATCACCCATTTGTGCAAGTGGCAGCAGGCCGAAAAGACTCAGCTGCGCCATCTCTGCCGCAAACATAAGATTTTGTTCTCGCTTGTATCTCCACATCCGACGATGCTGAATAAAGTTTTGACCTTGCTACACGATTTTCGGCATCACACTGAGAAATACAACCTGTGCCAGGCCGAAGGCAGGCTTAAAGAGATTATTGCCGCTGGTGAGGGCCGGCTGAAGACTATGCTGGTCATGGATGCCGACAGGACATTAGCTCCGCAGGATACTGGGACGTTATTTTGGCAGAGAGTTCGCAGCTTGTCAAAGGATGATACTGATCCGCTGAAGACGCTATTCAGCAGTCCATTACTATACACGTACACTGCCTTTCGCCAGGCCGTATTGTTATATGAAGAGACGGTCGACGATGAAAAGTTCGATTCTCTCTGCCAAGATGTGGCGGCCTCTGTAACGATGTATCCCGAGTTTGTGTCCCTTTTGCAGCGGGTGGCAGGGCAGGAACACGTTGGCGCGGTAGTTGTTACCTGCGGGCTGCGTCGTGTCTGGGAGAAGGTGTTAGAGAGAGAAGGTCTCTCGAAGGAAGTGAAAGTTATTGGTGGGGGCCGTATTACCGACGGCTTTGTCGTCACAGCTGCAGTAAAAGCCGCCTTGGTCGGTCGTTTGCAAAATGCCAACCAGATATATGTCTGGGCGTTCGGAGACAGTCCGCTGGACTTGGAAATGTTAAGCAAGGCAGATCAAGCTATCGTTGTCGTTGGCCAGGAGCAGACTAGAAGCAAGACCATGGACTTGGACTTGTTTAATCTTATCCATGATGGCGGTCTTCGAGCATGTCAGGTTGTGTTACCTAGTTGTACGTCGCCACGGTTGGACACCAAGATGCTTCCCCTAATTCAGCTCACGTCGGGCGAGTTTTTTAACTCGATCCTCCATTGCCGCCGTCAAGATGCTGACATTCAAGTCCTCCATGCAACACACAGGAATGCCGCCAAGTTGCTCATGACGCCAATGCGCGATGCAACAAATGCTGGCCCGCAGCTAAGGGAAGCCCATCGCCGTGCAGGATGGTATTTAGCGACCGAATTCTTAGCCAACGTGGTCGACATTGAAGAATACCCGATTCCCCACGTCCAAGGCAATCAGACAAGCGGCTATCGCCTTTGCAATGAGCAGCAGACATTGATCGTAGCACTGATGCGTGGCGGAGAACCTATGGCCCTTGGCGTCAGCGATGCTTTTCCACTCGCTGTATTCATCCATGCCAACCATCCCGACGACATTATGCTCCATCACCTACAGGGACAGTGCAACGTAGTACTGGTGGATTCGGTTGTGAACAGCGGCAAGACGGTAATACAATTCGTGCAGCACGTCCGCAATCTACATGCCACTATTCGCATCGTAGTAGTTGCCGGCATCATCCAGGCTCAGTCGGTTTCCGGGGGCAGTCTCACCCAGGCACTCGGTCAGGTAGGGCTTAGTGTTATTGCTCTTCGTCTCTCCGAGAACAAGTTCACTGGTAGAGGCGCCACTGACACTGGCAACCGTCTGTTCAACACGACGCATCTGCCCTAGCTCTATGTATTAGCTGCAGTACAGGATTAAGGAAGGAAGGGTTTTGGATTGGCTGGATGGGCGAGTGTAAAGATGAGGACGAGGCGTGTGAAATATTGAAATGAGAGTATGTTCATTACCGAATGCTTCAGGATCAAAAATAGCTCAAGCGTGATAAGGTAACCTAGTCTTAGGCAGGTCCACCAAGTTGGTGGCTCTGCAGTTTTCCTTTCTCACTAGAAATATTTCATTATGGGAGAAGAGGCCATACTCGTCTCAGTTGACGAGCAACCCGCCCAAATTCCACTGGATTGATCTGGTAACGGGAAGCGACTTCCTTAAGCTTGTGATCTTTGCTGGGATTGACTACCTCACGGACCAGGTCGTAATTGGGAGCGTTGCAGAGCATAGCGGCCGTTCGGTAGAATTTCCAACGTGAAGTGTACTTTGCTAGCATGTACACGTACACCAGTACATGGCGAGAAGCAATAAATGGGGGTAACATCCGGACTGGAAAACCATCGTGCTGAGCTCGACTAAGGGAAAAGAAAACGTCCGATGCCTCGCTAAGCTTCTGCCATGGTGTATTTGCAGTCCGGCGCTCCCATAGTTCCTCCCGAAGTCGGTCTCGATACCAGGACGGTGGTGATTGCCGCGATAAACCCAAGATTCTGTGCCAGTGTTTAAGCAGTATATTAGGTACTGTACGCATATTCGTTTGGTGATTAATCGATTTGTAATAGACACTCTGCGTGCTGCGACGCGAAATAAGCAAGGTGATACACAACGTGACAATATTTTAGAGAGGATGGACAAATGAACGAGAAAAAAACAGATAGCCGTTGTGCGCCAAAGTGCTAGCTGACTAATGTAATGTATCATGTGATTACTTCCGCCCAGATTTTGACTCAGCGAAAACGAAACTTTTGAAATTGAACAGCAAAACCTGCATATAGCAATCCTCCTTTAGCCTCCTCTTACTCTATTCTGGCCCTCGGGTCACGATTAGCATTGGATCTAAGGATTATATACTCTCGAAGGCACTTCTTTGCAAGCAATCACGATATTTTAAACCCAGTTTTAAAGGAGACTTCAAGGAGAGGAGCCAAGATCCATCGACCACTTGCCCCAATCATAGTTCTGATCAATGTGTTCCACCGCTGGTCGAATACTTGCCGGAGAAGTAAGACCAGGAACCCAGGCAAAGTCCCATCACCATATCCCAATCAACACATATTTACGCTCGAAGCAACTTTGCCCCCTTTTCAAGAGCTGTGATCTCGTTCTTCAAGTTCTTTCAAAGCTGCTTCACTGAAATGTCTTCCCCAGCAATGATATCTAACTGAGCTACAGATAACTCGCTTACGAAGGCAGTCCCGAAGATTCGCAATGGAAAATCCACTCCAGTTAATAGATGGAAATCGCTCCCTTGCATACACACAGTGTCAACAAAGCGCTTCCTTGCAACTTTATAGTATGAGTCCAAGATATCGTGAATGTCTTGGATAGTGTGTTCAGTGTTATCCATCGTCATCGTTTTCGAAATCTGCCCCAGTCTCACGACCTTCCCGGGTTGCGCCCAACCATTAGAGCTATGGCTTATCTCTGCGTGCTTTTCGAGTAGTTTTTCCAGACGGCTTGTTTTGTGCTTTTGCAAATTTTCATTGAAGTAGTGGTTGGTTGTCAGCGGCGTGCCGAATCGTTCCACTCGTATGATAAACCTAACGTGATCTATGGCAACTCGATACCGGTCAAGAAGTTTCTCTTGTAGTACCAACCTCAAGCTTGAACGGATCCCTTCGTCGGGGCAGACATGAGCAAGGGCTTTGAATATGAAGTCGTGCACGAAGAACACGATATCGGCGATATAATTTAAGGTCAGAGCTTCCCAGTTCTTTGATTGTTCCTGCCATATTGTAGGTAAGATCGAAGGTCCGATTGTCGCAAGACCGAAGCCTCTAGCCCTCCTGTACTCTTCTCCTATCCACTCTATGATGCTGGTGCTACAGTCATTTGGCATTGGGGCTACCTCATTCGTCAGATCAAGCCCGCGAGTTCTGGGTACTCAGAATCAGGATTGTCAGCGTCTACTTCTGATCCATCTGAAGGTGGCGTACTAGGGACCGCGGGATATGCGGTGGGTGGCACTCCTTCCTCTTCCGAATCAAAGCTTATTGTATGCCCAAATGTTTTGATATCTTTCGCGTAGCGCTCCATGCGTTCGACAGCTAATGTGGCAAGCCTGAGCCCAGGAACGCTTGCGAATACCGCGTGGCGTGAATAGTACGCATCTAAAGCGCAATTTGTCACGTCCTGGAACTTCTGCGACAATTCGAGCAAGAAGCGACGCTGCTGATCTGTCGATTCTCGATCAGCCCCAAGGCCATCTAGGCGCTTGCGACAGCTCGATAGCTGTTGTATAATCTGGGCTTGGACCTTTGGGAACTCTCGGCGTGTGATACTAACGAGCAGCTCCTGCAGACGTCTCTGGAGCGCGGGCGTACCGACCCGATCAGGGTCTAATCTAGACCAGGGCTCCGTCGAGAAGAAATGCTTCTCCTTCCTGTGGCGCGTCGTAGCATCGTTTGAGAGCTCACTCTGGCCTCTGTTTCGGACAATACAATATCCAAGACGGAGCTGGTTCCGTTTTCCCTCCACGAGGCTCATCACATTTTCCTCCCCGCCCTTGTCAATTAAGTCAGGCTTTGTGAGGACTCCGAGCGTCCGCAGGCCGTTTGGGTCCAATTCTTTAGCTATGGACAAAATCTCTTGAGTAGCAATGTCCATATTACTAGGGATAACGGCAAGGATAATGGTCCGCTCGTCCTTGATGTGGCGGTTCATAATCCGTCTCACTAAAGCCATGTCTTGTACCGTTGTCACACCCTCCGTTGGCGTTCTGAAGATGCCTGGGATATCAATAATACTGAGATTTTGTTTGTCTGGACCACAGAGCTCTATACTGAGGAGATCATCGCTAAAGGTAGAGTGGCTCGTTTCGAGGGGTTGGCCCGGACTCGGGATTTCCATCAGTTGACAGACCTGCGGCGGCGGATATTAGCCAAGAGTAGTTCGTAGTGTTACAGCGGATAACGAACCTCCTTAAGGATGTCAAGAAACTCATGACTTGTCAAAGTTGTCAGGCTGTCCTTCACATAGCCGTGGAGTTTATGCGCTTTTTGGAGACTTCGATCGGGCCCAGGGATAATGGAGACTTTGATATTACTCGTAGGACCACGCCGGAAGATAATCTGGGTTGCGAATCTAGTACACAACCCACTGTCTCGTGGGAATGGGAGCCCAGAGAAGCTTTCAAGAACGGAACTCTTGCCACTACAAGGGTCAGCATTGACGAGTTGGATTTAGAGCACCCATACCTCGACTGGTCTCCTACCACGGCAAGCTGTTGATTCTAGGCCTCAGCAAGGACTCCTAGACTAGACGTATCTCTTACCTGGGGTAGGGCAACAAAGTTTGATATCCCAAGCCCGCGTAACCCATCAATAATGTCGAGCTGTACTGGGCTTGCCAAATTCATTGCAGGTTCAGCCATAGCTATCTATGATGAGGATTCGCGTAAGGGAAGTAAGTAAGCCAGTATGCTGGAGGGGCTCAGATGAGATTAAAATTGGCGGTAAAAGTATTCTCTGCTAAACCTTTATCATTTCTTTGGGGCTCTTTGGAAAGGGGATATCCCTGCGACTACTGCAAGCCAGATACGAGTGGCATTTCTTCTGTGCTGCCGTGCAACTTCAATAGACCAATTCGTAAAATGATGCATGGCTTGCCGGTAAAGCTTGCTTTCCCATAGGAGGCGAAGGGCTTGAGATGGAAGTGGCGGCTCAAAAGCGAGGCAATCGGATCATCTGTCGTTCAGACCGGTTGGCTACGGTCGTATTATAAGAAGTACTACTCTTATTGGTGAGGAGAAAGGGCAATCTAGCAAGGTGATGTCTAACAGAAAACAACACCTCTTCCTTTTGATAAAGAGAGCTGCTTGAAACAACGCCAAGGCAGATTAACAGCTGTGGCCCATTGTGGGGTGATGTAGGGTGAGGGGTATCTCGACTTGTACTCCCACACATTGTATAGCTGATCGAATCAAGGCAACGCCACTGAAAGCCTCGAATAATTATTCGGGAAAGTAATATGAGTTCACACAACCCTTCTATAAATCTTCCATCTATTATTCATCCTGAACTGAGTTCTTGTAGACAACGCCTGACGATGTGGGGAGGTGCAACAACCTGGCAGCAATTGCGGGGAAGTATCAGCCACCTTGGAAGGCTAAACCCGGTCCCTGAGCAGCCAAGAGAGCACATTCTCGTTTCGAGCGGCTCGACCCATCAATTAAGCATTTCGCGCGAGAATGAGATCACTAGTAACCTAGCATTTCTGTCTGCAATTCGGGATGACAGTCTTAAAGTGATGGCTGTCTGCATAGAAGAAGCATCTAACGGAAAGGAAATTACGATTCGGATTGCGTCGAATACCGGAGATCTCTCGGAGGTTACAAGCGGGTTTAAAAGACTTGCCCGGTCTTTAGAGCAAGCAGCACGGCGAGGTTAGTAAGTGCTCTATGCGGGCTGAAACTAAAATGACCTCTATAGAAATTTCCAGAGCTCAAGCCAAAGAAGCCGTTTTCCAACATGTAGTGGTCTTAGATCTCCCAAGAATTCTATCAAGATTACGGTCACGACATGCCAGAACTACCCGGAAGACTGCAGGAAGGCCAGCTCTTACTAGTCAGCTAAGCCAAATTCTTAATGATAAGTCCATATCAGTCACGGCAAAATTCACAGGAAGTCAACTGGAGGGTGCAAGAGGAAGGGCGGAGGCGCTACAAAGTTTATTCACCAGGCTTGAAAGCATACCGCACCTATCAGCCGGTGATATCCAGGTGCAAGAGGTCGTTCAAAATATAGTATATACAGCCCACAAACTCACCGAGGAAATCGATCTGAGCGAAGTTATTTACACATTCACAGGCGATCCAAGCTTAAAAAAATACCTGCCAGAAGCGGTGGGCAAGCTTGGTCGGTATTACTCCGCGGTATTAGAGCTTGTCTGCGCCGCGAGGGACAAGGCGTGCCAGATGTTCCAAAAGATTCATGTAGAACCCTTCCAAGTCGCTATTCCTGCCTCTGTCCTAGAACCACTTTACAAGGTTCACGCTGAAATACAACTTCTCTTCTTTTACGAGCTTGACCCAGACCGACCTCGACCCAGAATTATCTGCTCGAGCAAGAGTGCTTGCTATCTGTGTAACCTGTTCTTCCAGATCCATGGTGGTTTCAGCGTGCCCCGAACACATGGCAGGCTTTACATGAAATGGATCTTGCCAGATTGGTTGAATGTCCCTACGCAACGACGTGGAGAGCTTGGATCCTTGGCAACCCAGTTGCAGGCAGTGCTGGAGAACAAAATCCGAATAGTCTCGAAATCCAAGAAGAGTATATGCTACCATCCAAACGAGAGCATCTTACTGCCACGTGGTCATTGGCCGTCGTCGTCTGCTGTTTCTAGCAAGATGACACTCAACCCTTTGGCTTCAACGTCTACACTTCGCCCGAGCCAGCCTTTTGCCCAGCCTGGATTATCAAACAGCACCAACTTGCCTCTTACTCCACCAAGGACACCGTTTCAGTCATGTGCTGCTGCTAGAAGCGATTTAGATACAATAGCTTCAAGAACGATCGAACTGACAGACTATGCGGGGAACACGCCAAGTTGGGAGAATATCTCTTTAATAGATATCGGATATAGCGAGCTTCCATATAGTCAATTCATCGTGTTGACGACGCCATTACTTCACTTACAACTGAACGAGTTATCTCTTACCTTGGATTTTGCTAGAGTGACTTCCGGCCATCTATCTATCGAGCCTGTAAGAGAGGACTCGGCTAGGAATAAGGAAGTTCACGTTATCGATGTCAAAGATATTCCGACGACGACAGAACTAACATTGGATTGCCCGCGAGGCTCAAACAAGCTTACAATTCAGTTGCAAAGTGCTCGGAAAGAATTTGTTTGTATTAAGTTTGTATGGGATGGTCCTGTAATAGAATAACCAACCGAGCATAGGCTGATGGATATCGGGAATGGCGTGTAGTTCTCGAAATAGTGGTTTGAGCGAAGGGGGTATTGAGATAAGATTTTAGTTCACAGCGAGAGATTTTCGTGGGAGTATTTATAGCGCGGCTAGGCAAACAGCCGCGCCAAGGGCGTACGGATAACAGGTGAAGGAAAATTTGTAGGTGCTGGAGATTGCACGACGAAGATTTACGCCAAGAACTCAGGTTGACACTGGCCAATTGAGACTTTATTTAAGACGAACAGCCAACCGAGTCGAGCCGAATTACAACGTCGGCGGCAGCAATTGTCTCGGTAAGTTTACTGGTATCCTGTTTGATCATGTTATGCAGCGACATAAGCACATCTGCTGTTACTGGCGTCACAGGTGTTTGTAATCTGGCCCACGCACAACCCCATTTCGGTAGAGGTTGTGTTCCAGATTGACTATAGAACATAGCTAGTACAAAAAATAAAGGAGTCGCCTATACGTATTCAAAGTTTTTCAAGTTTAAAGGTGAAGTACCCAAAAGAATTCTCGGCACGCGTGGTTTCTCGTTACGCATGGACAGACGTTAGGTTGCGAGGGTATGTCTGATAATGAACCTTAAAATAGTTACCTCTTAGTGGATGTGGACTGCTATCAAGTCTGTGTGAAGGTGAAGCGGAATAAGAGATAGGATATGCTGATTTATATTCCAGGAATACATCTTCTCGATCTTTGTTGTTGAAGTGCGGGGTCGAGGTGCATGCAGATTTTTTGAAAGGTTGCGATAAAGGCCAGCTGATTAAATAAACCATTTGCCTATCGTCAACCTCAACCAAACTTCTGCCACACCTCTCCAGGGCCATTGCCTAACCTTGAGGTAGATTGGGCTTCCATTAATTGCCGTGCTCTACTCTGTACTTTCTATAATACATCCAAAAGCCTAGCACAATATACACTATGAGGGACAAGAATGCAGCGAGGGGCAAAGTCTTCGACTTCAAAGACAACTCAGAATGGAGTAGCGAAGTTGCTCAGCAGGTGCACTTATCATCGCAATACCGGTCTCATATGGTGGTTGTTCTAGGAAAAGCATTAGAAAGACCTCCTGGATGGGTCAGGATTGTTACAGTTCGTATCTTTCTGCTCATACGCTGGAAATGTTCTAATTTGATCAGGTCACATCAACTTTACCTCCAACTTCCGACCAGAATCAGTACCTTCCTATATATCCTACAAGAAAACTCCAGAAGGGTGGTATACAATTAAAACTATGTGGAACATTCGAAGGACAAACAATCTTACGTGTACTATCGTATGTAAGAATCGAAAAAGTTGAGGAGGTGCCGCTGGAGATTTTGAGTGAAATCGTTAGATCTGACGGGTTGAGTGTAATGCTCCAGGAGAAATCATTTAGTACCTTACAGAATTGTTTGCGAAGACAAGTTTGTCGAAACAGGACTGCAAAGGAATAAAAGCCCTTAGTAGAGGGTCCACCTAGCTTGTCGGAATGAAGTTTGCGTAGCTCATCAAGGTGGTGGCGAATTTGGGGGGCATCAACTTCCGCTGTTCTTCGGGTTTCAATTCTTGCATCAAAATGCTGTTGAAGCGCTCTGTTTGGAAAGTAACTTGTGTGATCTATTCTGTTTTGGTGAGTTAAGAAGTTTGATATGCTGGAAAATGGGCGGATTTTGGGGACGGCGTATTTACGGTCGAAAGGATATGCCTAGGGTCTCACAGGAATACCACCTTCTTCTGATGTTTATTATTAATTGCAATGTATTCATTTTCAAATATATATGTTGGCTGAATCATGGGTAAAGCACGAGTTGATTGACACATAGTCATCCTAGGAAAGATCATTATACTTCAATCCAGTATCAAGCATCTTTGGGATTATATTCCCATTTCAAGGTGAGCCTCGTAGTGGACTGATGCGATATCAACCGGTGATGAGACGTACCCTTCGATAATACTGTTCGTTGGATGCATATTGACCGGTGAGATGGGGAATGAAACACTTTCTCGGAGAGTGTACAAGTGGTATGAAAGTATTGTATTCAGAAGATACGACCGGGAGATTGTGTGTCGCTGGGTCATTGGACGATAGTGTAGAGCTGAAGTTATACAACATACCTCGATACACCGCTTCGGATTGCCATCATCTCTTGTAACTATAATGTCTGGGTAATTCTGAAACATCCGAGACAACAAATTTTTTAACTTAAAACAAAATTGCCCATGTAATCATTTGCTTCACATTTCGAATAGCTAAAGCACCGTACCAACTCTCAACTCCTGCCTTTAAATCTCAGCACGCTACAGTATCGCAAAGAGCTTCCGACATACAATCGACTTGCCCCTCAAGCGTTCTTAGTGACAAATGGCAAGATCTTCCCACCGAAAGGGTCTGTAAGGGAGACGTGCACGGGTAGCATGGGAAGCCAGAATACATGATCACTCCGCGAGGAAGCCTGTCAACGTATCAACAACGTCCATTCACACATAAAAATAAAACAAAATGTGAACGCTCGCAATGTTTCGGCAATCGCAGGAGAGTGAGAAATGAAAGCCTCGCTACCTCTGCTCGGGGCATTCAAGTCATTGGTGCAGTGCCAACTGTCTCCCTGAAGAAGCCTTGCGATAAGAGGCGCAAGGGAATAAATTTCCAAATATAATTGGGTTTATACGAATTACAAACTGTCAGTACCAGGCGCTCATCGCAGGAAAACAATTCAAGATGAGTCATTTTGTGAAACTTCCCGAAACAACCCAAGCCTCGGCGAACGCATCCATGACCGATCTTCGATGAAAAAGACATATAGAAAAAGTGGCAAAGTAAAGAATGGAGGAACTCATATGAGGAGATCCGTTATAGAGTACCCATTGAGTCGCCCTCGTCTTCCAGGTCCGGATGTTGGACTTCAGCTTCGTCTACATCGCCACTAGTTCCACCTCCGGAAGGCCCTCCAACGTCTCTAGCACCTATACCTCGCGCTGCAAAGAAAGGATGGCTTTCGTGCAAGGGCCGTCCCTGGCAGATATAACCCATTGGCGTGTGCATGATGTCTTGCCCCTTGCGGCAGACCGTAAGCCACTCCAGTAGGAAGTCGACAGGATTCTTGGTAGAGATGCCGACGTGCTCGGTGCGACCCTGCGGGGAGTCTGTACCGGTATTGTCTGCAAGCTGCAAATAATTTGTCAGAGGAGCACACTCAGTGAAGTTAATGTATAGCCGGCCAGCGAAAATTCCAAGTTCGATGGAGAGCCAGTCGGGTGCCGTGTAGCCATCGGGCAGGCGAGGGAGGACATAGTATGAAAGCTCGTTGAAGTGCAACATGTTTTTTGTGACAGGGGCAGCATACGTAATTAGGTGTACCTTTGGTTTTCTTGCTACACGGATCATGGGAATCAAAAGTTCAGCTTCTTCGGAGATAACTATGAGGGCCGTCCCATTCGAAGGGCTCCACAGGATCCATTCAACAGGGCGCTGTAGAAGACATTAGCACAACCAGGGACAAGGAATGTTGATGGGCTATAACTTACGAGGAAGTTGTCATTTGGGATACGCTTTCCAAGCTCAATAGTGCGCATGAACTCAGGCGAGACGTACAGCTGCGATGTCGTGCGGCGAACATTATACTTTTGACCGATGCTCGTCCGCGCCAGAGCGTCAAAGACATGTTCGTATCCGTGCCCACCAGCGAGCTCGCCAGTTTTAGCAAAGTGAGAGATAGCTGCATGCAGACCCGGAAATGCGACAGCCTTGTAGTGCGCCGGCTTTTGCACTTGGCGTACCTGCTCGACTTGGAATTCGACTTCTCGCTCCTGCTCTACTTCTTCTAGCACAGAGCTATGAACACGATCTCCCTTGTTCTTTGCTGCTCGTCTCTGCTCACTGAGCTCCTCCATGAAACACTTCAGTTCTGCGGACGGGGTGTCAGCGACGGAACTCGGCTGGGTGTCTGGCACTACTCCATACAGCTGCTCAAGAGTCTGGCGCTCTGGGTGCTGAATAACTCTGAGATAGGCTTCTCGGTGGCGATTTTTTGTAAGGAACTTCACGTATTTCCATTGCGCATCCGTCCGGCGGCAGAAATCCGTTCCTTGTGCAAGATACAGATTCCGCAAGTGCTCATTCGCACGGCAGGTCTGTTCCAGAAGCCAGCACACGATGTGAGAGGACTCAATACGGGAAGAGTCAAGTACCTCTCCACATATTTTCCTACACACGTCCAATATGCTCTGGTGGACCTCGGGGGGGGCAAAGAAAATGATAGACTGAGTGGTTCCCAGTTGTCGTAGCCTCATCGCAGCTGGGTCTGTTAGGTACGCCTTTCAATCAGGGCGATGGTTGGCAGTCAGCTTACCTTGCATCGTGTGGTCTTTCGTCTGGCCGAGAGCTAGTGTTAATGCTCCGCGGGCTTTCTGGGGCAGCTTCAAGTCTATTCCACGGGTGTGTGCTTCATCAATATACACGAGGCATTCGTCAAGTTTCTCGGCAAAAGGGGTGGCAAGCAGCGGCACCACCTCCTTCCCTCCTCGATACTGAACCCAGGCTCTGTTGTCAGCACCAAAATAGACAGCCCCCTTGGCTTGTGTGTCTATATCTAGCCATGCCCTAACGAGGGTCCGATTGTCCATCTCGAGGATGTAGGCACCGGCGTCGATTAGAATTCTTATCTCCAATCCCGCGATCCTTCGCAGTAGCTCTTCCTCTGTCAGGCGCTTTCCCTGCTCAGCTGCAAGCTTGTACTGCCGGTTCCGGCTCTGTAGAACGTAAGTGAGCACTTCTGCATTGGTTTGACGTAAGCTGGGTAGGTCGTCTTGCTTGATGTTCAGTGGGAGCATCATCTTGTTATCATTTGTGCCGCTGAAACCAGTTGTCTTCGTGCAGGAGGTTTCCTCACCTGGTCGAGATTTCGAGAACAATGGGAGGTCCCACCCAGAAGCCTGCAGCTTGACGCCAAACTGCTTAGCGTGAGCAGGGAAGACAAAGTTGTTCATGTAATGGTCAAGGACGCTTCTATTGAGTCGAAGGTGACGCCAGAGTTCCTCGACTTGTCCTTGGTCATCTCCATTAATGACATTCCAGTGATGCAAGGCTTCTGGCAGGGTATCAGAACCGTAAGTCCACCTATCATACTCCGCTGCTGGATCATCAGACTTCAAAACATGCTGTAAACCTTCGCGGAACTGAGATAGGTTGAGGCCCGAGTAATAGAAAGCCAAGCAAGTGAACAGGATAGAGACGTCAGGATGGCCGAACTCTGCCTGCTCAGATGGAACTCCTTTCGCGTCAAATGGGACTGCAATAGGATGCCTATTTGGGTGCAGGCCATACTGCACATTCCATCTTTTCTTTAGGCAGAGTAAGAGAATTCTGTTGAAGAGCAAGCCACGGAGAAGGAGGATGTTCTTGCGAGCCGAAGATCTATCTGCAAAAAGAGTCGATACCTGCTCGGTGAACTTGTGGTCGATATTATCATCCGATAATACGCGCTTGATCTTACGCCTAGTAACAGGTACGGTTGAGTTAGTCAGGCGAAGGAAGGAAATCCGTCCGTCGCAGACGTCATTAATGATTCGTTGGTGCAGGGCGTCTTCCACGTCGGTTCGGAGGAGGTGTATCATGGGAAATCCACCCGGTCGTTTGACAACCTCAATGCTTTTTGGGAAATCGCACTGAAGATCCGGGAGATGATCCTCGACCAGAGACAACAGGATCTGTGCAACCTCCCAGCGGTGTGGGTGTCCATCGACGGATACCTGTGGGCCGCTTGGGTAGATTAATTGCGTCTTAACCGCTAAGGTGAAGTCTGATTCATCAAGGACATCGCGACAAGTGCTAGTTAACCATGACTGAAATGTGACCATCTCCTGCGCTTCATGAAGCCGGGAGTCCGCAAGGCGTTGGAGCCCGCTGAGCTTATACGACAAGATATGCTCAGGAGTAGTAAGAATAACACCGCAACATTGAAGAATTTCGCGATGGTGTGCGGAGAATAATCGGAGCATGTTTGGCGTGGTCAAGGTCCGGCGAGAGAATGGAATATGCCTGATCTCTCGACCTACTAATCCCCCCAATCTAGACTGGACTGTTTGAGCAGTCTGCAGGAGCAGCGCCTTTGGCACGACAAGACGCGAAAGCTGCTTCTTGTCTGCCAGAATCGCCACAGCCATAGGCACAATGCAAGAGGTTTTTCCTAAAGATCCATCAGCATGCCAACTTTCAAATCTATTTCAAAGTAGGGTACGTCGGAACAGAAGGGTTATAGTGCCTCGAGTCAAAAAGTTGATTGTTTTACCTTTGCCCATGTTCATTTGTAATACAGAGTTTGATCTAGATGAGGGCGATATAATAGCATGGGCAACATCTATCTGCTCACAACGAATGAGAAGATCGCTTTCAATCTCAAGAAGTAACCAGTCAGGGAACTCCAAAGCGCTCCAGTTCTCATGGCCAGTATTTCGCCATTCCTGAAGCAGCTTATGGTGATCTCCTTTCAATTGGGCATGTCTGATACGTAGAAGCCTTTGCAAAGTCGTAGCTAGAACGCCATACGAAACCAGGCATTCTCTCATATTGCTTCCGAAATGGTGATCAGAGCTTGACCGTAGTTGTTCGAGAGTTGTTATCGGCGTGGTACATGGCCACAAGCTACCCAATCGAAGCCATTGGAAGCGATCGTCCTCGGCGGAGAAGGTATTCTGAACACGTTCAAACTCATGGTTTAGAGCCGCCCGAGCCTTTTCAATGTCCTCTCTAACAACATCCACACCTGGCGGCGTCTCTTGAAGCTGTGCCTGGTTGCTGACATTCTCTAGAGCAAGAAGACTCTTCTTCAAGTCATTTCCGTACTGCTGCCGAAGAACGTCCGCGGATTCAGCGAATAAATCTAAGATCTTACCTAGCTCAACAACCTCCTTGGATGAAATGGTTTTTCGGGAGATCTTCTTCCGCTCGCTGGGCGAATGTACGCCTCGGAGTAGATCTTTGCTCAGAAGTGCTCCATGAGACAAGTGGCCTAAAGGAAGGGGCGCGCATTTCACTAGAAGATCCGATAATGTTGGAATAGGAGAGCCACGGTCAGGCCTGCAGAGGGCTGCAGCTTCTTCATTCCAAGCTTGCGGTACTGACATGTCGTTCGCGCCTTTGTAGCGATCCAGGATCTCCTGAGCTTGAATGACATACTCCGAAAGACGCATATTCCGATGCAAGCGTTGCCACTCAGGGAGAATTCTTTCCATGGCTAGCTCGCGATCAAGCACCGTTGATTCAAATTCCTCCGCTGATGGTTCCGAGCTGGGCCACTGCTCTAAGAGAAAGGTGGCTAGGCGTCTCCCTTCAGCCTCGCACAGGATCCGATGCTTCTCTCGAAACCGATCTTGCTTTCTTTTACTCTTGCTGACAACCGGTTGACTAATGGGATAGTCGGCTACGATGAGATTTAGAAGCAATTCAAGCGTTGGAGATGCGTAGAGCTTGAACTCAGCAAAGGAAGGACTTATTGGTGGCTGTAATATTTTCAATTCATCTAAACAACCGAATGCAGCCAGCGACCGGATCGCATCCATGTCAGCCTTTGTGCCAAATGACAAGAGGCCAAGTCGAAAAATCAACGTATACGGATCCTGAGGATCGCTATGTCGGCAAAGATTCATGAGACTGCCCCACTGTTCGCCGATATTGTTCTCCATCAGATCGCTGAGGCAACTCGAAATGGATTGTGAATCTGAGTCGGTATGGTGAAATCCACCGATTAATTTCCAGTCCTGAAGAATAGCTGCCAGCTTTCTTGCCTTATGTGCACAAAACGGTCGCTTGCGAAAAAGTCCCACGATTTGGTAAACATTGGTGGCTTGGGGCAAACTGCTATGTCGATCTCTGGGGTTGTACACCATGTCTTTTCCCACTATCAATCTGCTCGGATCAGAAGTGCCGCGCTCGTAAAGACGCCGAATTTCACCACGCCTTCGGAGATGAGAAGGGATCTCGGTTTCAAAATCTATCACTTCGCCTTCGTTAGCAGTAAAGGCTCGGAGCCGATCTGATTTTGCCAGTAGCTCTTGGGCCAGACCCATATAGCTATCGTGTTGAACGCTTATTGTAAGGTGCTTGTCCCAGATAACGGTCTGCAAGCGTCTCTTGTCCTTCGGATAGTACTCTCTACTCGGACTTAGTCCCCCGATGACTCTCAGAATGGAGGCAAGACCGTCGCTCACTGGCTTCCAGGGCTGGCAATAGCCTGATCTCAGCGTGTGCAGAGCTTCCTCTGTGCCAGTGCGCCCGGTGAGAGGATCGGGCAAAACGAATGAGGTGAATGCATGAAACTGAGCTTTGGAGTAGAGTAAGCGTGGCTCAGGCGGACATGATAATCGTCCCAGAACATCGTCGATTCCAAACCTGCCATATTCAGTGGTGCTACTTGCTCGAACCGCAAGATGCATACCGTGACGCTTGTATGTCAGCTGTCCCAGTGGAGTAATTATGCTTCGCCGCTCAGGATTGGCTACGTCACGAAGCACAATCTTGCTCTGGAATCCGTAAAGCGTCCCGGCGTCTTGGTTGGGATCGATCTCTGCGTTCAGCTCTCGACACTCAAGAAGGTTGCTCTTATTTACAAAGAAAGAGAGCTCAAGGTGCCGCATCTCAACCGAAAGTCTACCTATTGCAGGCTGGAAGACGGTCAGCCGTTGGGGATCCTCGAAGTGGCGGAAGATCTCAGCCACACGCTTGCAGAGATCTGAATGGGGATCAACCAAGACAACTCTATTTCGCTGCGCCCGGCGATTGGAGACATCTAGAATCCAGTCACTCTGCCTAGTCTTCCATATGACAGGTTTCCGCCGGATCTCCAAGCGCCTTGTACGGAGATTAAGCCAGTGTACGCAATTTTCGATTAGACCTGAGGGCAGATCAAAGCTGTCACTATCCACAAATACACGCCGAGGAACACACTCTAGAAGACTGTCTCTGACAAGAGCTCGAATGACCACACTCTTTCCGCGAAGTCCAAAATGGACTTCATTACCGCGTATACGAGTTGCCATGACGTGACTCATGCCGCTCAGTGATGAGGGGAAGGTCAGAAGGTGCTGGTTTCCGAAAAGCTCCTTGACGTCCTCTGATTCCCTGATGTCCAGGGGTAGTCTTCCCAATGGCTTTCCGTCCACTAGTAGGTGACCCTCAACGAAGTTGTAGTGGACTACCTGAGGGACGATGAACTTGTTAGCCGTACTAGTGATGACCGAAACGACCCATCTCTTGTTCGGGGAGGAAAGGAACTGCCAATGAGAGTAAGTTCTCCCAGTGGAATTGCTAGAATCGGACCAAGTCTTATTGATTGCAAACCCGAGGCTGTCAAGATTGGATTCAATAGACTTCTGGATGAGTCCTCGTATGCGATACACCATTTTCATATCTCTGACCAACATGTTTTTCAGTTTCGAGGGGAGCTTCGCAAGATCAACCACGAGGTTCTCTTGTAGAGCTATCGAGGCTTGGACAAAAGAACATAGATCCTCTGCATTCACGTTGGAATTCGAGTCAACAAAGGTAGTGAAAGTCCTTCGGCAAAGCAGAGCGGCCCAGAATCCGTATCTTGCCGCTCTCTCTGCTACGTCAGCCTCGACTGCATTTCTAACCTCATCACGGAGGTGGGAGATCCATTGTAAAGTTGACTCACGCGCGGCCTTGAGAAGCCTTTCCGCGGATTGACGATCCCTGCCCGATGTCAAGTTGAAGAGTCGAAGGCTGAGGGTGATGAGCATCTCCATACAATGCATCTCACGCCAGTTAGTAGTTATATTGCGAAGACGGTTATCGATCTGTTCTGTCAAGCGCTGGCAGAAAGACGGATCCCGGAAGACGACGTGAGCGTCTCGCAGAAGGTCGGCTTCATTCTGTGCTGGCCCTGCTTGCATAGCGAGATGATTGAAGATAAGCATGGTATCTTCGGCGCTGAAGTTTAGGTTTGAAGCACCCAACTCCACTAGCATGGTCAGCCACCTACGAGTCTTTCCGGACAGCAATCTTTGGTAGCTCATGAACTCGTGAACGGAAATATCTGACGGACAGCTGCTTTGACTAGCAACGATCTCGTAGGACGACGGCCCTTCTGTGTTAGGCGCGGGATGTGCCGGTGATCCAATGACCGAGCCTTGTAGAGAGCGCGGAACATAGACTCCACAGAGGTGTTGAAATGTCAACTGCTTGTCAAGATTTCTCAGCCATACTCCAGACTTGATATCATAGTATGCAAAGTTCAGCCCCAGCGGCAAGAGGATATCAGAGAGGCCGACCTTCATTTTAAACGCCTTAAAATGTGTCTGGAGAAAGGATTTCTTCGCTGACGCAATTGAGACACCATCCACGGTCGGTTTCATATAGCACTGAAGCTGATGGTAGTCTTTCAGCAACATGACTGGTGGCAGAGAAGTACTGGTCTTGCTTGGGTGCCCCAGATCGTTGACTATTCTAAATGTTGCATTTCGATATGCCGCTAGGAAGCTGGGAATTCCGAGCTCTAGTACTACTGCCGCTTTTTGAGCACTATCTTCCGGGAGGAAGTCTTCGTGGATAGCGATTGTCATGCGTTTCCGGCAGCGCCAGTGCCAGCACTTTTTGCATCCATGAATGTTGCGAGACCCATCATAATTCGTAGTGCAAATACAAGTGGTACTAGTAATTTTCTCACTGAGATTGTCGTATTCCTTACAAAGGTTATCCCATTCGGATTGCTTCTTTCCGCGCGACTTGCTTGAGGCTTCCTCGATCTGTTGCTGCAGTTTACGCAGCGAAGCAGACTGTTCTACATATCGCGCAGCGAAGCAGTTCTTATCAGGTTCGCTGAAAATCGTCTTGTTAGCAAACCGACAATCGCTATATCTGCTCCGGAGATGGCTCTGGATACCTTGGAGTCGCTGCATGCTTGATAATGTAGAGAGGTGCAGAACATCCAGCAGCTCAGGGTTGAATATTGGGGCGTAGTCGCGGAGCAGGGTACAGGCTCGTATAGCACACTTATCCATTTGAACCCAGAGGTCAAATAGATTTAAGATGAAGATGCTTATTTGTTCTGGATTAGAGTCATAAGCATCTCCAACCATGGTGAACACATCGATAATCGACTTTGCCAACTGTATACAACGAGCTTCGCAGTCTGCCACAGGCTCAGGTGATAACGCGCGTTCCTTCTCGATGTCTTTATCCAATTTGGCCAAGGAGAAGTAGCGGTCGGTGAACTTTGTGACTTTTTCCATGGTGCCATCACCCGGGGGAGGAATATGCAGCGATGCAGGATCTCTGCGCTGTGAGGGAGGTAGGGCGAGCAGATTATAGAGATATTTTCCGCTGTTTGGAAGGGAAAGGTGAAGAGCCTGCTCATCGGCGTGAGGTGGGAGTACCGAGATAGGTCGAGCGATGGTTGTCTTAAAGTGTGCCCAGGCTGATTCAACCTGGTCTGTAGCCTTCTCGATGATTCCCTTTAACATTGGACCGACCAGGTCGAAGAACTGGTTGTAAACGGCAGAGGCGGAGAAAACCCGAGCCTTGTCCATTTCCAACTTCGCAAGGCGGCGGCACAACTTGGCTCTGAGCATCACTGTCAGCTCTGGGGCAAGCCGACCAGCACAATCCTCAAGAAACTGGGCAAGAACAGTGCAAATGAGGAACTTGTAGCAGGCCCGTCCAGGCTCGTTTCCCAGGACGATGCAGAGCTGACGCTGAATGGCGACACGGAGAACGAGCCATAACGGCAGCCTTCTCCACGGAAACTCTGCATTTTCTATATTGACATCGTCCCGTACTCGCTTTCGTAATCTGGGCACTTCGACAGCGGATCCGACAGCCTCAAGCAAGGGCATCAGCATCTGCGTAATCAGAGCTGGGTCGGTGGTATCCCGGGCCTCAATGACGAAGACTTTCGCCTTAGCAGAACGCGCCTCGAAACGCTTCAGAGACTCCATGCTCGCCTGCTCAAGAAAGGTAGCAAGACTCTCCTGGAAACTCTTCTTGAGGAATTCGTCGAAAGGTATTTCAACAGCGCGGCCGGGGAAGTCCCACTGGAGTGCATTCTCGGCGGCGAGGACGTCTTCCGAAGAAGGTGATGCTTCGAAGGCTTCGAAGATGACGGTATCTACACCATCACTACGTTACATGCCTTAGTAAGAATTTAGACAATCCTTTCTCGAGTAGTCATACTTACTGCCTTTGACGTCGAACGAGGAGTGCTGCATTCTGTTCCACCACATATAAGATAATAAGACCATTTCGTTGGAGATTGTAGAATTCTTGTAGCATCGATGCTTTCTCAAGACGGCCTAGATTGGTATTAAGGCAAATGCGAAGGGAATAGCGAACAGAAGCCCATGTTTCCTGAAATTGTTGGCCTGTGAGCTTTCCCATCGTATCGCAGGTACGTATGAGGCGAGATAGGATGCTCTGTTCAATGGCCTCGATGTCTATATCCCGATGTCCAGGCAGCTTGGGCGGCAGGACCAAATGGTTGAAGACCGACTCGAGCAAGGCCATAGTCGCCAGCGGAGCTCGAAATATGTCGAGAAGCAGAACGGAAGAATTGTAAGGCTCCTCCCATGCGCAAGCTTTTAAACAGCAGTCTGGCTTCGCCGTATTGATCAAGGACGGAGGGAAGTCGCTCGCGCTCAGGTCGTACAACAGTAATGGTTAACCCCTCTCGAGTGAAATACTTCGTGACAAGTAATTAGCCAAACACAATCCATTTATGGAGGTGTGGAGGATGGGTCTTTATTTTTACTGGAAGTTGACGAAGATGTTGCAGGTGAATTGCTTTTATGTTGGATCAAACGAACCTGGGGTGCAAACCATTCGCTGGAAGCCCCCGATCTAGCGTACGGAAGGTACGAAAGTACTACTTCGTACGACTCTCCCCTGTATTAAAGGTTATACGGTGGGATTTTGCATGCTCAACAGCTGACTGGTCCGTAAGTTATGCTTTTATAGGACTTACACCAAATTTTCATAATTGCCACCTAATCAGTGCGTAAGTCACCTCCAAACCAATAAGTTCTACTTGTCCAGCCAGTTCCAAATTACCCACCGTATAATCTTTAATACGGGAAAGGAGACTATGTACCTGCCTAGGGATCCTTGATCGCTCGATTGGGGTATCCAGCTATGTAGCGACGTCACATGACACACCACTTCTTGGCCTCATAAGCCTGAATCGGAAACTCTGGTCATACTGTACCATGAGTTTAAAAGGCGCAAAGAGCTCAATGGTAGTGCTGTAGGTCGAGTCTTCCTGTCACACTACGAATTGATACCTTTCCAATCAGGCGCGACGGCGGCGACGCGATTGTAATTTTCAGAGTAGCCGGGTCGGGCTGTTCAGGAGTAGTCACACAACATGACTAACGCAAAAATTACGGAAACTCTTATAATAGATTCACAAATTTAGAATCCATTGAGTTCAAGCTACTAATGGTTTGTCTCATCACGAGGCTGGTATCTAATGTCTCGTCTTCAGAATCGGAGGCTTGTGTTGATTGACTGAAGAATATCGCAGGCTTGATGTAATCTAGTTGAATCAGCCGACATCTGACGCTCTTTGTGGGACTGCCAGCTCTAGAGGCAGACGTCGCAGATGATGGCTCTTTGAGGAATGAAGAGGCCGCATCACTTTCCGGAACGGAGACCCTATCAGCCCATCCTGAAATTGAGTTCGTGTCCGAAGTTCTTTGCCTCTTAGTCGGTGAAGCTGAGCGTGTTGTCGTGTGGCGCCCAGCTTGGTGTGAGGAAGTTAGGCTTCCCTGAGTACGGCTGGTCGTCGTCCAGCCCTCGATACAGTATTCAAAATATTCTCTCTTCGAAGAACGAAGGCGTGGTACAGGAACATATTGCACTTTGTAGGATGGAATTTTGGTATTGATGCGACTTTTTTGGACCTAGTTACGTTCTAGTGGTTGGCCGAACAACATGGGAAAGACCAAGAGAAATAACGAATTGATGCGAGCGACCGCGGGGATGGGATTCGTCATCACCACAAAAAAAAAATAGGTAAAACGAGGACTCTGGTAAGTTACTTGCCACTATCAGCCAGTTTTAAATCAGTATTAAGCTTATCTGATCCTATACCCAACTGAGTTCAACAAATCTAAAGCCGTGCAAAGCTATTAAAAAGTGTGGATCTTGGGCGCCAATGCATTTATAGTAAGTAGTAGGAATAAGAAAGGGCAAGATATGATGCTCATGTGATCACAGAGCTGCATTTGAGATCTTGAACACTCTTACAGTCAACAAAACGGGTCCCTTAAGCATGCTCGTTACTCCTCATCCTCAACCATTGACCATGGGACCAATCTTTGCTCTCCTTCAAACGCCACCTTCCGTCATTTGGATAATGAAATAACCAAATACCAAAAATAACATGCTTACTCACTTCTGTCCCATCGTCATTATGAAAGCACAACAACAAAGACATCTCTCTCATTCCGCAACCACCGCTGATTTGCCTTTTCTAATCCACAAAACCGATAGACTTGAAGGTCCTGCTCCAGAAGAAATCATCGATCTACGTCGGCTTGACCCAGACTTCAGGCCCTCCCAAGAGCGCGGTTCTTCGTCGATATTCTCGGTTAATTTTTATGTGCTTCCCAAGCCTGCACTTCAACAATAAAACACTATTACTAAAGATGTCATCTGCTATGGTACGAATCACAGACTCCGTTGATACTTTTTAGTACGCTAACCCATCGCGACTTCACTCTGCATAATTTGATCTAGAAGTTCAATAGACTTCGGATAGCGAACAATCTGTGACCGTTCAAGGAGTTCAATTCCGAACTTCTTTGACGGAACTAAGTTCCCCTTCCAAATAGCGTTGAGCATATCGGAGACTATACAGCTCGCCCTACGAAGGTATTCACCGTGCTCGTCTTCGAGATATCGAACAAGCCACACAAATGTGTTGTGGGGAATTGAGAGCAACCCATAAACCATTAGCCGCAAGAGCGAAAGAGAGATAAGGAAAACCTACATAGTGTCGGTGATGTTGAAAGCAAGCTCACCGCCATCTGATGGTAGCGGGACCAGCCCGATAATCCCAAAGCCAAATTTTTGGACGAGAAGATCCAGACGTTGACCAGTCTTACGTAATTTATTCACAAATCTTTCCTTTCGAGAGTATTCGGGGCTGTTGCGGTCTAGGCCGGGATATAGTTGGGCTAACATCTCCTTTGACACCTTCGAGTCCTCCATCACAAGCGGGTTTCCGAGCTGTGAGCGCGGATCCCCTGAGAGAGTCTGATTAGTTTCATTGATGAATCCGTCGCTCGTTTTGTGGCTCCCTGAGAGCGATGTGAAAAGTTCTAAGATGTGACACCTCTTTAAAAAACTCTTGTACATAATGTCATCATTCAGACCCTCGATAGCCTCTACTCGTTCTTTGAGAGGAAGGTTCCAGCACGGGATGGATGGTTTCCCAGTGACCGGCCGCCGCTGTACATTTACTAGATCGTGCAAAGTGGCGAATGACTCTGGGCTTGCAATTCCAAGGTAGAGTGTGTTGAGTTTAGCGAGCCCATTGTCTCCAACATTCATACCGTGGGCCTTTAAGGCTGATCCAAGGTCTCTTTTAGGCATTGGTAGCGCCAACGCGCGGCATCGCTCTTGTTCAGATTGAATGTAATCCTTTACAAATTCCGTCCGTGATGTGTGTATACGGAGCGTTTTTTGTTGTGCTTTCCTTTTCTTCGACTGAGATTGGAGGTCTTTTGGCCCGTTTTGTCTTGTGTTATCGGGCCTTCTAAGCAGCGATGAAGCTACTATTCTAGAATCTGTATCTTGAGAATGTATATTAATATAGTTATAGAGTTTCTTAATAGTACAATAAAACTCACTTCTAGAAGTCTCCAATGTCATATTACGATTACCAACTTCACCTTCCCGGTCATGCATGGAATAATCTCTAATCTGACCATGGACTGGACCCTTTCCAGTCTCCCGACTAGAAATCTCGGGGCATGCAGCGTGTAGGGGAGAACTTGGCAGTTCTAAAATATCTCGTAAGCCTTAATTAAAAAGGAAGTGGCTATTTTCAAGCGAAGTTATTGCCAGGGGTTAATTACCGTCTGCGAAAGACAGGATCTCTAGGGCATCGCTAGATGAGTGAAGGGCGTCATCGTTGTTTGAGCAACCGCGAAGATCATGGAAAATATCCTGCGTTACCTCGTTGATAAAAACTTCTTCTTGATGGTGACGTGCCTTAGGGTCTACATAGCAGTCGGATCTCTCACCCAAACTACTATGTGATCAGTACAGGAAAATACTATAAAAGGGATCAAAACTTGCCCAAAATGCTCGATGACCCCCCGTGCAGTCTTCATATCTTCCAGGGAATCTTGCCATGCCGCACCAATAATAGCATTCACTGCAGTGCTCAAAGTTGTCTTTGTTGGTCGGCCTTGGAGACGGGGGTTAAGTTTCAGGTGTTTGTCAATTTCAAATTTCTTGGCTCGGGCTACAAGGATATCCTTATTAGCAGCGATGGCAGCACTTGCGTCTCCTGTGTCTTTTTAGAAGTGTCCTGTTGCTAGGTAGCTCACACTCACTGCGTCGTTGTTGGTTACCTCTAGAAAACACATCGATCATCACAACGAGCTGAAGAAGTTTATCGCCCACATTGGCTAGTTTACGATTTCCATCGTATCTGTCCCTCTCTTGACTATCTTCAGATTCCTTGTCGCCTTCTGCACCAGCGGTTGTCAATGATTTCTCCAATAGGTATACATCATTAAACCTATATCCGACACTGTCCTGGAGTTGTATGAGATATTTGTCGGAAAACATGATAATTTTAAGCTCAAAAGACAGAGTTTAACCAACGAAGTATTGGTGACTGCTGCATCTGAGAACAGATGGCAGTGGGATCCTGATCATAATTTCTTTATGCGATATGTTGTGTCACTAGTGGGAGACGTGATTGACAAAACAACTTTCCATTCAATTCTTGGCATTAGTAACCGAACTCGTACGAATGGCAATTGTTGATTTCTATGCAGAATTCTGACTTAGATAGCTTTGAGAGGAGCTGAAGACTATACTAGATCTCGATGAACGTCGCAAGCGCAAAGCCTGATTCGAGGATGGATTGCTCTCCGGGACCGTGCGCTACCCCGGTACAACATCACGCCATGCCTGTTTAGGGCATTAAAAGCTCGAGATGATCCAAGCCCTCTATACGGCATAGCGCTATTTGAGGCACGGACACTGCGGGACATACCGACGGTGGTACGAGCTTAAATTATTTTGACGACACTCGTTAAATTGACTTCCCCATCGGTGAATTACCCGAGGTTCAACAATTCATAAACGAACTCTTTCTAGAAAAACAAATATGATATTGAGATCTCTGCCACTGTTGGTGGCTGATGAATGCGGTAGAGTTTGGCTCACACCTGCGGAGTCAAGTTCGTTGCGCTGGAATTGCAGAGCCTCACAACGACACCACAAAATTGCCGGTGCAAGAGTCACCATCTCTGACGCTTCAGTCTTACACCATTTACTGCGTTAGCAGCAAGTAGCGAACTCAGGTCTCGAATAACTCAGTAGCGAATCGATAGAGGATAGGAAGGTAAAACAGATTGCGAGCACAAACGAGGCTAGTATACCAAGTGCTTCTATTCTCGCTAAGTTGCTGTCTCACTCCTTCCCTCGTCAGCTGTTAATCTATTTCTGGCTCTGATATTTATAAACTCGGTTCTGAGCATCCGAGCTTCTAGCATACTACCACTATTCAAACTTAAGCTGACGATTTCAGGTGCGAAGAGGAGCGCTTCCCCAACACTCAATCTTGCGATCTCGCCAAAGACCCTCTCCGCGGTCTAGCCCATGCTATCGAAACCTATATCCTCGTTTGCATCGCCGCCCTCGCATTTAGCGCCCGTTTTGGGGTGCGGTACATTGGTAGCCACAGCTGCCAAGTGGCCCTTGAGACTATGTAACCATTCGGGCGAGGTAAAGCGATGTGCGATAGTGATCGAACACAGGTCGAGCAGCGCAGGAAAAATTGTTAGCTCCTGATTCGATATAACGATACGAGCGCCGAGGTGGCGCTGCAGTCTACTTACCGATAGCAGCGTGTTTGTCAGGGTCAGTGCCCCCGCAGCAGCATTCATGAACTTTGTTGAGCATTAGTACGATGCCGATAAAGGTCAGCCGTTTCACTTACCTTGTACGTTTCATCCAATGCATCGACCAATCATTCCACGGATAAGAGCTTAAATAGGCACTTTTGCGATGGATTCCCAGGCTTCCTGGACTGTCTTCCGAAGCCTCTTGTAGGACTTATGGTAATCCGAATACCTTTCCTCAATATAATTCTTCATTATGTCCCAAATCGTCTCAATTGGATTAAGGTCGGGCGAGTTAGCCAGCAATTTCATAGGCTTTATCCCAATTGCCTCAAAAACATAGGTAGTAAAGGCGGAAGAGTGCCCTTTAGCATTATCTTGTTGAAAAGAGAGCTCTAGGTGTTCCTAGATTATGTCTTGGATTCGAGGTACGATAATACCAGAATAAGAACCCTCGTTTATTTTCTCCCAATCCTTCTCCTAAAGGAGTCCTCAATGGCGACGTATTTACCAGATATACTACCCCAAAACATCCAGTCGATTTTCTTTTAATATCGAGCTTGAACACAATCCTCGTGGCATATCTCTTCTAGCCCAATCTTTCGAATTACAAAATCTCGGTGATGTCGCCCTGGATTAACCTAACTCTCGTTACTCGAAAGAACACAATCCCATTGCTCGTCCGACCAAAAGAGGTGCTCCTAAGCCCAGGCTAACCGATCTTTCTTTTTCTGCTCCGAAAGTGGTGGTTTTTGTCGAGCAATTGCCCTTATATAACCTTCTCTTTTTAGGGCTGTACCAATAGCTTTCGGGCCGCAACTAAAGAGACCTTGACCGACCTCCACCAAAGGTACTCGGCGGGTAGTCTTAGATTGATTAACACATTCGATTAGAGGCTTTTTATTGGAAGAGTATTAAGCAATACTCGGCGGCCCACCGTCTTCTTTTGAGGTGTTTTAAGATAGTAGAGAGCCCACCGAACTTGGTGTAGAGTTAAGTCTAATTTTAAGGCAATATCGTCCGTTTTCCAGCCAGCATCGTAATTGAGGGGTTTGAATTTTATTCGGGTGTCATGGACAGTCTCTATACTTCATTTAGTAGCGGTCTTTAGTTTAGGAAGTGATATTCCGTCTGGGTCGACATTGTGTAAAATGACTGTAAAATGTTAGAACACAGACGAAATCAGTGCAAAAGGGTGAAAAGCAGCCAATCTCATACAAATATTCTGTTGGAGAGCCCCGAAGCCTCTAGAACCTTCTGCGTAGGTGTACAGACGACCCACTGCGGTTTGTTCGGGGGGTCGAAACAGACATAAGCTATTATTCTAGCAAGCAAATCTAGTCAGTGGGCTGAACCCTTGAATGCTCTCTCGGAATGTTTCGGGGCCCTCTTTAGCAAAGTTTCTCGAATTTCGTGACACTTCTGGCTATTACAGCCAACTCTATGTAAGACGAAGACTAATATACGCAATTTGTACTTACAACTTGCACAAGCTGACACATTGCACTCTGGGCAGCGAAAAGACCATTTTAGGTGGGAATCCCTACAGAATACGCAGTTTGCCCTGCCCTTCTTCCTCGGCCAGCCGAATCGCGGATGAGCACCCGTAGAAGACCGTGAAGGCGGCTCAGGCTCGCCTTCTCGATGTTCTGCTGCTTTCCTCTCTCGTTCGGATCTTTCTCTGACAGCACGCTGCTCTTGGTCGGCTCGTTTCCGCTCTTCATCCTTGCACTGAGTTTCTTTCAATTCCCGATAACAAGTCCACTGGTCTTGGAGGTCGAAATAAAATGCATCGTATGCCACACGCTTCGCCTTATCACTTAGACATTTGTACGCTTCTCGAACCTGGGTCAAAGACGCAAGGTCAATTGGGCTCTTGTTTAGTCATTGTGATAAGTTCAAAGGCCCCCCCTTAAGATGGACTTTAGAAGACTAACTTTGCGAAAATCTTGAGCGTCAATAAACATTCCCGGCGCCTTTTTATCAGGGTGATGCTTTCTCGCCAACCTAAACAAGGCGAGTTTGACATCTCGAAAGCTTGCTTGTTGTGGCAATCCAAGGTCTGCATGATAATCTGAAATTGTAAGTTCCGGTCGATCGAATGGGTCCATTTTTGTTTGGATGGAACTTCTGTTCAGGTCCCTCGATTACAAGACCCACTACTAGTGGGTCACTGAGGTGGTCACTGGGTGGTACATAACCACCTGGATTATAGGGAGATTTTCTCAATCATTTCGATCTTGCCGTAGCAATAAATCCTGGGTAGATGGCAGTGCTTCAGCAGGTGGTTTATTGTTTCGTAAACGATATTATGACAGCGGTAGAGTTCGAAAAATGTAAAGACTTATTAGTAAATCAAAGTCATCTCGCCGACTACGGAGATTTCTTCTCCTATAGCTATAATCAACCTCGGAAGAGACATCGCGGTCTAGATAATACGGTAGAAGATTTAAAGAGTACGGTAGGACCTAGAACTCGAGAACTAGTAAGACTTCGCGCTAAGTCTAAAGAATTGTCTTTTTATCTTCTTCTATATTTAATTCGAGATAGGAGGGGAGATAGGGCGTAGCGAAAGTAATATTATCGTTAAAGTTACTTTTTCGCGGTATTTAACACGTAACTTATATTCGATTTTTGTTTCGAAGAATATATTAATAGAATAGTCTTCCTAGTATAGAGATAGCGGGAGGACTCGGCGAGATAGATAGTATATTACTAATATAAACTAGCTACTAGCCCTTAAAAGATTATTTATAAAAGCTACTATTAAGCTAATCTAACAATTAAACTTAATTTAAAGTTACTATAGTATATAGCGCTAACTAAAATAAGTTAGAGCTAAGAAAGAGTCTTAGAGCTATCGCTATAGTCTATACTCTTAAAATATATATAGTAGCCTAAAATATCGATTATACTATTAACTAGATATATCTAAGTACTTAGAATATAGGTAAGAAGAGAAGTTTTAAATATAATAAAGTTAAATTATTATAATAATTTAGTTCTCTACTTAATAGTAGACTAGAGTATTATAAGGTTAGTATATAGTAAGTAGTAGTATAAAGTATTACTTATAGATTTAGAGATCTATTTATTATAATAAGAGTAAGTTAAATAGATAATATACTATTACTATAGTAAGTTAAGTATAAAGCTTCTATAAAAGAAAATTATAATTATTATATAGAACTTTCTTTTCTTAAATTTAATAAGTTTACTAGTTAAACTCGTTAAACTTCTATCTAGTATAATAAGTTTATTTAGTAAATCTATCGAACTTTTATTATCTTATAATAGTACTCTAAACTAAGGTCTATTCGCTAACCTAAATATAGCTAATATTAACTAAATAAAACTACTAGATAGTAGTTCTAGAAACTACTTAATTTCTATAATCTTATCTAATTCTAGAACCTTTAGTTCTAGAAGTATTATAATACTAAGGCTAATACTACTTATAATAATTATAACTTATATTTCTATACTATAGTCTTAAAATTAAGGCTTAAGTACTAACTACTTATAATAACTAGTAATTATATAAGAGATACCTTATAATTTATATTTATAATTATTTTAAGTTAGAATTTATAGATAGTTTCTAATAATATAAAATAAAACTAACTAGATACTTATACTTAGAGCTTATTTATTTATATATAGTCTATTTTATAGTAACTTTAGACCTTTTCTTATCTTTATTTAAAAAGTATAAATTTACTTTCTTTACTAGTAGTATAGATTTAGTCTTAATAGCTTTTAAGAAATTAAGCTTAGCTTCTCTCTCTATAATCTCTTTATTTGAGAGCTCTAGTTTCTTAGTAACTAGACTTCTATAGTTATAAGAACTCTTAAATAGAGATCTAACGTCTACCTTAAACCTTTTATTAGAGTCTTTATTATTATCGCTAGAATTATAGTTTATAGATTTAAACTAAAAGTCTCTTTAAATTATACTATTATCTCTATCTATTTAGTATATAAGTAATAGTTTAAAATAAAGTAAACTAGATAAGTTTCTTACTAAGAATTCTAATAATAATAAAGCTTTTATAGATTTTAGAGTCTTTTATAAAAACTTTCTATTATCTAGTTAGTTATTTATACTAGATATAATTTTTCTTAGATTTACTAGTAATATAAGTTATAAGGTTAGTATATATAAAAGTAATAGTTATAGAAGAAAAGATATTATAAAGTAAAGAGATAAGCTTAGATTTAATAACTTTAATAATAATATTATTAATAAAATATTTTAGAGTAGTTTATTTAATATAAGTTAATTAGCTAGAGACTTTATAGAGAAAAGAGTAAGAAGTAAAGTAAAGAAGTAGATAACTTTATAGTAAGTCTCTATATAATCTAAAGCTTTAAAATATATAAAGTAGTTTATATTAAGTTCTATATATTATATAAGAGCTACTATAAGTAGATAGAAATCTTTATATTAGCTAGTAAAATATACTAAATTAAAAGAGAGAATACTAAAGAAATTCTTTATAATTCTTATATATTTATTTTTACTTTATTTATTTTAAATCTTTTAAAGAGTCTTAGTAAAATAATAGTTATATATAATTAGATAGCTTTTCTAATATAGTATTAGTAGTTTAGTACTTTTTATATTTAAAGTTCTTAATAACTAGTCTAGAGTAGACTTAAAAATCTTTTAGAAAATTACTTTAGAGATTATAGTATTAGTAGTATAAGTATTATAGAAAAGTAGTATATATACTAAGGTTTCTTAAAGAATATAATAAATTTAATAAAGAAAAAAGTAGAAGTTAACTTAAACTCTAATATTTAAGTATATATAAGTATTACTAAAGAGATAGACCTAGAGTTAGAGCTTTAGTAAGACTTAATAAGTATTAAATATAAGTATAAATATAGTTAGTACTATATCTCTAGAGTTAACCTCTAATACTTAGATCTAGTATAACTTCTTAGAATACTATTATATAGTAATAGTAATAGTAGTAGTATAGACTATTTAATATTCTATATTAAGCTCTTATAAAATAACTCTATTATAGTATAAAGAAGTATTTTAAGAGTTATTAAAGTAGTAAAAGTTAAGTATAGACTAAAACTCTAAATCTAATTTAAGTCTAGTATAGTAGTCTATACTTTATATTATATATTCTTAATACTTATAAAATTTAAATAAAATACCTTTTATCTATATAAATATAACTTTAAAAATTAATATAGTAGTAGTAGTAGTATAAATTAACTCTATTTATATTTTAATACTAAATTTACTTAATTTAGTAAAATAAAAGTTTTTTATTTAAGTAATATTATATAGTAATAGAGATAGTAGTAGTATAGTTTATATTACCTTAGTATTATAAGTAGTATTACTCTCGACGTCGTAATACTTCTAAGACTAAAAGTCTCGAGATTAGATAAAGTTATAGAAATTAAGTAGTTTCTAGAACTACTATCTAGTAGTTTAATTTAGTTAATATTAGTAATATTTATATTAGTAGGTAGGCCCTAGTTTAGAGTACTATTACGTAATAATAAAAGTTCGATAGATTCGCTAGACGAACTTATTAAACTAGATAAGAGTTTAATAGATTTAACTAGTAAACTTATTAAACTTAAAGAAAGAAAGTTCTATATAATAATTATAATTTTCTTAGATAGAAGCTTTATACTTAACTTACTATAGTAATAGTATATTATCTATTTAACTTACTCTTATTATAATAAATAGATCTCTAAATCTATAAGTAATAATCTTTTGTCTACTTCTTAATATACTAACCTTATAATAACTCTAGTCTACTTTAGGTAGAACTAAATTATTATACTTTAAGTACTTATTCTTAGTAAGTACTAGATTATTAATAATAGCTCTAAATATTACTAGTCTAGCCGAAAGTATTATAGAAACCTCGATACTATCTCTACTAACTCTAACTATAATTAAAGTAAAGAAGAGCCTATAAATCTCTCTATTAAATAAGTATAATAGAACTCTAGCTAACCTAGAGTAGTTTATTATAAAAGCTTAACTCTATATAGGTTTTTATAGAGATAAGTTTAGAAATAAAATAGATAAGGTTTTATTTCTAATCTCGCGCTTTAAAGAAAGAGTCTATAACTAGATTAAACCTTATATTAGTAATTACTAGAAGAATAAGACCTAGATAGACTTAGTATCTATAGTTTACTTCTAGTTTATTAAAGATTATTTTAAATTACTAAAAGATTTTATAGCTAGTATAAAAAAAGCCTTTAGAGATATTAATATTAAGAAGAAGTTAGAGTTAGCTTTACTTAAACTTATCTAGATAGAGTTAGCTATCTATTATAATATTAACTTCTAGTAAACCTTAGCTAGGTTAAGACTAGGCAATAAAGCCTTAAGAATATTATTCTATAGAGAATTAAAGAAATTTATAAAAGATAAATTATTATATATAGATTCTCTTAAGAACCTTTATAAGCTAAGTAAAGCCGCTATTAAAATTAATAACTAAGTATATAAGTACTATATTAAAAAGAAAAGAGTTTATTCTTACTATATATAATTAGTAAAGAACCGCTATAGCGACCTAATAGAACTTAATATAATTAGTAGAAGAGAACTTAATACTTTAGAGAAAAATAAGAAGAAGTTTTCTAATAAGAAAAGAATATAATAAAGAGAGAAGAGACTCTACTTTAAGTATAGAAAAGAAGGTTATATAGCTAGTTTCTATTATAAAGAAAAGCTATAGAAAGACTAGAAAAAATAGTTTAATAATACTAGATAACTAGTAGTACTAAATAAGACTACTCTACTAAAAGGTAATTAGAGTAAGTAAGAATCTACCGAATTTAGTTTAGTAGTCTAGATAAGATCTAAAATACCTCTAGTAAATAAGAAATACTAGATTAGAGACTTATTATACTAGATAAACTTAGAACCTAATAGTCTCTCTACCTACTAACTCGAGAAAGTAATTCTAAAATATAAGAAATACTAGTACTTCTAAGAGATAACCGAAGAGAGATATATCTAGAAGACTAAGAATAGCTAAAAGTTTACTACTAACTAATAGATATAGAGAGAGAAACCTATAACTAATATATATTATAAAGTATCTTTTGTAGATACTAAAAGAGTAGTATTCTAATAAGAATATACCTAGAAGACAACTATTAAACTACTTAGACTAATTAGGTAGTTACTCTACTTAAATAATATTCTTAAGCTAGAAGATATATAGAAAATTATTAGTAAATCTCTCGAAAAACGTATCTAGAAATAGGTCTTCTTTATTAAAGAATAAGCCGATAAGTTTACTTAGTAGAAGGCCTTAATTCTAGATATATATACTCTACGCCTTAGTATACTCTATTATTTATAAGAATAGGTAACGTAATACTATATATAGACCGACCTACTCTAAGATAAGAAGATTATAGAGATATTATTAGACTCTTATAAGCTCTATACTACTAGAGGTTAAGAATAAATTATAGTTAAAATAAAAATTAGAGGAAAACTAATTAGAGTTATAATTAACTTAGAAGCTAATAGAAATTATATCTTACTCTATATAGTAAAAAGTTAAATATTTCTATAACTAATATTTACCTATATACTCTATAGCTAGTAGATAGGTTAGATTATAGTAATAGATAAGTAGATAAAGTAACTATCTTATCTAAGTTATCTTTACTAGATAGATATAAAGCTAATATCTAGTTCGATATTACTAAAATCGAAAACTATAAGGCTATATTAGAAATAACCTAAATCCGAGAGTATAACCTCGAAATAGACTAGTATACTAATACTATAGCCTATAGAAGATACGCCTATAAGAGTATATAGGTTTAACTATAAGGCTAGAGAGAGGTTTATACTACCTTCTCTAAAGCGCCTAGATACCTTAATAGACTAGAGGGTTCTTTATAGAATACTAGTAAGAGTATAGAAAAACAAATATCTATATAGTATAAGAAGTATAAGAAGTTATTTAAAAACCCGAAAGACTTTTAAGCCTTACTCGAATATTAACTATAGAACTATAAAATTAATTTTAAAGAAGAATCGAAATACTCTTTAGAAACCTTAAGACGCTACTATTTCGATACTACTAGGACGCTAGAGAAATACGTTAAAGTAGTACTTAAGAAAGAATAGATTAGAGAATTTAAATTACTAATAGTATTAAATATACTAGTCGTTGTAAAGCTAGGTAATAATAACAAAAGGCCTTATATTAACCTCTAATAAGTTAATAATATTACTATCGCTAATAAATATCTACTACCTAACGCCTAGTACTTATAGGACAAGCTAGCTAAAGTTAAGATATTTATAAAAGTAGACTAGAGAAATACCTTTAACCTAATATAAATTAAAAAGAGTAAAGAATAAAAGTTTACCTTCTTAGTACTCTCTAGACTCTATAAACCTTTAGTTATACTATTTAGAGTAAAGAATATACTAGTAATATACTAAAGGTAGAATAATAATATTCTATAAGAATACCTTAGTAAGTTTATTATTTACTATCTCGATAACTTTCTTATCTACTTAGAAAATAAAGAGAATTATAAAGAATACGTCTAATTAGTTCTAGAGACCTTAGTAAAGGTAGACTCTAGGTTAAAGCTAAGTAAATATAAGTTTAGAGTTTAGAAAATAACGTTTCTTAGTTATATTATTAAACTAGAGAAAATAAGTATTAAACTAGAGAAAATCTAATAAGTTATAGATTAGCCGAAATTAACTTATATTAAAGACGTCTAATTATTTCTTAGTTTTAGTAATTTCTACTAATAGTTTATTAAAGAATACTCTAATATCGCGACTTTACTAACGCGACTTATACGAAAAGACGTACTCTTCTTTATAGAGAAACTCGAGAAAGCCGCTTTCTAGTAGCTAAAAGATAGGTTTACTAGTAACCTAGTAATAAGAAGCTTCGATAAAGACAAACTAAGCCGAATTAAGACTAATATCTTAGATACTACTATTAGCGCTATTTACCTCTAGCTAGATAAGTCCGGAAAGTAGTACTTTATTACTTACTACTTTAATAAGTACTTACTAGCTAAATAAAACTATAATATTTATAAAAAGAAACTTATAGCTATAGTTAAATTATTAAAATATTAGAAGATCTACCTTCTAGGAGCTAGAGAGAGATAGAGTTTATTTAGTTAGATAAAATATCTAAATAAAATAACTAAGTAATAAACTAGATAATAAGAAACTAGAACTATTTAAGATTAAGGTATATAAAGAACCTTTAAATTATAAACTAGCTCTACTAAAAAGTATAAATATCTTTCTAGTATTCTATATATCTCTCCTCGAACTAGTACTACTAGGAGTACTACTAGCTCTAGTTATAAAAATAAAACTAGTAAACTCTAATACTAAGTATAAAGTCGAGATAATCTTAGACTATAAACTTATTAGAAGAAAACTATATTATCTAATAAAATAGAAAGACTACTTATAATTAGAAAATATATAAGAACTAATAAATAACCTTAACTACTCTAGGTAGCTTAAGAAGTTCTACTACTAGTATCTAGGGCCTTCTAGAAAGACCTAGAATTAAAGTTTAGATTAAGTAGCGATAAGTCGTAAGCAGAGAAGTTATTAGGCGGGGTAGAGTAGGCTAGTAGTCGTTTTACTACTACTTCTCTCTTCTTCTTCTCTCTCTTCTTCTCTTCTTTCTACTACTCTTTTCTCTCTAACTCGTCTAACTTATCTAGCGAGTTAAGACCTATTATAATTATCTTTTATTTTTGTTTTTAAAGAAACTTTTACTACTAATAGATACGACAAGCTAGTATCTCTTAAATCTAGGCCTTAGTTTACTTATTCTCTAAGAAGAGTTTTTCTTCTTAAACCTTAATACTTTTCTAGTTATAAACTAAGGGTATTTAATTTATCTTCTTAATATTATACGATTTTCTAGTAGTAGTATAAGTACTATAGTAACTATATTTTAGATCTTAAGAGACTATATACTCTTTTTCTATCTTTTTATAATAAGAATAAGGTACTATCTTCTTTCTAGTTAGATTAATCTATTTACTAAGGGCTATAATATTAGAATATTTAGTTATATAGTCGAGTAGTATATTAAAAAGAAGAGAAGTCTATAGTCTTTAACTAATATATTTCTTAGTTATACTTAAGTATATAGACTTACTAGTTCGAATAGAGAATAGTATTACGAGTAGTATTACTCTTAGCGTTATAATACTTCTAGAACTAAAAGTCTTAGAATTAGATAAGGTTATAGAAATTAAGTAGTTTCTAGAACTACTATCTAGTAGTTTAATTTAGTTAATATTAGTAATATTTATATTAGTAGGTAGGCTCTAGTTTAGATTACTATTACGTAATAATAAAAGTTTAATAAGTTTACTAGGTAAACTTATCGAACTAGGTAAGAGTTTAACGAGTTTAACTAGCGAACTTATTAAACTTAAGAAAAGAAAGTTCTATATAATAATTATAATTTTCTTAGATAGAAGCTTTATACTTAACTTACTATAGTAATAGTATATTATCTATTTAACTTACTCTTATTATAATAAATAGATCTCTAAATCTATAAGTAATAATCTTCTATCTACTTCTTAATATACTAACCTTATAATAACTCTAGTCTACTCTAAGTAGAACTAAATTATTATACTTAGTTAGTCTTTATAAAATAACTTTATTACTATATAAAGAACTAAGAAATATAACTAGATTAAATAATAGATTATATAATTACTAAAGCTAGATTTACTAGAATAAAACCTCTATAAGTATAGAATTTATAGTATAATAAATAGACTTAAATATAGATTATAACTTTTATAAAAGAAGAAAGTTAAAGTAAAGAACTAGACTATTATAGGTAAATTAGTAAAGAGAATATAGATAACTTAGTTAAATAGAAGAGTTTATATATAGATATTAGACGTATTAATAAAGCTAGAATAGTAGAGAGTTAAAGACTTTTTAATATTAATTAAGTATAATATTAAGATTAGATTAATAGTTAGTTAGTTAAGTTTAAAGAGAGCTCTAAATTTTTATTTTAACTTACTTAACTACTTAACTATATAACTTAAGTAGTTATTTAAAGTTAAGTTAATAGTTTTATTAGTATAGAAATATCTTAAATCTAAGTAGTAGTAAAAGAGTAGATTAAAGAGTTACTTTAAATTCTAATATTTAGAAAACCTAATCTTTAATATCTTTCTTAAATAGTAGTAGTCTTTCTATATCTTCTTTCTATACTATTAAGTCTTAGTTAACTAACTAGTTTCTTTTTAGATACTATAATAAAGTTTAAGAGTAGTTAAAAGCTAATAATATATAATTATTATAATATAAAATATAAATATACTACTTAAAGAGAAAGTAAAAGAGAAGAGAAATAGTAGTAAATTATATATATAAATTTAAATTAATTAGAGGTAAAATCTATATAATATAAATCTTAATAAGAAAGACTTATATAATAATATAGTAATCTAAAGTTAATTCTATAGTATATTAATATCTATATAATAAAATAATAAATTATAATTAATAGAATTATAAGTTATTATTAAAAATAAGTATAGTTTTTATACTATAGTAGTATACTATAATAATTTAGTTTTCTACCTAATAGTAGACTAAAGTATTATAAGGTTAGTATATAGTAAGTAGTAATATAAAGTATTACTTATAGATTTAGAGATCTATTTATTATAATAAGAGTAAGTTAAATAGATAATATACTATTACTATAGTAAGTTAAGTATAAAGCTTTTATCTAAGAAAATTATAATTATTATATAGAACTTTCTATCTTACCTAAGTTTAATAAGTTTAACGAGTTTAATAGTAAATCTAGCGAACTTATCGAACTTTTATTTATTACGTAATACTACCTAAAACTAGGGCCTATCCGCTAACCTAAATATAGCTAATATTAACTAAATAAAACTACTAGACGGCGGTCCTAAAAACTACTTAATTCTCGTAACCTCGTCTAATCCCGGGACCTTTAATCCTAGGAGTATTACGACGCCGAGGACGACGCTACTCGTGACAGATTAATAATAAGAGTTGAACCGAGCAAGGCTAGGAACTATTCTACTACACCCACCCTTCTCTCCTTATAGACGCTCCCAGGACAGTAAAAGAAATCCCATGCCCATTAGACCGCCATACCCTAATACGCAGCAATTTCCTTCGAGAAAGCCATGTGTAGCACCGCAGATGACGTGCACAAATTTTCATAAGGCTGAGACGTGGTCGCTCAATCATTCGTCAGCTCCCGATCGAGGTTACAGTATTGACCTTCGCTTAACCACTCGGATGTCAGCTTTTGACAACCGTCTCTGGGCGTAGGTGATATATTGAGAGGCTTCGTGTCCTGAATAAGATGCAGGTCCCGTGAAACTTGATCGGAATCGTGTACAGACTTTTGATTAAAAATATCTGACGATTTTTTCGAGGTGTTTGTCCGCGATTTTTGCGCTGGCTAGTGAATCACTCGACTGAGTGAATGCATTAAACGATACTTCTTAACAATCACGTCTAGAAAATGTGCAAGGCCTGGGGACCTTACTAATCATTTATTATTGCAGCGTAATGAGTCGCCACCAGCTACTTACGAACACTCGGTGACTCTGCTAAGAAGTGGTGGTCAGCTTTGTGTAACAACATCAAGCCATCAACCTCGTAGCAAGATTCACCTACACCCTCAGCACCTCGGAAATTCTCTGGCTTCACCCAATCACCGACTTTAGATCAATAGTCTTCTATACATAGAACTTCTCAAGGCATCTATTTGTTTGCCAAATTGATGACCAAGAAATCATTGGACGCCAAATGTTCTTTTTCGTAATATGCGCTTTCTGTACCACACCTCGGCATAACTCACGAGTGGCTTACTCCGTCGCCCACGTTCGAAGCATGACTCTTTGGCGGCCAGTGAAATCGATGTATGTTTGTGGAATGTCAGATTCAGGAGTTTGATTAACTACAATCACGCATTACCAAGTTGGGTGCTAATTGGCAATCTTCGCTGTGGGTTAATTATGCTGACATCTCAACCAAACGTTCCTAAGTTGAATTGCTAAGATGGAGCTGTAAAGACGCATTCCAAGTCTCCGAGGTACCTACACTGAGATCTTCATCAACCCTTTATGCAAACATAAGCCCCCAATAAGCCGCTCGGCTGTTCTAGGCGTCTTCAACGCACCACGTCCAGATTCAACAGCAGGGCGACGAATATCGTAGTACGGTCTCGTGTTCTAATGACTGATGGAATCATGAATTCGAATGATTGCCAAACACGAAAGATGATTCGATAACTAAACAGCTGTGGCTTGGCGGCTTAGTAGAAAAACGCAAAATCTGCCAGTCAGTTTGTGCGGCACGTCTACCTGTATGTTCTGAGCCTCCATCAGCTGAGTATGATTCGGAAAGGAGACGTTCTGGTTTGTTGTCGGTCTGCTGGAGCCTCGAGGGCGTTAATCAGTAAGAGGCGAAGGTTGACGAGCTCATCTCTGGGTATAAATATGAGCGGTTGGTCCCAGGTTACAAGAAACCACAAACACTTCTCAACATCTCTACAACGCAAACACTCCTCTTCAATACAAAATCCTTTGCTCGTACCTCGAAAGCTCAGTATTTATTCGTGCGAATTCTCTAAGTCATCTCAACTTCGAAATGGTAGTCCTTCCACCAACGAACGAGCCAGCATCATGGAACACCAATTACATCCTCTTCTGGAACAGTCTCGCACTGGACTTGAATAGACTCACCTCCTCCATCGGCGGTCCAGGAGGTGGCCCACCAGCATCAGCTCGCTTCTTAGCAATTCTGCATCTCGCTATCAACGATGCGTATTTTGCAATCAACCCCGATAAGACCGGCAATGCAACTACCTATCTCGATCCCAACTCTAGCGACCCAAGCACTAAACTCCCAGCTCTTGTTGGAGCAACAGACGCCTCTCAAGCAGTTGCTGGAGCTGCCAACACCGTTCTTCGCCAACTTTACACCAGTCCAGCGGCAGGAGTTGCTACCGCGGCTACGAACGAGCTCACAGCTCTGATCGATGGTTACCTCGCAAGGCTTCCTGTTCTCAATACCCTAGGAAACAGCTACCGCTTTGGTGTAGCAGTAGGTAAAGCAATCCTAAACCTTCTTGACCAAGGACCCGCTCCATTCGATCAAGACTCCTATCGTCCATCCGGCGGACAATATAAATTCAGTGAAGACCCATCAAACCCCATCAAACGTGTCCCAGTCAACCCCAACGACCCCAATGGACCCCAAAAGTCCATCCGTCCTGTCAACGCTCCATTCTACGGCATGCTCGGCAAACGGATTGCCGTTCAACACAAGGTCAACGGCGCACCAACTGAACACATCATCGCCGACCCTCCAGTCGGTTTCGGCATAAACAACCTCGATGCATACAACTTCGCTTTCAAAGAAGTGTATTCTCAAGGCGGGAATGCTGCATTGAACACCACTCGACGCACCCCCGATCAAACCACCGCCGGTTACTTCTGGGCCTACGACGGCTCGAACCTCATTGGCACCCCACCACGCAACTACAACCAAATCCTGCGCAAAATCGCCGTGGAGAAACGACCAGCTGCTGGCTTGACCGACGAGAAGAACAACGCCGATTTCGCGCGTCTCTTCTGTCTCGCCAATGTAGTCATGGGCGACGCCGGAATCTTCGCCTGGCAAGCGAAATGGTGTTTTGAGTTCTGGCGTCCTCTTAATGGCGTTCGTCAGGACATTCAAAGCCCGCTGCATGACCCATTCTGGTTGACTCTTGGTGCGCCAGAGACCAATACCGATCAGATTTCGTTCAAGCCTCCGTTCCCGTCTTATCCATCGGGACATGCGACGTTTGGTGGTGCGTTCTTCCAGGCGATCAGACTGTATTACAAGAAGCGTGATAATCTCCCCTTTGCGCCTGATGAAGCAGATAACATCGCTTTCGAGGCTACGAGTGAGGAGTTGAATGGGATATCTCGTGATCTTCGCCAACCATACGATCCTTCTGCGCCCATCACTGACCAGCAAGGTCTCGTCCGCACAGATATTGGAGCACGCAAATTCCCATCTCTCTGGTCTGCCATCTTTGAAAATGGAATATCTCGCATCTATCTCGGTGTTCACTGGGGATTCGATGCATTTGCGGCTGAGGATGTCGTAACCTCCAAGACATTCACCGCGGATGGACTCATAAACTATAAAGCAGCCCAGGATATCAAGTATCAGACCGTGGGTGCTAGAGGGGATCGACCAGGTCAATTGTTCCCAATCGGTGGTGTTCCTTTGGGAATTGAGATTGCGAATGATGTTTTCCAAAGCAACGTCAAGCCGACGCCTCAACAATTCCAACCCAGTGGGAGAAACAAGTGTGGTGATCCACCATCGTCAAGAGCGCCGCCAACACTGAATGGCAAGAGTTCTGAGCAGAATGGTGAAAGTAGCGAATCGGTTTTGGATGTGAACTGATGCGCCAGCGTATAGATTCACGGATCTTTACATCCCCTTCATAGATTTGTTGCGCAAGCTTGGGATCTGGTAATTGGTGTCGGATAGGTAATACTAGGGTTTTTGGGAGGAGTATCGGTCAGCTGTGTTTTCAAATTTGGAGTTGGTTAATATCGGATTTTTGGGAGGAATATCGCAGGGTGTTGGAATTACCTTTGGTTTCATTCTTTTCAAGAGGCGCCCTCTATTGGGTCTTTAATACTTCATTTCAATCAATTATCCTTCTTCGCAGTATTCTCCCCCCCTTATGTGAAAAAATCGTGTGCGAAGCCCCGGAACAACGTAATTCGAAATTAGTGTGCTACTTACGTTCAACCTGGAAGCTAGTAGACCGAAATATATTCCTTGACAGCTCATTGTAATTTGCCTTTGGAATATCCTAAGGCAATAAGTCGCCTCCGGCCGCTTCCTGGCACAGCGTTTAGTACAACTCCGAAAGACCGTGATCAAAAAACCACGCCAGCATCACTACGCAAATCAAATGAGTATAAAGTCCAAAAAAGCAGGTTGTGGCTGTTCATTATATATATATACAAGAGCGCACTGTTTCCTACCCCTATCCCTTCTCACGACCCACCAATTCCCAGCCTGTCAACCCAAGACCAAACACCGTACAAAATTCCAAACACCGCAGCTCAAAACGCCATACCAATTCCGAGATCCTTCCTGGTATACAAATGAACCTAACCCGTTTTCTCGTCTCCGTTTTGGATTTGATATCCCCCTTTTTCAAAATCATGTTGCTTCTCCATCGTGCTGTGGCGCATCGCTGCATCCTCTTCGCCTTGCTCTTCCCTCTTTTTCCTTCCCAACTTCTCACACCACTCTTCAGCACTGACAATCGTTCCATCCAATACGCCCGAGACTTGAGCCATCATATCCAAGCCCTCTTTGGCGAGTACAAGAACCCTATTCGCACCATCAGTGACCTCCGCATCGCCTTGTTCCAAACCCCTCGGATTTTGATCTGACGTTCGGGAATTGGCGAGACGGAATCTCTGAGGTAGAGAAGTGAGGTGTTTTCGGACCAAGATCCTAGCATTCTCTGGAAGTGCCCCACCAGCATATTTTGAGACGATGTCAACGACGCTCTTTAATGTTTTCAGGACATCCTTCTTTAATTCTGCTACCTTGGCATTGAGTGCGATCCTTTCGGCTTCACTTCGTGGTATTAAGGAATTGCCTTTCTCTCCACCTTCGCCCGAGTCGATCGTCGTGCCGGATGGTGGCGGATTCTCGTATTGCTCCAAGACTGATTTCAATGCCAATATTACTTTCCCAATATGTTCATTTGCCCACCTCAACCAGCCAAGGCAATATTTTAGACTTCGCAAACTTTCCTCGCTCATCGCAACGCTCAAGCCACTCGTTGACAATACGAACGACTGCCATGAACTATTCGAATTGGAAACTTCCCTTGAATCTTGTTTAGGAATGAGCGCTTGTTGTGTATCTTCGTAACTCGGGCTCCGGTATTCATCATATGCTGGAAGACTATCGACTTGAGAAGCTTGACTTTGGGCTCTTTGTCTATGCTGGAGATCTTGTCGATGAACTGGATATGAATCATATGACATATGTCGATCAGTCTCTTCGTCATCCGTAACCACCTTTCTCCGTTTGTTACTTCCTTCCCTCCCACTCTCCATCGAATCTACTGGTGAAAGATGACTGGGTCGTCTACCTCCAAGAAACCACCGTACCCCTCCTTCTACACCTGTCATCCGATTTACCGACGTTATGGTATTGACAACCGGCGAAAATCTATTCTCCAAAAACTCCGCGCTAGACTTGAATCTAGGACTATAATTCTTCGAAGCAGAATATGCGGAAAGAGAGCCACCAATGGCTGTGCCGAGAAGAGGATGTGATGTGGTAAGGAGGGAAAGTAGAGGTTCGTTTTGTGCCCCGCTATTTGGGTTTCGGGGGGAATTGCGAGGGATTGACATGTTTCTCTGCGTTGGCGACTGCACAAAATCTACAAATACGGTCAGTCGGGTTTCGACATTAAAAATGCTCGTGTAACATACCGGCTCGCAGGTCTCCCAACGCTTCCGCAGCGAGGCGCACATCTGGATCATCTATCGACAAAACACTTCCACCCCTCCTCCCGCGACTGTCTGGAGTATCAACGTCCATTCTGCTGGGTAAATCCGTAGCCATGGTAGGACCTGTTTTTGGAGAGAGCTGCGACGGTCCTGGTTGGTAATAGGCGGTCAAAGGATTGGAGGAGGGCCAGATTGTGATATGTTCTTCGGCTCTATACCGCGACTCGACGGGCGCCAGAGGCAACGGAGGTAAAGTACGTTCATGATGTACGGGGGGTGGTGCTGGTGGATCTGCGGTGGGTACGGAAGGTAAATTCAAAGCATTTGGATCATGAGATTGCGCCAGAGAGTAGGACGGTGGTTGATCTCGAGGCAAGTGATCCTGCTCCGTTTGCTCCATGGCGTCGAGAGCAACGGATTTGCTCTGCTTCTGCAGATTCCGAAGTCGTCACGACTAGAGGAATGCGACTCGTTATAAGATGGGCGTTATGGGTGCGTGAAGTATGACCGACTCGCGCGGCATTTGCATGTGGTTTGGTCGATGCGATGGGATGCGAATGTGAGGGGATCTGGAGGTCGTGGAAAAGAGAAATGATCGGAAAATGAAGCTATTCCATGATCAACAGTTATCAGAAAATGGTTGTATGAAGAAGGAGAATGTGCGAGTCGACATATCTAGGGGCGATGTGGGAGTTGGATGATCTTCAATGGAGTTTGTCTGATGATCACATGCGAGTTGGCTGCAGACTGACTCGGCAAGGAGAGGGATCATGTGATTTGGCGACACCAGTTGGGACTATCGGGGTTATCGTCGGATTTTAACGTGGAGTAAAAGAATGAAAATATTGAGATCAAATTGTTTGGAATGGTATCAGCGTGGAGAATGAGTATCATTGCTCGTATAAAATCAATTCAATATTCCAATATACCTACAAAAATTTGAACCATTCTCAAGTGTACTTAATACCTCAAAGTAATATGCTTTCAATTCGTTGTTTTTCATATGTTTGGTCCCTCTGACGCCGCCCAAGCAACCTGTTGTTCTTGCAAACAATGCTCGGCCAGCTCTTATGGTACCGCATTCTCCGTCTCCGCACCGCGAAATCGCTAACTTCATCAATTGAAGGCAAGGTAGACATTGACAGAAAGTCAATATCGGTCATGCTAAATGTTGAGCTGCACTGTCTAAAAGGGCGCGTTGAAGAAGAAAGAAGAGATTTGGCGAGAGAGAATTCAGATAATGGGAGAGATGACGCTAGTCTTGATTGGGTGGTTAGTCAGTCGCCCCACCTTCACCTGGGCAGCTGGAGGGTTGCCGCATAGGAGGGCGGGATTCCGCTCCACTATCCCCACTCCCACTCGCCAAGACCCGTCTGCAAGGCCACCGCTGTCGAGACTGAAGCTCGAACTTTGGAAATACGTGGGGTCTTTAGAACACACTCCAGACACTCCGTGCAAGACCAACAACGAATTCCTCTCAACCACATCTACATTCTATACTCTTCGAAACCACATACAACTTCCCTCGCATGCTGCGACTTTGCTGAATCCTTTTATCAGCCTCTCGGCGACGCCATCCTCACCCTAAGAACCTCTTTTCAACACCGTCAACATGGCATCTGCTCTCTTCTTCCTCGACCTCAAGGGCAAAGTAAGATCTTGCAGATGGTATGGAATCCCTGCTGATACATCTTGACAGACCCTTCTGGCCAGAAATTATCGAGGAGACATTCCCATGTCTGCGGTGGAAAAGTTTCCAATACTCCTCAGTGAAGCAGAAGAAGAGAGTTCTGCTGTCCCACCATGTTTCTCCGACGAGGGAATCAATGTATGCGCAACGTCCTTCTCTATTTGTTCGTACTGACCTCTTCCCAGTACCTCTACATCCGACACAATAACCTCTATCTCCTCGCTCTTACCAAACGAAATACAAATGCCGCCGAGATCCTCCTCTTTCTCCACAAACTCGTCGAGGTCTTTACCGAATACTTCAAGGAGCTGGAAGAGGAATCAATAAGAGACAATTTTGTGGTCATATACGAGTTGCTGGACGAGATGATGGATTTTGGCTACCCACAGACGACCGAATCCAAAATTCTGCAGGAATACATTACCCAGGAATCGCATAAACTGGAAATCGCTCGGCCGCCAATTGCAGTCACAAACGCTGTCTCCTGGAGATCGGAAGGTATTCGATATCGGAAAAACGAGGTCTTCTTGGATGTAGTGGAATCACTCAACCTGTTGGTTTCTTCGACTGGAAATGTGCTTCGTTCCGAAATTTTAGGCGCAGTCAAGATGAAGTGCTATCTTTCTGGTATGCCTGAACTGCGACTTGGACTGAACGACAAGGTGATGTTTGAAACGACGGGAAGAGCGACTCGCGGGAAGGCAATCGAGATGGAGGATGTCAAATTCCATCAATGCGTTCGACTTTCGCGATTCGAAAACGACCGAACAATCTCATTCATCCCACCAGACGGAGAATTCGAATTGATGTCATACAGATTGAACACACAGGTCAAACCGCTCATTTGGGTGGAATGTATCGTGGAATCACATTCTGGGAGCAGGATTGAATACATGTTAAAAGCAAAGGCACAATTCAAGAGGAGGAGTACAGCCAACAATGTTGAGATTATCGTCCCGGTACCTGAAGATGCGGATTCTCCTAGGTTTCGTACGAATATTGGAAGTGTACATTATGCGCCCGAGAAAAGCGCGATTGTCTGGAAGATCAAGCAGTTTGGTGGTAGCAAGGAGTTTTTGATGAGAGCGGAATTGGGATTGCCTAGTGTCAAGGGTGATGATGAACATGGCGGTGGTATGACGGGTGGATTTGGTGGAAGTATGGGTGGTGTTGGCTCAAAAGGCGCCAAGAGACCTATCAGTGTGAAGTTTGAGATTCCATATTTCACGACGAGTGGTATTCAGGTGCGGTACTTGAAAATTATCGAGCCAAAGGTATGTATCCGTCCTCTCGGCCAGGCAAACTGCTAGCAATTTCTCTGCATCAAATGCTAATTGTGTATCAGTTACAATATCCATCATTACCTTGGGTTCGGTATATCACACAATCGGGAGACATCGCGGTCAGACTTCCCGACGTCAGTTAGTCGCTGCGAATGTTTGGGGCGATCAAGCGAAAGGAGCTCATGGGGATTCCGAATAGACAAAAGCCGAGCATGGGTTTTACGTATGGGGAACATAGTTTGCATTTTAGGAGTTGCTCAGCGCAAGCAAGGAGTTTTCAATGTAGAGAAATGGCATTATTATGAAATTTGCTGATTATTGGCAGAGCCTCTTTTTTCTACGTTCTTTGTCCGGTGTTACAATATGAATCCTGCATGCGTTGCAACCAAGCTTCCATTTGGTATCGTGACTTGTTTCTTTGTTTCGATTTACTGATCTACCTATTTTTAGCTATGTCACCAGAAGAATCGCATTTTCGCAAACGATGAACAAAGAAGATACAGACTAAGAGAGGTCCCCTCGATCGATATCGCACATAGGAAACTTCTTTACCTTATGCCAATCACCACCCTCCAATCCAACTCACAAAGAACGCCCAAAACTTTAATAACAACCTACCTCAGAATGCCCTCCACAAAATTTCCCGAATCTTCGAAACAAATTTCACATCCAAAACACAGCACATTACAATCACAAAATGAACAACCCCTACTTCAACCACATGGCCCGTCCGACATCTCCCCTGTCATCCACCTCTCCACCCTCACCAACTCGCAGTATCCCTCTCTCGAACCTCAGCCCTCCCTCCCCCACAACATCTAAATACATAACCGGCACCTCAGAAGGCGACATCGCCTACTTCCGCCCAGCCAAAACATACCGTCCGCACTTCCTCTACACAGCCGTGCTGGCAATTATCCTGCTCATCGTCACGATCGGACTCTCCGCCGGCCTCGCAGTATCAAAGAAGAATCATGACAGCGTGCCGGTCGTGACGGTCACGATCACGAGTATAGCGACGAGCACGAGCACGAGCACCACTAGTACGGGGAATTTCTTCCCGACGTTTAAGAAGGGGACGACGACGAAACCGCCAGGGGGTGATGGGGCGACTACGACGACGACGAAGCCGCCGGTTACGGTTACGACGGATTTGGGGAAGGAGTTGGTTAGTAATTAGATGTTGACGTTGATCGTTGACGGGGGTGGGTGTATATATATATTTATTCGTTTTATTTGTAGAGCAAAAGTTTGCTGGCTGGAATGAGTGAAAATGTACCCATGGTTTTGATTTTGCGAGGTAGCGTTTGCGTTTGTTTAAGCGTAACATATTACAACAATGGTCTATCAATTATGATTTATCTCATTGGTATTGCATATTAATATTTCATCGTCTAATCTCAACCTCATCCCCCACCATCCACCCCCCTACACCTTCGTAGGCTCAGGCACCAACACCGTCCCAACCTCCCCATCCTTCCCTTTCGTCGTCGAAACCCTCAAACACTGTCTCTCGTCCGCATTACACAGAACCTTGTATTTCGTCGACCACCCCCTATTACTACACGTCACATCCACCGTTACATTCTTATTCCGCGTCACCATCACGGTGACTTGTTCTGTTACTACACTTGTGACGTAAATTGGTGGGAGAGTGGTTATGGATGTCATGGTGAAGTTCTGGGTTGCTGTTGTGGATGCTGTTGATGTGACAGTGATGTTTTGCGGAAGGATTGATGAGGAGGTGCTGGTCGTTTGAACGGCGAGAGATTTAAAACTATTGAGTTTCGCGGTTGAATTGGCAAGGAGCCCACCTAGTGTTGCCACAAGTATCAGAAGACAAGTAGCAACAGCCGTCATACCCAAAAAATACCGCCAGTGATTATTCGCTTTCGGCCTAAAAAACGAAACCTCCGCCCCATCAGCCGTATATCCTCGATATTTCGTTTCCGCGTTTGCATTCTGACTGCTCCTACTAGTCTGCGGAGTGATTCTGTAAAGGTTGTACGGGTCTCGCGGGGTGTCGTTGCTGTGGGATGATGTCTCGAAGGGATTTAAGTTTCGAGGGTACGCGACTGATCCTCGTGTCCATGGTGGGAGATCGACGTCTTCGAATTCGCCGGGAGCAGAGTCCCTGCCGTGGTAGGGGTTTGGTTGCGCCACTTTGGGTGGTTATGGTGAGATGCCGGGTGGGATTCCGGGTTTGATGCGTGGTTGACGACGTGAGAGGGTTTTTTGATCGAGGCTGAAAGGGAGGTGCTTTGAGCGGTTAAGAGATACGAAGCCATTGTCGTTCATGGTTTAATCAGATTGCTACATGATGTTCCCACATCTTGTACTTGAATAGCGAATGGGTAATTGGTGGAAACTGTGAATAAAGGCGATGATAATGATTTTTGCAGAAACTTTCCAAATTTCTCGAATAATAACTGACAAATGATCATTCCCTAATAAAAAGATGATTCTGTTGACGACAAGTAGAGCTGAACCACCAAACTAGGATTTAGTAGATTCTGGGGAAATATCAAGGTACCTTCTCAGCCTTTGGGGTATATTTGAATAACATTACAATATTATCATGAGCTGTTTTCTAGATCTCGCTAGTACAAGGTAGAAAAGGGTCTCTGTCGTCCTACCGTTAGCGAAGAATCTATTATAGTCAAAGTGTAGGATTTGGCGTATGAAAGACCTGCGACAGACTTGAGTCTGTTGTTGAAAACGGGATTTGCTCGAGTTCAAGAGAATGGATAGATCTATTTTATAAGATAATCAGAGACCCTTCAAAAATTTACCACGTTCCTTGAAACCGTTTCGTTTTAACCCAGCTATGAAGAACGCTTTATGTCAACGCGTCATAACATTAATACTGTGTGGATAAATTACTCTTCATAAAGAAACGAGTGCAATACACCTTCGAGCATCCTCTTCTGTTAGGTACACTTTTCTTTGCATTTTATCTAGAAGCAATTTTCTTCAAAGGGAAGTCACCTACTCAAGAGACGTCAGAATGAATGCCCTATACTTTATGACAGAAAGTGGAAACACATGTTAACATGTTTTCAATCATATTATGCTTTTCTCAGATATCTCACAAATTACCATAACCCGCTTCTCTTGCACACACCGCCCGTACATGAAGGCCGATTGAACAAAATCAATCGTGGCCCGTCCTTAACAAAATCCGTTGCCAGTGTAGGCTGTTCTACTTAATGAGAGTTCAAGACATCTAATTATAGCCATCTCCTTACCGTCACAATTAAATTTTATCCCAACGACAGTCCTAATATGGTTGAAATAGAGGCATTCTACAAGTCATCGATGGCAGCTGAGTATTCCATATATTCAGGACAGCATTCAATTGACCATTACTTGATCAATGTTTTCAGGTTCTGGTAAAGTGTTTCAAGATCTTAATTGAAGTCATTTGGCAAGGGTAAAGGTTCCTTGTCAAGAAAAGAATTCAGTCTTGGTAGTGCTTTCATATGGCTTCTATTGTCATTTTTCACGAAAAGATAAGGTAATTTTATCTCGAGTTTTCTTGGAACGTGCATTTCTGCAAAACCAGAAAGTACGGTCCCAGCTCTGCCTACAACGAAGGACGCCGACTCTGGGTTAATAGGAAGTCTAAATAGATCATTTTGTCCAACGTGTTCGAGCTCAATCGAAACATACTGACTCTTATGAAATACCATCTCTGGATTGGGTTCTTTTCCGTATGTCATAAAGACAAACCACTTGCTGTGAAAGACGAGACAGCCACATTAATTTAATAGTAATTTCACCCAAATTCTCATATGTATACCTTGATATTTTGATTATTCTATAGAAATTACCAGGTCTGTTGAAGATCCTTTGACTATTTAGGCAGCAGCGGACGTCAATCAACAAAGTACTCTTGGCTTAGGTGACATCTTGAACACTTTGTTGAAGGACTAAAGTAATCATTAATCTTGATACAGTAAATAATTTACAAAGTAGGGCACCAGACGATGTTGAAGAACTTTATCGAATTAACATATTTTGATTCCATTTTAAATAGGCGTATTTTTGCTTGAAATCCCAATCACTGCAAAAATTTTCAAAATGTCACTACCTAAAGATCCTTCCATTGTCTACTCGAAAAGAAATCTCGGGTTACACGCCAAGATGCCCTCGATTCAATTTTATTAAAAGCTGAAGAAAAACGGTGAGTGCTGACATGAGATCCGCCCAGCATTCGCGTTTCATTGCATGGATGTCTACACCTCTCAGTGGTTGGCAGAATATATTACCCCACATAACGGGAGGTGCTTATTATTCCACGCCCCACACGTTCTCGGGCGATTTATGTGTAATCCAAGCCACAGGGCACAATCTCATTCTCACGAGTTTATATACTAATCGCATTTGCACGATGCTGAGCAGTTGCAATGGCTCCGGTTTTAATCCGCGACGTGCAATTTGAGCGGAACAGCACTCAAGATCGTCATAATCGCAAATTTGGTGACTGGCGAGATGTGGATGATCCTGGAGCCTTTATTCTTGAAGCATGGGGGCAAGGCTTTATGTTTGGTGCCTTGCTGATCATGGCTATTATCACGATCACAAACATGAAAAGAGGCGTGCTTTTGCACAAGATGATCTTGCTTGAGGTTTTGGGCCCTTTCGTCAGAAACTCAAGAGAATCCGCTAATGATAATCAAGTTAGTGCTGGCGATGAGCCATGGTACATTCTGCTTTATGTCTTTCGATGGCTACGGATATTATCTATCTTCCACTGCTGCTCTGCTCTACTGCTCATACTTTACTCACAACATTGTCGCATGGCTAAAGATCAAACCATTTTTCACCGGCCCTCAACCATTCTTTGGATTCCAATACTCGACTTGGGTGAGGTGGATCTACCTCACCACGTTAGGAATGACGGCACCAGTATTGATCTTTGAGATATGCAATAATTTCCGATTCTTCAACAACTTCAGCCGACTTTATGCTACTGTGCGACCATATGAGCCTCTTATGCGAGACCCATGGTGGATTTTCAGTTGCTTTACGCTTTTTCATGTGATCAAGGGAAGCTACAACTTGAAATTGATCAAGCTGATACAGCGTTCTCCGAGATTTGGCATCATGCTTCTAGCAATTGTTTTGGCAGTATGCTTTACGATTGTCGACATCTTGTCAACCATCATTCGAGATTTAAGTATTACAGATGGGTAAGTCAACTCGAAGGCTCACTGTCGCTGTTAGTAATATCTTCACAGAATAAACCCGTACTGGAAACTTGCTGTTGTGTTCAAGTGTCTCACGGACAACATATTACTTGATGATTTCAAGAGCGTTTTGCAAAAACTTTCAAATACGGAAACACACCAAGCTGGTGCTAATGGGACACTTCGAGCGTCATTAAACTTATCGAAGGTAGGAGGGAGCGAGCATCGAGAAGGCACAGGTTCTCAGGATTAGCACAATCCCATAGTTCAATATCAGAATTAAAGCTGCCTCTTTGTAGTCCTCACATACCCGAATAACACAATCTTGTGTCGGACTAAATGACTTTATTTAATACCTTTTGTAGACTTGCCACCTTAGTTATAAACTTATTGCCAAAACTACATTGATAGATTCTATATCGGATAGTTGAACCTAAATGTAAATACGCTGTTCCAGCCTCTTAAATTGCGACGAGGACGGTCCACAAGAGCCTTGGCGCATTTAGCCTATTTAGCCGCCCAACTGTTTCAACGTCAGTATAACTAACAGAATCCACTCCCCTTGAGAATGCAATTTACTTCCTTATCAAATGAATCAAAGACTTCGCTCATGTTAAAGAAACAATTCAAAATCTTTCGTGCCACTAGACAATCAAACATCAAATTATGTCTTCTCCCCCAGAGCATTTAGAACCTTCGCAACCCACACAACCACCCCTCACATACAACTGCACACCCTTCCAAATCAGCAGTCAGCACGCGGCGGACCTCTATCAATCCGGCACCAAACTGTGGACCCCAGAAAATCTAAAATCCATCGAATCCCAACTAACCTCCTCTCTCACCCTAGCCTTCTTCACCGTCCAGCGTTTAGACGGCAGCATAGTGCGTTTCCAAAACCCCATGTTTGGTGTACAGAAACCAATCTGGTAAATAATCCCTTGTCCTCTGCTACGACGAATTCTTGAAGCGATCAAGAAACTGTTCTGAGATAAAATTACATTGACATTGTGCTCAGGAAGCCACGCGTCAAATTCCAAGAATACTGGCATCTAGTCCGCTCTCAACCCGATGGCCCAGCCGAGATATACAATTGCACCTACCTGATCGAATGGATCAACCAGACGCGGCAGAATTATGAAGGGCCTATTCGAATTGCCCGGGAACTGCTTGAAAGTGGTCGGAAACGATGGGAAGAGAGTCAGATTTGTAGTGCCTTCGTTTCTCGGTTCCGTGGGCTTTTGATAAAAAGCGAGCAAGAAGATAGGGCTGCGAAAAAGGTAACAAAGCTGATATGCTTTGGGTTAGGTGATCTGAACTTTAAACCGCAAGATTGGTGGAGAATACAGAATAATGCGAAAGAGAAGGAGGAGCGGCAGCTGGAGACGAGCTTGATAGAGGGGTCGGTGATACATCACGCCGTTGCATTGACGATGGCTAACGTGATACGCTCTTGTGCCAAACAAGGGGATGAGAAGTTAAGATTACTGACCCAAGATCCACAATACTCCGCCGAGACAAAATTATTGTTGCAGGAGCTTGGATTTGAGGTCGTGGGAGACCACGGCGCGGGTGGTTTTGCAGAACTTGACGACGAGTCTGTAGTGTTCTCGGCGTTTGCTAAGGCCCCTGTCAACCAGATTATTGCAGATATCGCACGTCCTGTCGCCATTATATGCCCAAGAAAGACCGGTGCTGATACTTATAACCAATTCTCGTGAGTATTCCAGCACTGCTACGATAATGTTGGCTAACATGAATAGAAAGCCACAAGCCGACGCAGAATCCCCACGGACAAGGCAGATGTGGAAGGAGTACGATAATTGGGACTTCCTACCCTTATCAGAAACTTTGCAGACGGAAGGGTCTCTGGATAGGTTCGCGATATATACTGGAATTAAGGGATAAGTCGAGACACTCTATATTTAGCCCTTTAATTATCTTTTATTTATAAGAGTAGCTTTAGGTATATCTTATTATAATAAATGCCTTTCTACTTATAATTTCGGTTAAACCTTTTAAGTATATCTTTAAGTATTACGATAATTTTACTAATATTACTACTCTAAACTCGGCTTATAAATATACTAATAATATCTAGATTATAGGTTAGCTAATAATTATCTGGAGTATTGATAGAGATCAAATTTAAATATTTAATAATATATTAATAGGGTATCCTCCTTCGACTTCGGCACAAACCCTTACAGCAAACTGCTGTATAGTATGTGTCTAGCTTTATTTCTGCATTTAATCGTATTGTTTAATTTGGAGAAGTGAACATCAATATGACTCAATCCGCGAACTTCGCGTGGGTAATCGACATTGCAGACGACGTTCTTGCAGTTAGCGCAAAATACGTCCTCCGCTTCAAGCTCCCGAAACCGGAGTTCGATTTTGGTGCTGGTGAACTGTCGGGTCCTGGTTTCCTGATACTACGATCAGCTGCTCCTACAACATCATCCTCGTCTACATTTAGTAGTACCTCAACTTCCAGTATATCTATACTGTCAACTTCAACATCAATCTCTTCCTCCTCAACAACGACACCCACACAATCCACCTCCTCCGCCATAAACACAGCAGACTCAACTGGATTAAGTACTGGCGCCAAAGCTGGCATCGGAATTGGGGTCGCAGTATCTGCAATAGCAACCGCAGCTGTAGTGTGGTTCTTCTTCGTTCGCAAGAACAGGGAGTCGAAGAGCGAGGATGATCAGCTCGTTGCGGCGAGTGGTGTGAATGAATCTGGGAATTAAATAGGGCATCAGCAGCAGAAACAGAATCACCCGAGCATACGGTCGGTTGAACTGCCATCGAGGAATTTGAAGATCGATGCGATTCAGTGGAATTGCCGGCACGTGGAGATTAGCTTTGCTCTTGGATAATGAAAATGTACCTTTTTATGTAAGGTGATCGCGAGGGATATTCAATTAATCTAAGACTTTGAGCGTTTCTAACAAGGACAATGCTGTACAATAAACGCAAGTCTATAGTTGGAAGACACCCACGGAAAAGTTGAAGTCACACAGGGAACACAAAGAGATGGGTGAGGGACATAGAATCGGAAAGATCAGGAACTTGTTCCAAAGAGCGAGCAAGATTCAACATGGGTTCTGTAATTACTTAATAGATAATTGGGGGAGAAAATTATTGTTTATGCCTAGTCCTCTTAGAGTCTGTCATTCTTTAGCCTTGCATCGGTACCTAATGGTTGAAAGAAGAAATCAATGGCTTCTAAAGATACGAATACTAGAATCGGCTTTATAAACCAGATCCACTCGCCAAGACTAATCTACGAAGAAGCATAAAAAGAAAGCCGAAAATATCCAACATCTTCCTCTGTGCAATTCTTTTCCTTCCTGCCGAGAAAAGACATATTGTGCTAAGACAGAAGACAATTATAGGTAAATAAGTCGGGATGGTAATACGAACGCGAAAAGGGTGCCCACAAATAGCCTGTGGGTTACCTAGGCACGATTAGCCAGTGTGTTTTGACTATTATAGAGCTTACTTGCTCGAAAGAAACAGACGCGCAATTCTTTAGCGATTACAGGAATGAATCATTCTATAGATATATACAGAGTAGAATAATACGATGCTTTTGCAATAAAAGTGATAGCTGTTTATTTAAAGGGCTAGAAGTTACTACAATTGTTTTATAAAATCAAAAGGAAAAGAACTACAGATTGCGAGATATATCAAACGAGTATATTCTTAATTATTCTTGACATCTAACTTTTTAATGACATGCTCGGAGGGCTAGCTAACATCCAAATTCGTGCTATTAAACCTTGATATTTACTCTTCTTAAAGGTAATCGACAAGAGACAAGTTACGTTGAATCCTATTGTACTTCCGTATTTTGCGAGCTATTTTTGATGCGATTAAGTATGATTAGAAGGGGTTCGAAACCATATCGAACCATTCCATTCTCCCCGAATCCTTCGCATATCCAGCTGCCTCGATTAGAGTTTGCTCCAGCAATACCTTCCTTAGTAGTATACCATCGTACTCTGCAGCTTCTGCCGCATCGGGCAACAGATGAGTTGTGCGAGATTGATATTTGATCGAGCACTCAGATACACCACAACTGAGACCAGCTTCTTCATATCCATGGCTCAAAACGTCTGCCATCCACTCCGGCAAACAGTCACATTGGACGAGCGTTCGAGATTGGAATGCAGGAAAGAGTCGGAAGCCATAAGTTTCTAGAAGGTGAACGAACTTAGCTCGATCGTTTTCTTGGAGACGAACGGCTAGTCTTGTGACACCTACAGAAACCATAAATGCTTGTGCTCTGTGACCAGCGAACTCGCATTCCGCGCAAATTCTCAGCCCACAGCTCCACTCTCCTTCTCCGAGCTCAATAAAGCTATCTTTATAAGGTTCTGAGCCGCACAATGCGAGAAGCTTAATCACCATTTCAGATACACTATCACCCGCTTTTATTGGTATGCAGTATGGAACGATCGATCGGAGGGAAACGTGTTCCAGAGGATATGATGCTGATAGATTATCGACTCTTCGTGTGAAGCTACAATGGCGAATGCCGAAATAGAAGTAGCTCTCTGCTCCCCAAGCGAGACGCATGATCCAACTGGCACGTTTTGCTACCGCATTCGAAATGCTCAGTGACTCGCGCGTGGCCGTCTTTGAACAATCCCGGCAAAGCCAGTTGAACAAGTTGTGTTCACCAATGCAGGCTTCGGTATCATGATCGACAGCCCAGCCACGAACCATGGCTCCAATTTTGGCACAAATAACCACAGGATAGTCAGCCGCAGACAAAATTTGGGGAGTAGGCCATATGCCGTAGGAATCATAGCTCACACTGGCTGAGATCACCTTTCGTAGCTTGGCGGTCGTATTGCACAGAACTCCGGTATGGGTAAGAAATGCGCCGCTGCAGTTTTTCGTGGTTGAATCCAGGCGAGCGAGATAACAAGTAAGATGGTTTCCAATCTCATTTCGGCGTGCCCAAGCATAAGGCCACTCGCTTACGGGAAATTCAGGAGTCTTCAAGTCTAGTGCGGTGATGACATCCCCATCTCCACGATTGGCTGTCGCCCAGTCGTTGAGCCAGCAGAGATTTGTTTTGTAAGAGATAAATGCCACTTTTGGATCCATTTGGGAATCTGTACAGGTTGCTGCGTTCAACGTTATGATTTGATGGTGGCCCAAGATAGGGCTCTGTACGGTTTGTAAAATTGCTTGCTTCAGGTCGCCTTTGGGATAAATTGGTGTTGCTTTTGCACTTGAGTACTCGGTCGATGGGAGTTGATTCTGTATGGCCCTAATATAAACCTCTGACAAGGCATGCGTTACCAGCAAACATCGATGTATGACAAGATCATCGTTCTCGTTGATGAAAGAGGATGGCGACAGTAGCTCAACAACCGTGTCTTCGAAGTCACTGAAAGCATCGATAGACTGTAGATACGTTGTAGCAACATCGATCATTGGCGTGAGCTCACCCAGTCTGAGGCCAGAGTTTTGGGACTGTTTACTATGCCGACATGAACGATAGATACCGGTGTCTTGGAAGGCGGCTCCGGTGGGATCATCTTGAAGTAGCTGATCAATTGATGTACACGCGAGATCGACGACTCTTAGAGCAACCGTCAACGTGATTTGAACATCTAGTGGGTCTGCTAACTGTGTTTGCGTAAGGTTTCCTAGTACGATTGATCGTATTTTATCCAGGCTAGCTACCCCTTCAAGCTCAAGGTGCAAGTTTGCAACATCGAAATCGGAAGGATGTTTGGGAGGTCCATTTTTGCAACATGCCATTCTGACTTTGGAGATTTCTTTTTGCGAGTGAAGTAAAAGAAAAAAGCCGACTGGATGATTGTGTATTATAAACTTGTGAAAGAGTCCAAGTATATAGTCAGGTGTGGACTTTGACTCTCTGGACTTAAATCACCGCGGAACAAACGTTTTTGAGAATGTGATGGATCAGACGTGGGACTCTCGTTACCAATCGGAAACCAAATCCTGAGATCTACATTCCTTAGTACTTATATAGTTACTCGAAATGCACGCCATATGTGAATGTGGGCCATCATTTCATTTCCTGGTAAAGCTTCATGTTTGCAAATTCACTTAAGTTTGCCATCTGTAAAGTAGGGCTGTTGCATTTAACTTGCTTTCAGAATCCTTCTCGTCATTAAAATACAAACTGGTACAATATTGTTGCTGGGCATATTGCCGAAACATGGCGCTAGCATTTTTAACACTCGTCAATGCCATCATCTGCTTCGTGGGTCTCTTTTCCGAAGCACAAGCCAAGAACTGACTGACTTTTCTTATGATAGACGCTTCTTGCAATCACTATTATAATCTACAGACTGTACTTTCACCCTCTCGCATCCTATCCAGGTCCGCCACTATGGGTTACCAGCCAGCTTCCCAGTATCTACACTCGATTGATGGAACGCCAACCATATCACATCGTTGAACTCCATCAAAAATATGGCTCGGTGGTCCGAATCGCCCCCAATGAGTTGGCATTCACAACGGAAAAGGCGTGGTATGATATTTACGGAAAGCCAGATCGAAAGTTACCGGAACTGCGCAAAGACCCGAGCATGTTTTTGGCACCACCAAATGGCGTTTATGGAATGATATTTGAACCAAGTGAGAAAGGTCATGCGCGAATGAGGTATTAACTCTTTCACTCTCTGGAAATGTTTTAAAGCTAAGCTGCACATTTTAGAGGGGTACTATCCAATGGCTTCTCACGAAAAGCGGTTGCGGATCAAGAGCCCTGCATTGCGAGAACTGTCAATCGTTTCATAAACAAACTGGGAGAGAGCTGTGGGAAACAAATCGACATGGTGCCTCTTTATCATTTTGTCTTCCTCGACATCATTGGCGACCTCACATTCGGAGAATCATTCAACTGTGTGGAAAATTGGGAGCTACATGTAAGTCTACGAGTAGACTTCCAGCCAAGACCCATCTCATTCATATAGTTTTGGCCAAAGATGGTGTTTGAGTTCATAAAAATCGGCAACACCTTCGCTATCGCAAAGAAGTTCTCGCCACTGGACAAGATATTAGCGTTTCTCGCACCGCCGAGTCTGAGAAAGTCCGAGAGTCAGATTCGCGAATTCATAAAAGAGAAAGTGATCAAGAGACTAGAAGCGCCAGGGATACGTTCAGATTTGTAAGTCTGTAAGTTGAGCAAAGTGTGGAATTTAAAAGCTAATGCGTTTAGTCTATCAAACACTCAAGCGAGCTTCAACACACCCGAGGGAATGAACTTTGATGAGATCGTGGAAACGAGCTTACATCTCATTGTTGCCGGGTCAGAGACAGGGTCGACGACTTTGGCAACGGCTACTTATTTTCTCCTTGCCAATCCACAGGTTCTGAGTAAGCTGAATTCGGAGATCAGAGAGGCGTTCAAGAACGAAGAGGAGATCACTTTCCTCAGCGCTAGCCGACTTCAATATTTAACTGCCGTAATCAACGAGGTGTTCCGATGTCTCCCACCAGTCCCGGCGATCTTACCACGAGTAACCCCACCCAATGGATGCATCATCGATGGTCGATTTGTACCAGGGAATACAGTCGTCGGTATAAGCCAATGGGCTGCTTATCACCTAGAAACCAACTTTCGTCGGCCCTACGACTTTGTTCCGGAACGCTGGTTAGGGGATGTAGAGTTCAAAGATGACAAAAGACAAGTCGTGAAGCCTTTCTCAGTCGGCCAGCGAAACTGCATCGGACAGACTCTAGCAATGGCTGAGTTAGGATCTGTTTTGGCTAAGATGTTGTGGAATTTTGACATGGAGCTTTGCGAAGATAGTGTGGATTGGAAAGACGACATGAAAGTATATATCGTTTATCAGAAGCGGCCTTTGAACGTCGTTCTTACACGTCGGAAATGAACGAGTTTCGAAATGAGAGTTATGGCACTAAAAATTAGTGTGGATAGTTACATTGAAGATTTCTAGATAAGTATAACATCAAAGAACGCTGTTGTGGAGTGAATGTTGACATACTGACTGACATTTGCGATCTTTGAAAATCACTTGACACTTGAAAAGACTGGATGTTAAGTAATCATGCCACGGAAGCTAATCGCGAAACTCTCTAATCTACAATAGATCATACTTGACCAAGTGTTCTATTCATTTCTCGCGAGAAAATTGCCCCCTGCATTTATCGCACCAATAGAAGAAAAGCCAAAAGTCATTACGCTATATTCAAAGCTCAAAAGTCTCCTCTTCCACATGAAAGTGTCCATCCACCGTACTAACCTCCGCCGCAGATTTCCTGGCACCATTCATCAGACTCCTCGGACCACATACACTAACCACCGCTTCCAACCCACTTCGCTGCCTCTTCACGTCTTCAAACCACATCTTCAAATTTGGTCTACCATTGACAACAACACCAGGACCCACATATTTGAATGGCGACTCGGAACCCATCTCGATAGACTCTTCCATTTGAGCGGACGAGGCAGCGGAACCTGTTATGTGAATAGTGATGTTGAATGTAACTGGGACGTCGGGATTGGCTGCCAATTCTGACAACTTTTGCAGTTCCTCAGCAAACCAGCTTGTATGCTTGATGTCTTTCAATACCCAGAGAAGATGAATATGCCAATTTTGCCGCGAATCTGTTGAATGTTGAGAATCTCTGGCAAATAACGCTCGCTGGATGATGTGAGTTGCGATGCTGATTCCGGGTGTGATGCCAATGCCACCGGCGACCAGCACAGTGACAGGGTACAATCCCCATCTTGTGCCTCCTACACCATAAGGACCATCTACCCGTATTTTGAGCGGTTTATCGGTTGTTACAGAAGTGTTCGACACTGATGTTGGCATGATTGACGAGCTTTTATCTGGTTCTGCTGAGGACGTGGACATCTTTTTTGTCGAGTCGATGTTGTTGTCCATTGCAAGGTGATTAAGTCGCTTTGTATATCCACCTAGACCTCTGATTGCAAAGACTGCATGTTCTTGTCCAGGCGCCGATGCGACTGTGAAAGGATGCCAATTGAGAAATGATACACCAGGAATTTGAACCCAAGCAATTTGACCGGGGTGTGTGACTTGACGGCCCTCGATTGTAAATTTTGTCACGTCTCCTGACAGAGTGGTAATTGATTTGGCTTCTACACGTCGAAAATTATCCCAAAATCTGATCGCCCGATCAACACCCCAAAGAAGTAGACCTGGAAGCAGAAATTCAGGCCCTTTCGTCGCGTGGACCAAAGCGCCAACCACGAAAACGAAGAACAAAGCATGGGAGTAGTAAAAGGCCTCAAAGAATCTTCGTCGGATGAAATTCAGAGACGTCAGAAACATGATCGCAAGTGCTAGCCATGCCATGATTCCAACTTGAATCCTTCGATTTGAGAAAGAATCAGCTAGCTGATCAGTCTTGATATATCGTTGGACGTTGAGCGCGAAATGAGTTGTTGCATGTGCGACTGTTGCGATTCCAATCCAGCGGTGATATAAAAGAATCACTGGCGATGGAATGCGCAGCACAAGGGCAAAAAGATTTGTCCTCGAAGCCATAAGTAGTGCGAGCCCTCCATTTGCTATTGTAAGCCACCCATAGAGTTTGTAATCGGTCGAGAATTCGATGCTGTTGTATCCCCACAGTATGTTGAGTCCAATGAATGCTAAGAGCCGTAAGATTATTGGCAATGTGTAGTCGGTGACGAATGGTATCAGCGATGGAAGTGTGGCAAGCTTGTGGAGATAGGTGGTGATCTGCCAATGCGTTTTCGAGGATATAGTGACAGGCTTGCCTGCCAGTAATAGTTAGCATGTTCCCTGAAAGCAAATATGTCTGAGTTCATATGGCAGAAGTATGCGTGGTCCAACGCGACAAGTTGCGCGGAATTTTTCTCATCAGCATGCCATTGACGACGAGCCCCAAGATTAAAAGCGCTTTCTAGATAGTCACGAAAATTGAATACAAGAGAATTGTTTTGGTAGTTGACGATAAATAAAAGCATGGAAATAACGGTTGCTCATCTTACCACGATTGCGAAGTTCCAGAAAATAGAGGGGCCAATGAATCGCGGACTCGATAAACAAAAGTCCAACAACGCAAAGAAAGTACGCTCTAGCCGCCGTGTATTGATCTTCGAGTATTGGTTCTGGCATGATGCAAATTGTTTTCAATTAAACTGATGATGGTGCGGAAAGTTTGAGATAGAAATTGCATGAACGTTCATAAAGACGTCTGTTTGGCACCATATAATACATCTCAAGATGCTAGCTGTAGGCGATGCATTCAGGGTCGTGGGAAACAATTCCAAACTGTATGGAATTACGCAGTAAGCCAAGATAATCATATATGATACTTCTTCGTCGCAGCGAGCAAGGAGCAAAGTGAATATGCAGGTCCGGACTCTGGCGTGACAGAAAGGAACGCCATCCGACAGCTTAGCGAGAGCAGTTTGGAATCATTTGTTTAGCGAGCCCAATGACAGCAGCGCGTACCTGAGCATGTGGAATCTTTCGAACACAGCCCTGGGGTATTCCCGAAAACCAACATTGGGATTTGGAAACATTGAGGGGTAGCTGTCTTGCCTTGTGAATAATTCAAAATATGCTCAAAATGGAATGTCACATATGGAACCCCTGTTGCGAAAAGACATGATATAAAATCATACGAGCCCACTTGCTCGATTCTTTTTCAACAAACACAACTAAAACTCCATCAAGCCATCGTTGCTACACCACAAAATTAACTCGGAAAGAAAGAATAAGAACAAACAAAACCAAATACAACCAGCCAACATGTTTAAGTCAGCGATCTCAATTGCCTTCTTGGCCCTTTGCGCATGTCAGACCCTTGCCCAGAATGTTTCCACGACCAAAGTTGGATATTCCGGCGTTCTGACCAAGACTGATGGAGGTCTGGGAGGAACCGTGACTGTCAAAAATGCGATGACACTTGAGATCACATCTTACACGCTCAAGGACGCGTCGGCTCCGGCCTTGTATTGGTATGTGAAATGCTTTTCTTCAAATGCATGCAGAGCACCTGAAACACACGAATCCAACGCTGATGCAATTTGAATAGGTGGGGCACTACCAATGGTGTTCTGAAGGACGGATTTCGAATTTCCAACACTCAAGTCACCATGGCTGCTGCATCTACCACTCTTGAGATCAACTTGGATGCCGGCAAAACCACAGCTGACTTTGACACGGTCGGTCTTTGGTGTGAACGTCTCTCGGCCAATTTTGGACAGGTAAGCACATGACCCCATGATGCGGAATTGTTAGATACTAATATGCTGGGTAGGCCACACTTGCAGCAAGTACCGCTTCTACTCCTGGAGCTGCCACTGGTACGACCACTGCACCGCCAGCAGCGACCACGTCGAAATCGGGAGCGGCAAACACTCGTGCTCACATGGGTGCAATTGTCGGCGCGATTGGAGGTGCGGTAGGATTCGCGATGTGGATGGCATAAGCGTAAAGTGGTGGATAGTTCTGGCTCTGAAAAGGCGTTTTCGTTTGGGCGATTGTGATGGGGAAGATGGAGAAATAGAGCAAGAAGCTAAAAGGAATGGCATCACGTGGTTTTACTCTTACCAGTTTGGGAAACTGCCATCGTTCACCGCCTTCCGCTGAAGTTTCCACATCGTTTTTAATACAACTCATTCGAGTCTATTGTTTGAGATTTATAAACTTCTTCCACAGCCGATTCCAAAATAACAAAGATGAATGTTATTTAATTACAAGAAATCTAATAAGCCAAGTTTCCTTTACACAGCACCTAATGTAATCATTGCCCAAGACCTAATCTAGTGTCGCGAGCGGAGCAAACAGGACTTTTACTACCTGGCTATAATTCTCACAACTCCTAAAGAATTTGCTAACGATTCGAGATTGAAATACTTAGACAAGAATTAAGGACATTGTGCTCGTGATGTGGGTTTCCCGGGGTTACTTCTTGGATTCGGTGCCTCCCAATCGAGAACAAATCACAGTTAACCGACACCTTCGAAAGTAAATGGAAATCAATCCAGAATAATTGCAAGCCGATATAATTTCACGACAGAGGTTGTTTCTGAGATCTTAAATAGGTATGTCATATAGCGCAAATCAATTCACGCGTTTAAATCGCAGGTAGCTGTCCCGACATAAAATTAGACCGGTGCCTACATGTGCGATTAGAATTTAGCTTCCTTTCGTTTGCCACCTCTTATACAACTGCCTTATCTGCCTATAAAACTCGTGTTAGTACGATATGTTTAGCGTTTCCGGAATGTTAGATTAACGATAATATATATAAGCTAATCGGCTAGGTAGCGAGAACTTATTTGCGATTTAGAAGTCAAGATTTAGTTTTGTAAACTTATAACCTCGCTTTTGATCGAAGGAATAATAGATTAATTTGCGAATGTAAATATAAAGATAGTTAAGTAACATTACTAAACAAAATCTAAATTTTGTTCGGCTCGGTCGTTACTAGCCACGGTAGCCCGTAAAAATTCTACATTTCAAAGTCGAAATTTTAATTTACAAACCTAATTTTTTGTTTTTAGTCGATAGAAGGAATAATTAACTCGCAAATATCGTTACGAAGGATATTAAGTCATAGTTGTAGAGAAAATCTAAATATTGTTCGGCGGGGTCTTCGCGCCACTATACCCAGTATTTATTCTGGATTTCTAAGTCGAAATTTTAATTTGTAAAGTTATAACTTTATTCTTAGTCGATAGAAGTAATAAATAACTCGCAAATTTCGCTACGAAGGACCTTAAGTTATCGTTATAGAGAAAATCCAAACATTGTTCGGCGGGTCGTCGCGCCACTGTAGCCAGTAGTTATTCTAGATTTCTGAGTCGAAATTTCAATTTATTAAGTTATAACTTCATTCTTAGTCGATGTAAATAATAATCAACTTATAAATATCACCACGAAGGAAGTTTCGTAATACTTGTGGAGAAAATCCAAACCTTGTCCGGCCAAGTGACCGGCAGTCGTTGCCACCGGACATCAAGGATTCCCCGCCTCAACCTCCACAAAAACGCCGCCAGTCGTCCACATTCCGGGGAAAGGTTTTACTACGTCCACTTCTCCGACATTTTTAGATGGATTCATCATCGGCCCTTCGTGCTATGGCTTGAAGCTATCGCTGTTTGTTCACCCGAGTTTGAGAGTTGCTCTTCGATTTTGTGACCAGGATTTCATATGCCGATAAAAGACTTTTTGAGTATGGGGATATCCTTGAAGCATTAACTTTCTGCGCTGTCATTATTACGGGCATTTCACGCGGCAACAAAAAGCTTGCTACTCCCACCAAGCTCTAGACTGCGGGGTCGTATCTCTGGGGACTTTCCAAGATTTGGGGATCTATCGAGGTTTATAAATAAATCATTTCCCCTTCCTTTGGTATGAGTTACTTTCCTGTGCATTGCCATCATTGAAATTTCCGAGTCAGGATGAATTTGATCCTTACACTGACGGTAGTAGCCAGCGTGGCCCAGAAATCCCTCGCTACGGTACCATACTCCAATTACATTCTTGCTCCTGAATCGCGAACAATCTATCCTCCTCGAATCCATCAGGTCAATGGCACGCTCACCAATTCAAAATCCTTGATTGGGGGACCGAATGGTACAGCAACTTTCAATGGCGTTTCTTCCATAACTTTTGATTACACCAAGAACATCGGCGGTGTGGTTTCCGTCAAGGTGGGAAAGTCTTCTTCGCCAGATGCGTTTGTTGGTTTGACTTACACTGAGTCGAGTTTGTGGATCAATGGGCAAGGAAGTGATGCGACAGCAGATGCGGGTCTTGACGAGGTGATATGGTTGCCGGTCGGCGAAGGTCCAGGGACGTATACGGTTGAAAGAAAATATGATCGCGGTGCTTTCCGATACCTCAGCGTGGTGTCCAATTCTTCTGCGACCATTGATGTACAGGGTGTCAGTGTTTATTACACCGCTGCCCCGGCCCAAGATTTGAGAGGCTACTCAGGGTATTTCCATTCGAACGATGAGTTGTTGAACCGAGTCTGGTATGCTGGTATGTCACTCTCGATGTTAGAAATGAAACAGAACTAAAAGTAATATAGGAGCTTACACAAACCAAATATGCGCAATTGACCCGAAATGGGGAAACGCTCTAGTTCATTTGGGGACTATTACCAAAGACCAAAACATCTCATTGCCAGAAACAGTCACATGGTACAACAATGCAACCATCACCGAAGGGCGCTCAGCAATGACTGATGGAGCGAAACGTGATCGGGAAGTCTGGCCAGGAGACATGTCAGTAGCACTTCCAAGTGTCTTTGTCAGTACCAATGACTTAGAGTCGGTACGCAATGCATTGAACTCTCTCGTCTCACTTCAAAATGCCACCACCGGATTGATGCCATATGCTGGGTTTCCATTCAGCGATCTCGGTATCGTCAGTTTCACATACCACTTGTATACTTTGATTGGGATCTCTTACTACCATCAATATTCTGGAAATGTGACATATCTCCGCAGTCACTGGGATAATTTCAAACGTGGTCTGGCTTGGTCATTGAGTTACATCGATGAGACTGGATTGATGAATGTCACATCCAGTGCAGACTGGTTGAGAGTTGGTATGGGTGGACATGTAAGTTGCCATGATTTCCCCATGTCACAGAGACTAACGACGATCAGAATATCGAAGCGAATGCTATCCTCTATTACACCATCAATCAAGGCCTCAATCTAGCCTCCATACTCAACGACTCTGCATCTGTAGCTGACTGGGCACCCAAGGCGGACGCCATAAAGGTAGCGGCCAACAAGCTGTTATGGAATCCTGCAACCAGTCTGTTCCTCGACAACGAAACTACAACTCTATCACCACAGGACGGCAATGCTTGGGCGGTGAAAGCAAACCTCACGCTCTCTACAGCTCAAAGTTCAGCAATCACGAACGCACTTAAATCTCGTTGGGGAACTTATGGTGCTCCTTCCCCGGAAGCAGGCGTGCCGCTGACAATCTCACCATTCATTGGATCATTCGAACTTGAAGCCCACTTCATTGGCCAAGAGACTCAAGATGCTCTAGATCTTATTAGACTGCAATGGGGTTTCATGCTCAACGATCCACGTATGACTAACTCGACATTCATGGAAGGATACTCTGCCGATGGATCCCTCCATTACGCACCTTACAATAATGATCCAAGAGTCTCGCATGCTCATGGATGGAGTACAGGACCTACCAGTCTGATGAGTTTCTACATCGCGGGCCTTCACTTGACATCGAGCATTGGTAGGACGTGGAAAATTAGTCCAGCTCTTGGAGATTTGACGGATGTTGATGCTGGGTTTGAAACTCCTCTTGGGAAGTTCTCTAGCACGGTGAGTGCTTGCAATGGTACAGTTAAGGCGTTGAAATTTGCGACGCCAAAGGGAACAAAGGGAAGTGTTTCTTTGCCAGGAGTGAAGGGCGAGTTGATTGGGGGTACGCGCGGAGTCATTGTGAAACTTGTAAATGGAGAGGTGAATGACTTGCCGGGTGGAGAATGGAGACTCAGATGTTCATGAAGTGCATGTGTACCATAATACGATCATCGTCGGCCCGATGCAAAATATCATTTTAAAGTCCTCTACATTGATTGAATTACAATGAAACCAAAATATACCCATGCCTCAACTATGGGTTTTTGACCCATGTGAGTATAATAAGATTTGAAATAACAACTTGCAAAATTCAAGCGTTTAAGATTCCAAGCGATGAAAAATCGAACAAAGGCTCAATTTTCAAAAACTATCAGCTACAACAAACCAGCCTTCTGGCCAACTTGCCACCTCACAACTATCGTCTACTTTTTTAACTCCACGTAGACCCAAAAGGCGTCAACGTAATACTATCAAAAACAGTCTTTCCCCCCACAGACTCAATATTAACAGCCGTCGACTCCTGATATCTCGGAAACACAGTCGCCGTCATAGCCGTTCCATCACCAGCAAAAACCTCCACACTCGACCGATCAATGAAGATATCAAGCGATAATTTGTTGTCTGGAGATTTTGCAACAACTGCATTCCACGTGCCGGCTTGGCCGTAACCCGCGTTCGTGGTGTCGAGTGTGAGAGTTTGGTTCTTGACGGAGTAGTAGAGCGTCACTTGCTCGACGTTGGATTTGTGCATGAAGATTGTGAAGCCAGGGGCGTTGCTGGTGGCTAGATCAACGGTTACTTGGAGGCGTGCGGTGTTTGTGGATCCAACTGAAATTGTGCCGTGGACATTTTTCGCTCCCAAGGCCTTCGCTGGTCCGTTTGCGAGGCTGGAAACTTCCTTGATAGGCTTACTTCCGAGTCCACCATCTGCTCTGATGAACAACTCACGGGTGATAGACTGTGTACCTGCCCACCCATTAACACGACTTGGCCATTTTGACGTTGGCCAGTTTCCCATCCACGCGATAGCGAGATTTCGTCCGGCGGAATCTTTGTACCATTGCATTGCATAACTGTCCGGTCCCGCGTCCAACAGACCGACCTTCTCAGATGTGAATTTCGTTCCATCATAAGTTCCAACTTCCCAAAATCCGAGGCTATTTCCCCCATAGAACAAGACCCATTTGTCGCCGATAGGGAAGAAATTTGGACACTCCCACATTCCCCCTGTGCTTCCGGTGCCTTCTGTCAGGACTCCAATGTACTTCCATGATAGTAGTTTTTCATCGGTAGCAACGTACAATTGAACGTTTCCGGTAGCTCCTTCGCCAGATCCGACTACCATCTTCCAGGTGTTGTCAGTCGTGTCGTGGAAGACTTTTGGGTCACGCCAACCATTACCGGAGCGAGGAGGTGGTGCTGCAATGATTGGGTTTCCCGAATAGAAATCGAAGTTTATTCCATCCGTGCTAAGTGCTGATGATTGGACTTCGGGGAGTTTACCAGGGTGGCGGGAAACATCTGTTGCATCGGTGAAGATGAAGTGGATGCCCCCAGTGCTGTTGTCTAAGACTGCACTACCAGTAAATCGACCGCTGGTGTCGAGAGGATCTTGAACGTACGGAGGATACATAGCGACCGGCAATTCTCGCCAGTGAACAGCATCGGAACTATCTGCGTGTGCCATGTGCATTGGACCCCAGAGAGGTGCGACTGGATTGAATTGACTAAACAGTTGGTGTTTTCCTTTCCACTCTATTAATCCAGCTGGATCGTTGATCCATCCTTGGTAAGGTGTATAATGAAATTGTGGACGGATTGGATCTGATGCGAAAAGTTGATCGGGCTTGAGAGTTGATTGTGATCGAATTGGCTGGTTTGCTTGACCGAGTACGTTGAAATGATTTCCTTTCTCTCCGATCAAGGCATCACATCCAGTTCGGATGTCATCCAAATTGATGTGTCCCCAGGATGTTGCCGTGCTGTTGTCGACTACCGAAACGTAAACATTTTGGCCTGCATAAGCACTGGTGTCCCAAACGATACGAATCATAGCCTCATCGTTGGTGGCAGTCTGACGATAGAGTATCTTGCCATCACTCTCGCTAACAAGTCCAACATAAAGATCTTCAGGTCCCCAACCACCTCCAATCAGAAAACTCATGAAAGAGCTCGCTCGGAAGGTGCTTGAATGAAGTTCTCCCACAGCAGCTTCTCCAGATTGAAGTAAACCCCAGAGAAAACTGTTGCCAATTTTGTTGAAAGGTCCCCCCCAGTAACTTGTCTCGCTGCTGGCCGAATTATCACCAAAGGCATTGCCGCTGATAACTTTCCAGTCTTTGATTCCGTTTTCAAAACTTGGATTTAATGGTCCCTTGTAGGAATTCGCATGACAGTCTGCTGCTCGAGCGATGACACTACCGGAAACACATGTCTGTAATGCGGAGAGGGAGAATATGAAATTAAGCAGAACGCTCTGCTTGCAAAAAAACCCCATTTTGGCGGAGAGCAAAATTTTTAGCTCTGGGTTGTTGATCGGTGAGAGGATGAAGATGAGTTTCTTTTGATGAGGAATGGGCTTATATAGCCATATTGGACCATCAACTCAACGTCCGAAGTTTAGCAATACTGAGATGAGATCTGCAGAACTCTACACCGTGCCATCCGACCTTCGACCGTTCGAGATGTTCGGATTCTCGAATGTTTTACGCGGGGACTCCACAAACCCCGCAACAGACAGACCCAAGACATGCGGCAAGATGCTCAGCAAAAGCAGTATGCGTCAATCCACTCAGGTTTCCCCAGTTCCTCAAGTCCAAATCTCCCTTGAAAGTCAGCTCACCCCGTTCTCCAACCCCGAGAGCCATGCAAGTCACAAATCCAAAAACACCTACCCCGCAAAAGACTGATACCACCTGCCGAACAGAGCCGCGTGCATGAGCACTAGAAGAACCTTTCGAAGAATACTGCATATTGAAATCTTGTTTCCCCTTGCATCTTCAATATATCACGTTGAAGGTCGATTTTTGTATAGTTTATGGCCTCGCGGGTATCGGGAGAGAGATGGCGACAAGCGAGAAGTGGGATAGCTGAAATGCGGGGCATGATGGGGAAGATTCGGTTCCCCACAATCAGCGTGTGTCGGGATGGCGTTCGCGATAAGCGAGGTCGAAAGGGGAACGGAGGTGTATTTCACCAATCAGGATTTTTGCAAGGTATTGAATTGGACTTTTGAGTAATCAGTCGAATTTGAAAGCTGTGGCAATATCGGGCCACGATAGAATATATGCCATCGCAGCTAAATCTCGGATTTGGGGTGGTATGTCGGTGCTCCACTGTGGCATGCTGGCTATCGTTTGCTTTTACGAACAAGATCTGTGAGGAACTCTACTTAATTTAACTCTATAGTTTGATGTCCCACTTCATAACTGGAAAATAGAGTTTGGCGACTTTAAAATTTTGGCGACTTCAAAATGTAAATAGCGATAATAAATCGAAGGAAAAGTCCGGTCGCTACCGCTATATATCTCGTTTTTTGTAAGTAAATCTAAGAGCTACTTAACTATATTTTAATGTTTAGTTTTATCTCTATATTTTTCACTTATAAATATAAATTTGTAGTTTAGAAATAAAACTAGCTTTAAGAAATCTAAATAAAGAGTTTACTACTAAAGTATTATAGCTACTAGGTTTATTTTTAAGAAGTAAATATAAGTACTACTTTACTATATTTAAGTTTATAGATTTTACTAGCTCTTCTATACTTAAGAATATATCTTTACTTCTTATAAATAAAATTTAAGGTAAAAAATCTAAATAAAGATTTACTACTAAGACTATATATCTATTTTACTAAGATAAGCTATAAGATAATCTTCTTAGAACTATTTTACAGTCTTTATTATACTATTCTATACTTAATAATTGTAACGATTCGGTTCTACCCGGGGTAGACTGGGGTTATCGTAAGGTTAGTATGTTGAGAAGTAGGCGCAAGATTATTACTTATAGATTCGGAGATCTATTCGTTATAATAAGGGTAAGTTAAACAGATAATATACTATTACTATAAGTAGTTGAGCACGAAGCTCCTATCTAAGGAAATCACAATCATTATATAGGACTTCCTGCCCTACCTAAATCCCGACGGGTTCGACGAGTTCGACGAGTTCGACAGCGAACCCGGCGAACTTGTCGAACTCTCACTTGTCACGTAATACTGCCCAAAACCGGGGCCTATCTGCTAACATAAATATTACTAATATTAACCAAATTAAGTAATTAGACGGCGGTCCTAGGAACTACTTGATTCCCGTGACCTCGCCTAATCCCAGGACCTTTAGTCCTAGGAGTATCACGACGCCGAGGCCGACGCCGCTCGTAACACTATCCCCTATTCGGACTAGCGGGTCCGCACGCTTAAGTACGACTAAGAAATGCGTCGGTCGAAGGCTATAGACTTCCCTTCTTTCTAATATACTACCCGACCGTACGACTAAACGTTCTAATATCGTGGCCCTTAGAAAACAGATCAATTTAACTAGAAGAAAGATAGCGCCTTGTTCTCGTTATAAAAAGGCGGGAAAAACATATATGGTTTCACGAAACCCGAACCATAGTCGTTGCGGTGCCTACACCGCTACTAGTAAGACCTATAATATAAAAGAGGTGAACCAGATACCCACGGAATTCGACTAGGAGAGTATCGAGGCTTAGGAGGCTAAGCTAGAGGCCGAGGAAGAAGAGGTGTAGGATCTTCAGTAGAAGGCGTAGGCGGCCCAACAGGAGGCCACCTCCCGCGCCCTACGTATTAAGAAGTAGAAACGCTTTCTTCGCGAGCGAAAGTAGAAGATAATTTCGGCGGGTCTTAATTCGCTAGACGAGCTAGACGAGTTAGAGAGGAAGGAGCGGTAGAAAGAAGAGGAGAAGAGGGAGAAGGAGGAGAGGGAAGTAGAAGTAGAACGACTACTGGCCCACCCTACCCCGCCCGACGACTTCTCCGCTTACGACCCGTCACTACTCGATCCGAATTTCGATCCTAGGTCTTTCTAGGAGGCCCTAGATACTAGCGGTAGAACTTCTTAAGCTACTTAGGGTAGTTGAGGTTACTTATTAGTTTCTATGTGTTTTCTAATTATAGGTAGTCCTTCTATTTTATTAGATAACGTGGTTTTCCTCTAACGAGTTTATAGTCTAAGATTCTTTCGACTTCGTACTCGGCGTTAGAGTTTACCGGTTCTATTTCTATAACTAGAGCTAGTAGCGCTCTAGGCGGTGCTGGCTCGAGGAGAGATATATAAAACACTAGAAAGATGTTTATACTTTTTAGTAGAGCTAGCTCGTAATTTAAAGGTCCTTTACACGCTTTAATTTTGAATAGTCCAAGTTTCTTATTATCTAGTTTGTCGCTTAGTCGTTTTGTTTAGATATTTCGTCTAACTAAATAAACTCTATTCCCCTCTCCTAGCGTAGGCTCCTAACTACGTTTCTTATTGTAGTAGGACGCGTTCCTTTCTAAGATAAACTTAAGTTCTTCGACGAGTTGTTTATAAAGGGAGGAAAGGTTATTAACGAGGATTCTTTCTGCCTAGTTGTCGATAGACGCGTTGTAAGGTTCTTAGAACGCTGTTTTCTTATAACTAAAATTAGCTTTAAATAGTAATACTTATATTATTTCTATAGCTATACTATTGTACGAGAACTAGGCCATTGGTAATAAGGCGACCTAATTGTCTTATTTATAGTTTATATAACACCTTAAGTATACTTTAACTACTTAGTTTATTCTTTTGTTACCTCTATTTGTTTATAGATAGAACAATATTAATAGCTTTCGCTTTATTCCTATATAGGCGGTTACGGCCGTCTAGAATTTAGATGTAAATAGCTTATCTCGGTCTAAGACTATTTCTTCTAGGGTACCGTGGTCCGTAACTATATATCGGATAAAAGCGTATACTAATTCCTTAGTAGTACTTGACTCCTTATATAGTATTAGGATTATATACTTAGTAAGTCTTTCTATTATAACTAGGATCGCGTCGTATTCGACTCCTATTATTAGGTCTCTTAATAGTAGGAGTTTGACGATAAAGTCCTACGATATTATTTTCTATAGTTTCTTCGGAATAGGTATTTGTCCTATAAGTCTGTAAGGTGTATAGTACGTAGATTTGTTTCGAATATAGACGTCGTATTCGGTTACTACCTTCTTAACTAAAGTTCGTAGCTTGTCGATATAGTATTACTACTAAATTCTCTAGAAGGTTCTCCTAATTCCTTAATAACTGTGTTCTAGGGCTTCGTGGAATTTCTAGATAAATTTTAAAGTATACGAGCTTAGTACCGTGAGTTTTCCGTCTTTGTATAGCGAGCTTCCCTTAGGAACTACTAGTTCTTTGTTCTAGGCGTTTATAATATCATCGTACTATAGGCCTCGGACTTTAGTAAGGGCGGTAATTACTTTAGAGTTAGGGATAAGATTTCTGTCTTTATCTTCTTTAAGGATAGCTTATTTTTTATAGATCTTATCTCCTTTATAACCTAGTTAACGGCTTAAAGCGTCAGCCCGGGGATTGTCTGTTCCCTTTATATATTTGATTATAATATCGAAATAGGCGAGTTCTTCGGCCTAGCGTACTATTCGTCGGTTGTCTAATTCCTTTATTGTTAAGAACGTTCGTAGGTTCTTATAATCCGTAAGGATAACAACTAGGAATTTAGCTCCTTAAAGATAAATCTTCTAATATCTTAGTACTTTGACTATAGCTATAAGTTTCTTCTTATAAATGTCGTAGTTCTACTTAGCCGGCGAGTATTTCTCGGAGTAATATATAACGGAGTATATTTTCCTATTCTCGTCTAGTTAAAGGTGGATAGCACCTACGGTAGTATCTAAGGCATCGGTCTCGACCGTACTTAGTTTGTTAATACTAAAACTCCTAATAACTAGTTCCTTAGTAAACCGGTCTTTTAATTCCTATATAGCTACTTTCTCCTTTTCTCCTATAAGGAAGGGTACGTCCTTCCGGGTAAGATTAGTAAGCGGTCCTGTGATCCTTAAATATCCTTCTATAAATTGTCGGCAGAAGTTTCCAAAACCGAGGAATAACTAGACGTCTTTAATATTTTCTAACTATAGCTAGTCTTTTATTCGTTAGATCTTCTCTAGGTTAATATTTATTTTTCCTAGTTTAATAACAAACCCTAGGAACTTAGTTTTCCGAACGCCGAACTCGTATTTTTCCCACTTTAGTCTCGAGTCTACCTTAGCTAAAGCCTCTAGAACTAAGCGGATATACTCCTTATATTTACCCTCGTTTTCAGAATATACGAGGATATCGTCGAGGTAGTAGATAATAAACTTATCGAGGTACTCTCGTAGGATATTATCGTTCTGTCTCTAGTATATTGTAGGGGCGTTAGTTAACCTAAACGGTATAACGGTGTATTTATATTAGCTAGAGAGCACGATAAATACGGTTATCTACTCGTATCCTTCCTTAATTCTAATAAGGTTAAAGGCATTCCTCTAGTTAAGTTTTGTAAATATTTTTACTTTAGCTAGTCTATCCCGTAGATACTACGCGTTTAGTAAAGGGTATTAATCCCTAATAGTAATATCGTTTAGCCTTTAGAAGTCTCTGTAAGGTCTTCCTTTATTATTACCTGTCTTTACTACTACTAGTATGTTCGAAGTAGCTAGCGATTTAGATAGTCTAATCTATCCTTTCTTAAGTACTATGTCGACGTATTCCTCTAACGTCTTAGAGACGTCGAACCGGTGTCGTCTTAATTTCTCGGAAGGTAGTTGTCTTCCTTCTTTTAGATTAATCTCGTAATCCTATAGTTAGTGTTCAGGTAAGGCTCGAAAGTCTTCCGGGTTTTCGAATAACTTCTTAAATCTTCTATACTATATAGGTATTTGTTTTTCTATACCCTTACTAGTATCCTGTGGAGGACCCTCTATTCCTTCGAGGTGTCCGGGCGCTTTAGAGAAGGTAGCGCAAACCTCTCTCCGGCCTTATAGTTAAATCTACGTACCCTTATAGGCGTATCTCCTATAGGTTATAGTATTTATATACTAATCTATTTCTAGGTTATACTCTTAGATCTAGGCCATTCTTAATATAGCCTCGTGGTTTCCGATTTCGGTAATATTAAACTAGACATTAGCTTTATGTCTATCTAGTAAGGACAATTTTAACGGGATAGTTACTTTATTAACCTATCTATTAATATAGTCTAACCTATCTACGAGTTTTAGAGGGTATAGTTAAATATTAGTTATAGGGATATTTAACTTCTTTACTATACGAGGTAAGATATAGTTCCTATTAGCCCCTAAGTCAATTATAACTCTAATTAGTTTTCCTCTAATCTTTATTTCGACCGTAATTTGTCCCTATTCTCTAGTAGTATAGAGCTTATAAGGGTCTAACAACATCTCCGTAACCTCTACATCTCGGAGTAGGTCGGTCTATACACAGTATTACGTTGCCTATTCTTGTAAACGATAGGGTGTACTGAGGCGTAGGGTATACGTGTCTAGAACCGGGGCCTCCTATTAGACAAACTCGTCGGTTTGTCCCTTAACGAAGGAGACCCGTTCCTAAATACGTTTTCCTAGAGATCTACTAATAATCTCCTATATATCTCCTAGCTTAAGAATATTATTTAAGTAGGGTAACTACCTAATTAGTCTAAGTAGTTCGATAGTCGTCTTCCGGGTACGTTCTTATTAGAATACTACTCTTTTTATATCTACGAAAGACACTTTATAACGTGTGTTAACTACGGGTTTCTCTCCCTATATCTATTAGTCGGCGGTAAACTTCTAGCTATCCTTAGTTATCTAAATATTTCCCTCACCTATTGTCTCTTAAAAGTACTAGTATTCTCTAGGTTTCGGGACTACTTCCTCGGGTTAGTAGGCCGAGGGGCTGTTAGGTTCTAAGTCTGTCCGGTGTAAGGAGTCTCCGATCCGGTGTTCCTTCTTTACTAGAGGTGTTTCGGATCTCACCTAGACCGCCGAACTCGATTCGGTAGCCTCTTACTTACCCTAATCACCTTTTAGTAGGGTGACTCCGTTTATTACCGCTAGTTGCCTAGTGTTGCCGAACTATTTCTTCTAGCCTCTCTACGGCTTTCCTTTATAATAGAAACTAGCTATATAACCTTCTTTTCTACACTTAAAGTAGAGTCCCTTCTTCCTTCGACGTATCCTTTCCTTATTAGAAAGCTTCTTCCTATTCTTCTCCGAGGTATTAAGTTCCCTTCTACTAATCGCATCGAGTTCTATTAGATCGCTATAGTAGTTCTTAGTTGGACGTATATAGTAAGAATAAACTCCTTTCTTTTTAATACAACGCTTATACGCTTAGTTATCGATTTTGATAGCGGCTTTACTTAGCTCGTAAAGGCTCTTAAGAGGATCTATACGTAATAATTCGTCCTTTACGAATTCCTTTAATCCTCGGTAGAACAGTATTCTTAGTACTTTATCGCCTAGTCCTAACCTAGCTAAGGTTTGCTAGAAGTCGATATTGTAACGGACAGCTGACCTAGTCTGGGTAAGCTTAAGTAAGGCTAGCTCCGATTTTTTCTTAATATCGATGTCCCCAAAGGCCTTCCTTATACCGGCCACGAAGTCTTTTATTAATTTGAAATAATCTTTAACGAACTAGGAGCAAACTGTGGATACTAACCCTGTTTAGGTCTTGTTCTCCTAGTAATTACTAATATAAGGCTCGATCTAGTTATAGGCCCTTCCCTCGAAGCGCGAGATTAGGAACAAAACCTTATCCGTATCGTTCCTAAACTTGTCTCTATAAAAACCTATATAGAGCTAAGCCTTTATAATAAACTACTCTAGGTTGGCTAGAGTTCTATTATACTTGTCTGGCGGAGGGATTCGCAGGCCTTCCTTTGCCTCGATCACGGTAGGGACTAGTAGAGGTAGTAGTACCGGGGTTCCCACGACGCTTCCGGCTAGACTAGTGACGTTTAGAGCTATCGTTAATAATCTAGTGCTTACTAAGAACAGGTGCTTAAAGTGTAACGATTCGGTTCTACCCGGGGTAGACTAGGGTTATCGTAAGGTTAGTATATTAAGAAGTAGGCGCAAGATTATCACTTATAGATTCGGAGATCTATTCGTTATAATAAGGGTAAGTCAAACAGATAATATACTATTGCTATAAGTAGTTGAGTACGAAGCTCCTATCTAAGGAAATTACAATCATTATATAGGACTTCCTGCCCTACCTAAATCCCGACGGGTTCGACGAGTTCGACGAGTTCGACAGCGAACCCGGCGAACTTATCGAACTCTTACTTGTCACGTGATACTACCTAAAACCGGGGCCTATCTACCAACATAAACATTGCTAATATTAACCAAATTAAGTAATTAGACGGCGGTCCTAGGAACTACTTAATTCCCGTGACCTCGCCTAATCCTAGGACCTTTAGTCCTAGGAGTATCACGACGCCGAGGCCGACGCCGCTCGTAACAATAATATAAATTAGTAACCTAAAATTATATAGAGCTATAGTTATTTCTAATAAAAGTTATATTACTATAGTAGTATAACTATTAATTTTAGATTTATAAAGCTAAATTTAAAGCTATTTTATAATATTTAGATATATAAATTTCTCTTCTCTTCTCTTACTTATAAATATAATATAGTAGCTTTAAAATATAATATTCTCTAGTAGTTATAAAAAATGTTAATCTATCGAGACCTATAGACAAGAAGTTAATTCTAGCTTAGAAGTTAATATTTACTTTTCTACTAAACTAATCACTATATTAGGTATTAACACAAAGATATTTCGCTATATTTCGAAGTACGTTATAGAAAATCTTCGCTGCCCCTTAAGATATTAATTATAAATTGTGACAATACTACGCGACTATGAAAGATTATTACAACTGGTTTCCAATGCGATCAACTAACACCATTTGCATCCTTGACAAAGAAGGACTGACTTCTACTTCTTGACACGTTCGAAAAGTTTCCGCGACCAACTGAAAAGACCGTAGCACGGCGTGCGAAATGGAGCCTCGAAGATTTGGACAGTGAGCGCCTTGGAAAGCTGCCATAGTTGTAATGAAGAGACTGCAGAATTATTAGATAGATGTAGTCAATTAACTCTTAGCGATTTCGGATAAGACTTTACCTCGCATAGATGCTCCATGGACTTGGGGGATAATTGTGAAGTGCTTCCACGGCGCTAACCACAAAAGAAGCATATGCGTCAAAGTACCTCGCACAATCAGCTAACGCTTCAGAGCCTATGTTGTCGACATATACCGCGCTATAAACTGCAGGCCAGAATATGCCTGTCAAGCATAGATAGTATTGCATTTTCAGAGATTTCGTGGCAGTAGTGAGGCCTGGAATTTCACTGCTTGGCGATAACACAGCAGTATTTTGTGCGCCCTGATCAATAGTTCGATCGAATCGTAAAGATTCAGGAAGACGGTCGTACCAAGTATCAAGCTGGCGAGCGAGCTCATGTGCAATGACTGACGCGTAAACTTCTTTGTCGTGAGAAATTGTTATGGCTGTAGTGCATCGCCTAATCATACGACACATTGCAATTGCTGCCAAAAAGTAGGCTTTGGTGGTATTTTCATTCAGCCGGAGGTCGTCCAGTTGGTGATGTTCGTATTCTCTGTAGGGTTGCCATGACTCGAAGATTTCGGGCAGAAGAATGCGATCATCGAATTTCCAAGCATTGCTTTCGGGCATGTCGATGTGGTATGCGAGATCTCTATCAACGATTTAGATCAAATGTTCATATGGATGAGCTGGTACTAACGTTTCAATCATGAGAATTGACCAAAAGCACCTTCTCAACAGATTTTGATTGATGTCATCATCGGGATAAAAATGACTGAATACAGGACTATCAGCCTTGTTTTCATCAATTAATTTGTATACTCACCACTTGAAAAGACCTTGTGCTTTGAAAGAAGCCATCAGAATATAGTCGTGTGCTTGACATGGCTTCATTATACAATTGTAGTAAATAGTGAGCATGACGAGGCATTGAACGCTTCTCAGACTGAATTCCATGTTTACAACTGGCAATATCGACAGCGCTCGTTCGATATAAATCGTGTCTGGACGGGTTTCTTGAACCTCTCGAAATGACCTGCATTGAACCACTGATCCAATTGCAGCAGTGACAAGACTGAGAAACAGATCTGTTGACTGAGGTAGTAAGCCTTTTGTCATTTCGAGGTATGTATTAAAGAATGTCGGATGCAGAATAGGGTACCAGTGATGAATTTTATAGCAGTGGGCTCTAAACGCTCTATGGAAAATTAGAATATTGCTCTTGGCTTAATCTATGCAGATACTCACCCGATTGATTGCTCTTCGTGGATTTCCACATTCAGCGATAACCCTGGCTGAATCAACATTGATGAGGTTTCTCTTTCGGCAACTACCAGTTGAGCTGCAAATCTTGGTGGTAATCCCAAAAAACACATCATAGAAGGCGTCTGAATTGTCATGAATGGAAACTCATTTCTCCATTTCCGGCTGATGATTGATTCGTCCAAGGGGTAATCCCCAACCCCGGTGACATTATTAGTTGATATCCGTTCTGGCTCTTCCGAAAATACGGAATGCGGATCTCGAGGACGTATGGACAAGACACCCGAGATGTAATCCAATCTTTCTCGAATGCTGATAATCTCTCGCTCATGTCTGTCAAATATTAGCCTCTATATTCTTGACGCGACTCATGTTTTTATACTTGGAATGGGCTGGTGCAGCTACCGTACGATAAACACAGTCAAGCCCGTGCACACTGCAAAAAGAGCAAGTGGGTTTTGCACCATCGCATTTTGTTCTTCGGGACCGGCAAACATCACAGGCGAGAGATGCCCTCCGTCGTACTGGCGTTCCCATACCATCGGACGACATACCCTTAGACTCTACTTTTGTTGTAGTGAACCTAAGTCAGTCAGGAGAAGCTTTCGTTCATATCAAAAATCCCGTATTGCGCGAGGATTGAAATGGGTTGAAATGGCAATTGCCCGAGTCCGTGCGGTCGGCCAGACGCCATCGGTTCTTCCAGCACTCGAACATATGAGTTGGCCAGGCTGGATGCTTTTCTTTGTTTTCTGATATAAGATTGATTTCGAGATTGATTTCGAGATTGATTTGAACTTTCGGAGGAATAAATGTCTCGACATACTAAGAAATCAGGATTCGTTTGGGGACAAGTTGGAATAATTACTTTTATGGCCTATCAATTATGGAAAGAGGATTGATTCAACTCGGATTTCTTCAACCTAGCGATAGAAACAATTCGGGTATTGTATGTAATGGAACTTTTTCTACCTTTCAAAGCTCACGAGTGGATTTCTCGGGAGCATTTTAGAGTACCCCTATGAGACATATGAGCAACACACATGACTTCTAAATCTGTTGGGCGTTTTTCTGATTAATTCACTCAATGTCTGAACCGTTTTATGGGGGAAAATTTAATAGAATCCATGAATTCCGCAATAAAAGTACAAATGTGTGAAACCTCGTGACCTTCATCCGCCAAAACCAGCCTCCCGTCTTCGGCGGACGAAACGGACGAAAGTGGGATGGAGCTGGTTGTTTTGGTTCGTGCCACCACTGCAAGTTCGGACCAACGATAGAGACACCTTTGGGCTCCAAACAGTGTCTCAAAAACAATTGGCAGGGTCTTGTCCGTGGCAACACATTTCATCTTGACCATTGAAGGCACTTTTCAATGGCCGAAAGTTCTGGTTCCTGGTAAATCTATATCGCGCAGAGATACCAAAAAGATATTTCAGATATGGAGTATTCGCCATCAACTGAGCTTCACTCATCCTGAAAGCAACTGTTCATTCAATATCGGGAATGCATAATTTCGTACGCCATAGGGACTCAATTGCCGCTGCTTCGGACCAAAAGTTGTAGCTACAACAATCAACAATCAAGAGTATTCTTTTGTGAATATATCGAGTAACACAGACATTTGAGTGTATTTTGGGGTTGACCTTGGGATTCATCGATTCATTCCTTCATTGTTGAGCTCAATCTCGAAGCATCGGTCCTAGCTGTCTATTTACCTTGAGTCTGTTACACCCTCACTCTAGGTCGTTTTGGGATTATCTACGTCAAGGGTTTCCGCTCAGACGGGATGCAATTGCTTGATGATGGCACGAATACGCGGTATTGCCGTAGGCAGCGTTCTTGGCCCACCCGCGACGGGAAACGGTACGAGTGCATTGATTGGAGCTCTCGCATGGCAAAGGCGCTGCAGTAGGAACACTCATGTTTTCATACCACCCAGAAAGTGATACGACACAATTGCAATGCGATATATATTTGATCCAGTGTTCTCGGAGGTCTAGATTCAACATTTGCCACGCGAGGACCTGTCAACGTCAACGGACCGGACCGGATTAAGACTCGATTCTCGGTGTTTCATCCTCTTCGCTATACGAAAGCTCCGAGAAGAGTCAACCAAGATCAATAGGGTGGCAAGTTTTGATTTCGGCTATTTCAATTTCAACTGATGTAAACACTATTCGGGAATCCGTGGGAGATCATCTCCGCCCACCTTCGAATCACATGATTTGTTGACCACTTAGACATCACCAACACCGGAATCAACTAGGCCGCAAACCAGGAACATAATTCCGGTCATGAAATGAATCAAATGGGTTGTTTAACCTGCTACTCGAAAGACAACGCTGGGTCTTCCCGTTCGCCAAGTCGTCCTGCAGCCACTTTTAGATGACCAGTATATCTCGATGCATATTGTTCGTCATTAGGCAACGGAAGCACAAATTCATCTACGTACTCAAAGACGTCAAGATTAATAAGTAAGCGTCAGTGAGAGTTTCATTGGACATATAAGCGCTCGTGGTGCGACTTCTTTTTTCAATCATCAAACATGAGCTTTAGAACCATCAGAACCAGCACTTTAAAATACCCTTCATCTTCAATTAACTCCTTCTCAACCACTTCACGCACTACATTCCAACAATCTATTAAGATGTCTGCAAGCACAAACCAGTCCCATGCCACTGGCCAATCCGTCGGTGAGTTTGCGTCCAAAGTAACATTCTGTTTCAAGACTAATAAATGCAAAAGTTCCCGACAAGGCCCAGGAGAAGGTCCCAAAGGGACTCGAGGAGACCCTTCCTAACAACGTCCACGACACTGGCTCCCAAGGTCGTCAATCTCACGCTACCGGGGACAGCATAGTACCAGAAAAGCTTCAAGAGGTCCTCCCAGAGTCTGTCGAGCGCGCTGTTCCGAATGCAATTCACGACACTTCCAAGCTCCCACCAAAGAAATAGATGGTTTCAATCAATATAGACGGATCGAATCATGGACTACATGGAGCCTGCTGCTTCCGCATGAGAGATGATAGTTAGGACCAAATGAATTCTACATTTTACTTCAAACTACCTTGACACTTGCAATTGTGAATACACCACTCAAGTGATCGTGGAGCAATCCAGTCATCAAAGTCTTGAATTTTATCACCTTTACTCATCGGAACGGCCTATATCTCACTCGTCTCATTCCCATGTCACTTAATCCACTAAAATCGTGTCTTAATTTCTGTTTGGTAAGCGAACTTAATTGATCTTTTAAATTGCCTTCCGGCTACTTCATATTTGTGTTAGCTATATTATTCGGGAGTTTTTTTTATATTCCTAACATACTGATTTACAATGGTTCCATTAAGCTCTTTCCACGTCCATAAAATACTGTTCTGCAATGATCTTATTCAAATGATAAGCAATTTATCTTAGTAATTTTTTAGGTACGAAACATCCTTACAGCCCCAGAAGGTATTTCAGTTTCGACTCCGTGAACTAAAAGTTGCCACGGTGAACATTTTCTAAAGATGTGTACCACATAGAGACCGGATACGTCAGTGAATCGGATGGCCAGGACTCACAGTCCAAACGAGCGCCTTCTTTTTCGCTCTGTCCATTACCGACAGACGTAATAGCCACGTGTGCACGTCCAATCCCTGCCTCGCTCCGAACAAGCTCTAGGCCAAAAGGATAGTCTGTTAGAGGATCCAACGCAAGGAAGTTTTTGGATGTTCGAATTCCCCGAGATTCGAGAAAGGATATAAGGTCTTTTTTTCCGCTTAGGATAGGGTGAGCAACAGCTAAAACCTTGTGGATGTCAATAAATGCCTTGAGAATGATTTGTCGGTCCTTTGGCAGTGGACCAGGAGGGCATTTAGAATTTAACAATGTACCCGGCTAGCAACGCTCTCGGAGCTTCTTGGTCCAAGTTACGACTTCGTAAGATGTAGACCCCCCTGGACAAATACAAGGTAGACACTCTGGGTCATGATCATAGCCAATTCGCCGGATCAACACTCGTTGAAGCCAGAATTCAACGATACAATTCGAAGAAGGGTCGCCTTCTTCTAAGAAATCCGTCGGAGAGAGAAATGTGACTACATCCGGCTCGCGTTTTGTGTTTTTATTATTGCCTTGACGAGGCGACTCGTATGCCAGTAGATCGAGAAGTTGTGAATACTTTTTCGATTGACTCGTAATCGTTTTGGTTGTACAATTTGGAGTGTAAGTCTGGATGCAAGACTTGCATGATGTTACGTTCAACATTAATTGTCGTGTACATACAGTCTCTGTAATGTCTCCTATCTGCCGTACCTCTACTGTGGCAGTGTGTTGAATTCTTACGCCCTGACCAGACTTGTTTATTCCAATTAAGTACCTGTTTTCCTTCGATTTTGGGGTGGTTTCATAATCACCCGACAATAAATTGTGTGTAGATTTGACTTGTGAAGGTGGAGGAAGTGTCCATCTTAGTCTTTGGTCTAAAGTTGCTCGGCAAAATGGACAAGCGGCCAACTCCCTAACATTGCTTGAGACTGTCATGTTTTGGCTTCTAAACATATGAGAGAAACAAATTTTACAAATCGTATGTGTGCAGTGGCCTAAAAACCACATAGGACGGTCCTCAGTGTAAGTTTCCAAGCAGATAGGGCATTCCTCTCTTTCGGCAATTTCTTTTGGACCTGGCAAGATATTAGCGCCATAGACTGGCTCGTAAAGTCCTAGGACTTGTGATAGAGATTTTGTGCTCATAGTGAAAGCGGATTGCCAATTGTTTGTTTCAGGAAGAGACGCTATAATTGCTCGGTTCGCTTGGTGATCCTTCTCTAACTCATGGGAAAGAAACAAAAAAGACAATTTATAAACATTCTCCCTTATTGTTCTTTTCTGGAAACGTTTGTAGAAATTGAAGATCACCCGAACCAGGATCTTTTTTTGTAAAAGCTTTCACGTAAAGGTAATACTTCCCATTAAACAGGTCTTATTAGGATGAAAGAAACAGCTTATAACAAAGCTTGAGACAAAGGCACCGGTACAAAGAATTTGATGAGGGTAGTAAAAGCAATGACGAGTTATCAAAGAGGTACTTAACAAAGAACTATAAGAGATAATACTTAAACGCTTTACCTGTTTTAATCGAAATACATCTAACGTGATAAAATAAATGAAATGAATAAATGGAGAACAACAACTTAGTAACAGGTAGAAGGATTCAAAACCATAAAAGTGTAAAGGTAGTAGCACCTATTCCGACTACTCGTCAATTTTCAATGGACTAATTAGATGTAACGATTTGTTGAGTCTCTAATCCATTAGTCAATTGATCGTCATTAGCGAGTTGAAGAGCTAATTCATCTTATCAGCTCAAACGTGGAAGTCGTTAAAACTCTAAAATTTAGGATTCGATTCACAATGATACAAACGTAATAGGCATTGTATATAACTTATGTCAGTTAATACTATTTAGAAAGTCAGTGGAGGTTCCGTAGTACTTTGTACAATTTGGCATGGCTTTAATTTGTCAAGTATAGTATTGACGGACACAATTTGTGAGCACAATTAATTATGTAAATTCAACTGCTTTAAACAAAAGATTCTCCTGAAAATTGAACCTTTCAAGGATAAAAGCATGCAATTGAATTTGACACATAGTTACTGTCAAACACGTAACAGGAATTTTATAACTATGCGCAGATGCTCGAATAAAACGACACATGATAATATTCCTAATCTTAATATTTAATAAAGTAGACACAACTTTCTCGAACGTAGAAAACAAATGCAACGTATTAGCGACAGCGCACAGAGCATCATTCATAATCGACTTTTTTATCGAAGACGTTTATATTTCCCAAACGCCTTTAATAGTGTGTAGGCCTACGAACCAAGAAATGGTTTAATGTCAATATATACACTCAGTTTTCGCTAGCTAGAATCCATATATCTCCACAACACCTGTCTTAATTCCAAAATGGATGCTTGTCGCGTTTATCACCCGCCCAACTAAACATTCCACCTAAATAGATATATTCTATCCAAACAGATGTCTACGGAAGTTTCCCCAATCAGCCACACCCTAATGAAAAAGCCCGAAACGCGTTATCCTTCTAATCATAAAGAAGAAAACAGACATGCGGTTCAAGAAGGCCGCCCGGTTGCAACTTGACCACTCGTTACTGAATTCCCTTGATTATCTTGAGAAGCTTCGCTCGCCGATCTCAAGCCAGCCGCCACCAATTTCAAGTCAGCCGCCGCCGATTTCAAATCAGCCGTGGCTGATATCAGTCCATCCTCCGTGCTTTGACCCTCTGATGCTGCTGGGCGTCTCACGAGCGCAACATCCGCTGGGGAATTTTGTTGTGCGTTAGATTCGGGTTTTTTGAGAGACTTTTCGTGCAACCACATAGCCCCATGCACCAGCTTGTAGAGAAACAGGATAACGTTGCAGACCATCGTAATGATAATTGCATATTGGGAAACAGTGGTCAGCTTCTCTCTTGATAGCGTGGCGACCAACTTTGCTAACAGAATATTGCTAGGACTGTTATCCTGCTGTTGGTTGGGCTCGAGTTCTGAAGGATTTGCATGTTTTTGGGTGGCAGTACTTTGCAAAGGGGTCGTGGTTGAGGTCAACAGACTCCCTCGTCGTACGAGCTCAGGCATTGCTCTAGGGGGACTTTCCATGGCTAGTTCTGCGGTAGAAAGCGAAGTAGTTTGGCTCTTAATGGTAGATGCTGATACTGTGCTTTCAAAAGTCTCCTCAGGCAAGGAAGCTTGTGTCATCGTCTGGAAAGTAGTCGGAAATGGTTTGATCGTCACCGTCACGATTTGAGTTTTCAGAATTGAAGTGGTAGCAACCGCAGTAGAGCACGGGACCAAGTTGGAATCAATGGAAGATCGAGAGTTGCCGAGAATGCGGTCATCATATGAGCTTCTTGTTGGTTGTCGGTTTCCGTCAACGGCGACTGAGTTATTTGAGATGTGGCAGCGGCCAGTAACGTAGCGCCCAAGAGACGTCGTAACAGCATTTTGAAGGATAAGTGGTTGTAAAAGGGATGCTTCAGACTACTGAACGTCTTGTTTTTGTGAAAGTCTTGCTGAGTATCTGAGAAGGTTGAGAAGGTGTTGTGTCTTGTTTCAGAATGGGGAACTGCTGAGCATAAATAATCATTCTCAGCCTTTGAATTCAAACTGAAGCATATGGGGGGGTTACATGTGCACCTTAGCTTCATGTACAATGATACATGAAAAGAATTTTCAAAGACATAGTATAAAGAAGGTGTATGCGTGAGCGGGTTCCTGCATGTTCTGAGAATTAGTTGTCAGCTCAAGGAAAAGAAGCTTTGAGGAAGTCACCTTAAGCCAAACAATATACTAGCATCCTTGAAATTTTGCTGTTTGTATCTGAGTCTACATGTACCAAGCAAATTTGATGTGTTTAGAAGCGGTTAAGGCTTAGGTTCGTCAATATTCAAGACGCTTTGAAAAGAAGCAGACTCCGCTTTCGATTCTAACAAGAGCTCACCTCAAACAAATATTAGACCTCCCAAAAACAGTATAATTTGATGTGCATACATCACAACCATTCTTTTTCCCAACATCTTTCAAATACTTTATCACAATAGCAAACAGATTTCAAAAAAGTACTTTGTAATCCCCACTGCCGTCCCCGCTATAACCACAGCCAAGGACAACGAGAATTTTGTCTCCAAATGGTTAAACTTTCGGGTGTGATATTGTACGAGACAGATGGTTTGCATTCTTATGTTGAAGAATCTCATCCAATAGTAACTCGTAGGGGAGGGGTTGGCAAGCAAGACTCAAATCACACATCAGATCTTTTTTCCATAACAAGCAAGCGGCTTTTTACTTTCAACTAGATGATTACATTTACTGGGGCTCTGTCAACTGGCTGGAGGGTGGAAAAAAACTTGGGGCAGGGGTAGTAGAAACCTCGAATGCCTGGGTAATAAATCAAGCAACCCCTTGAAAACTGTGAACATTGTGAGTTCTGACAATATCTGCCATACCGTTCACAAATGGTTTACATCTTCCGACTCTTTCTGATCTCTTGGCATTGATAGCGCTTTGATGATGTGATTATGATGCAAGATCATTCGTAGATCTTTGTTGACCCTAGATGCTGCCTAGGAGAGAGTCTTTGGCAACAATCATGTTTCACACAAACAACAACAAACAAACAACCACCTCGGTTAAGCAGCCCGGTGCAGAACTCTTTACCTTATCTGCCGAACTAAAACCTCTCCCTTAATATGCAACTACATCTTCCAATCCTTTGTTCTTTGCATGATCCTAATAAAGAATCATTTACGAGAAAGCCAGAAGTTCAGCACCAAGTAGTTCAGCACCAAGCAATAGGGATCTTGCAAACCTTTGTTTAAAATAGTATCCTCTGACCCCTTTTGTAGGAATCAGCATATTTGCTCTTCATTGGAACTTCAGACAAATAACTGAATGTAATCATTTTCGCACTTTTGCTAGCCATCTAGTTATTGCTGTTTGTCTTGTTTCGACAATTTCGTGAACGTGAATGAACCACTCGGGTGGTTATACTTCACTTTATGGCTCCGCCCTGTATGATGTGCCAATATATACCAAGAAGTTACCAACAAGTCACCAACAAGGATGATCCGATAGCTGCCTTAAAAAACGACTCAACGTCTCAACGGCGTGGGGCGTCCACAGACGACAAACGAAATAAGACGTCCTTCGAGTTTTATTTCCGAATAAACGCCACAATCGATGACGGCCCTTACCAGTTTCGCAGCAAAAATCATGTCCCAAAACCGCTCAGACCAAGGGTTCGCAATTCTTGTCGCGTCTATACCATACGCTGGACTTGCGCAATCCAAAATCGAGACGATAGACGATAATTTAGCCAGACTCCACGGATTATTAAACGGTATCAAGCTCGACGAGCGCCAACGCGCAGCTGTTTCGAGATTATTACGGAAATCATATGACTCGAAAAACCCGGAAGAAAGAAAGAGGATAATTTCGGCAGTGAAGGCAAAAGATGACCAGGAATTGAACCAAACAGTCGGTGATGAGTTCTACCATGACATGTATGAGGCGGCACGGACTCATGATGTTGAAGTTCTTTCGCGGTTTTTGGATTGCGGAGCGGAGCTCCATGAAGGGGTAGTTAAAAGTGTTATATTTGCCTCTGAAGATATCGAAGATGTGGATTCAACAATCAAGGTCATGGAGCTCTTTTTCGCACATGGGTTGAAACTACGAGATATCCCAGACATCTTGATAGAGTGAGTCCCATCTCACATGTCCTAACCTCATCAAGCACCAAGCTGACAGTTCACAGCATATGCGACACACAGCCCAACTGATATCCAATAACGGAATACCTATTGCAAAACGGCGCCAATCCCAACGGATTGGGTGTTTTTGGATCGCTCCCCTACCAGCATTTCAGCGACCTCGCCATCACCAGCCTCCTCATCGACCACGGTGCAGACATCAAACGTTCAAATCCCATGCACGAAGCAACTGCAACCGTAGACGACGCCGAATGTATAGAGCGCATGTAACTTCTCCTCGACAGAGGCGTGGATATCAACTGGCCTGCTGTATTCGTGGAGGAAGAAGCTGGTCCTCGACAACTTCAGGATGGTGTGAAGAGGCTGGGAAATAGAGGTACGGCGCTTCATTGGGCTGTGAAAGGGCATTTATTAGGGGGGCGACAGAATCGTTTGATTGATCGTGTTCCGAGAGTGAGGTGGTTGTTGGAACATGATGCGGATCCGGAGATTGAGGATGCGGTGGGTAAGAGAGCGATTGATTATGCGAGGAGTCAAGATAATCAGGAGATGGTTGAGTTGTTACTTAGTTATCGCACGAAAGATGATGGAGGGGAGAAGTGAATATGAAAAGTCAATTTCGGGACAGGTAGTGATAAAGATATACAAGGCTAATTGCACTTATCTTCCACATCATTATTGGCTACTAAATCGCGAAATTCCCAAGATTACAGCAAGTTCCCAAACGTGAAAGGATTAAACCTCCTAATTAACAAACTGACCAAATGAGACGACGAAGGTTATATCACTCGCCAAATTCCTTGCCAGACAAAAATTGTTCAGTTATCGCCACCGCCCCCTCCTAAGCTAGAGAAATCTCATTTGTGAGTTGATTGGATGCACAACATAGCTACCATGATCGTAGTGATAGTCGAATTTCATAAACGCACATACGTATATGACTGAGTGGTGACATGAGAACATCGGCTAACGTTTGTTGTGTAGCAGATGCTGCCATCCGGGGCCCCCGAAAGAAAATTCGTTCCCTAGCCGTGAAGACCCTGACGACGCAGGCGTCTCCTAATGTATACGTATCCAAACTGTCTTCCAGCATCTTCCTGCGCCGTATTTAGTGCAAAGAAATCACCAGACGAATGCACAATGCAATCAACTGACTTAGCATCCAAACGTAACTCGAAATCGAAGCGACGACAATCTAGCGAAAGATAGGAGTATTTCCATATTCCACATCCCACAAGGTATTAGGATTCGAGCCCTCTGGATTATCTGGGTCGAGATAGACAGTGGTAATGACACCTCTTCCGCCGATTCCTACAGATATTAGATGATGCATAGAGTTGATGTTGCGCCAGACTCACGACCAGTATCCCTGCGATGACCATGCCAACGATGTCCTCTCCACGCCCGGTCAACCATGAGTATCTCATCAAGCTGATACGGATCCGTACAAGAAAACGCGACTAGCGAAATCACAATCGGGAGCAAGCCAGCCAGTCCGCCACTTGTGGTGTTGCCAGACGCAGCCCGGTAATTGGTAGGAATCAACTGAGTGATCCAATCCGCTTCTCGGACTCTCGTATGTGCTTGGTCGCCAGCATGTTCAGCGCGGGTGATTCTGCCGTCGTGATGGAATGTAAGAGGATGCCAACCTTCTTCGGGATCGCAAGTTCTGATATTCCTCACGCTAGCATCACCGCGTGCGGTGAAGAAGAGGTCGAATCGGTTGCAGTAAAAGACGGTAGCTGCGCGGTAATAAGTAGGATAGTCCGTAAAGCCATTGTAAGTCCTGAAAATCGTGCCATCTGCGTAAGGAGGTTGTCCTAGTTGTTGAGTGGACCAACCAAATTCGCTCGCTCGAGTGATGGTACCATCTTTCCATCGATACACGGCTCCAGGTTCTTGTGCGAAGAACCCGCGGATGTCAACTGGAGGGCGCCATCGACCATCAACGTAAAGTGCTTCAACCGATCCTTCGTGCTCTGGATTGTCGTTTGTTGGTAATTCGTTGACGATGAAGAGGAAGCTGACAGGCGGGGAAGATGGGGTTGGGCGCGACGATGAACCCTGTGCTTTCGATGACCGCTAATTGTACAAGCCTATGAGATTGTGTACGTATACCAGGATATGAACCTACCGATTTGGAAGACATCGCATGTCCTATTTCTGTCGTGGTGCTAAGTGTGTTTCTTCCTAAGATGCGGTTTTAAACAATGAAGAGTGATACTGGCGACCGGAAGGGAATTGAGATGGATATGATATCAACATATCTCGTATGTCTCGGCTTGGTGCATATCAGTATGTACCAGCCTCATCAGTCCTCTTGATGCCCAATATCAATGAAATATGCTCTCGTGATAGCATCTATTGGATAATCGTGAACTATTAGCAAGCACAATCCTAGCAGGAGCTGCATGGCAGCTTCGTTATGCATGTTTGGCTGGCCGATAAAAGCAAAAAGACGACGTGAGCGCAACCTGAATCCTCAATCTGCGCCAAGTTGATTGGCTTCCACTAAAACCAAAGCGAACCGCTGTGTGCAAGTGGATTCCATCATTGAAAGCAGCATCCAGGCAAGTCTCGTACATGAAGATTTGTATTATCAAACAAGACTGGCAAAACGAAGATTGACTATCCATTTGCATTTAACCAGACTGGATAATAGCGAGGTCGCCAGGGTGTGACTTGCGGGTCGGTCTCTGGACTTATACCAAGACTAGACTGAACATAGGGAATCGTACCATCCACCAGACGCCCATTGACATGCACTGAACCTCTTCCGAATGGTGGAGGGAGGGGCCAAAATCCAATCACGGCAGAGGTGTCCCGCATCTTCCAGATTTCCCGCAACATCGTCCAGAGGGAAATGATCGCTTAGATGTATACAAGTCTTAGATAAGATGCCCAATGCTTGGTTCGTCGGTTGTTGGCGGCATTCCGTTCAAAGTAGACCGTGAAGACTCGAGATCGATGGCGAGTTTCTCTGTTCGGAGAAGGAAGGTGGCGTTGGCTGCTTTGGGAATCCCACATGCAGGGTGTAGAAAATGAACAACATTCAAAAGATTGATGGATTTCCCACAAGTCGGCACCAAGTCGGGAAAATGCAGAATGAGGCTCTGCGATCGCGATGCGAGTTCATCGGGTATATCTTGACCACTAGCCACTGCTCAGTTGCTGAGAAAATGGTTGTTCAGCTGTTTCGCGGACGATATGATTCGATGATGGTATGGTGGTGTGGACGATTTCTCGGCTCGCCGTAAAAGAAAACCGCACGAATCATATCGTCCCCAGGAAGTCCTGCAGCAGATTAGCGACCTTGCAAAGTTCATAATGATCCAAGTATTATGGACTTTGGAGGGCGTTGAGAAGATATCACCTGACTGGTTTTTTTCGTTGTCTCTTCTGTTATTCTCCGTGTCTTTTTGCTACAAAGTTTTGAGGGTGGGAGGCTCATCTTATGGTCTTTTTTCTGCGACTCTGCAAGGATCAGCTTCCACTGCATGCACCAAGTTTGATCATTCAGTAGAAATCGGGCGTCCAATGTATGTGTTTTAGCACTTAGCCTGGTTGCCTCGTTCTGAAGACCATTTGCCTTGTTCTTTTCGAGTGGGAAGCAGAACGAAATGGCATGCCACGAGTGTTTTTGGGCCAATAGGAGGCGGGTGTCAGTACAATGCAGGCAAAAGTCTGCAAAGTGAGAGGCCGGAGATTGGCAGGATATATGTCAAGCGCGAGTAACGCAAAGGCGAACCATATCAATGCTGTTGTGTCAATTCGCCTGGCGAGAAAGGAGAGGTCAATTTAAGCTTCCCGTTGTTCAGCCCTTCGCGAAGAATTGCGAGGGTTGAAGATATTGGCTGTGATGATTCGTTACTCCAATTTCACAAGTGGGCCTCAATACTTGATAGCAATTGGCTTTCTACCTGCTAGGTAGAATATCCAGGCCAATCTACGATGCCTTTCTGTCAAACCACATATGATATGGTATTTGGATGTTGTTGCTACACCTCCTGAGTGAAGCGAGAAAAGAAATCCGTGGCTAGTGCGAGCGCAAATTCTCGAGTTGGGATTGAGGAGAAGTTGCGACTCACTCATCATCGAATTGCTCTCTTTTGGGGGCGGTAAAGCTGCGATCACTTGTGGCTTTTCTCCTCCGCACAATGGACATGGTGATGGGATGCCTAGCCTAGAGCTGTCCGGTAGGATTCTCTCTACAAGTGCTGCCCTTCACCATGAGTATTATGCGGTGCTTACTGGCCGTCACATATGTTAGATATGTTGATTGAGAGCTGCTGATTCTTCTTGGGGTTCATAGTCAGCCGCGGGGCATTGGTGCTCCGGGTATCTGCAACCGATCATGTTGCTGAGGAGCTCGTTCTTGTCGACGAATAGCTTGGATAGAGTATGGGCCGACATGGTTGTTGATATAGCCTCAATAAGGAAGCTATGGTGTGAGCTTGGTGTGGATATTGCTGGTCCTTGCTGTTCCTCGGTGTGCGATTCGGGCTGGCGGAGGCCCAAGGACCCTGGGAGATTGAAGACGAAAGATGGAAAACGCTGATGGCGCCATGCCATCTAGAAATATGAAGCTAGATGAGCGCAATGATGGGACAGATATAAAGGCGCCTCGGAGGGAAATATGCAATGAAAGCTTGGGAGTCTTTGGTCTGAAGAGGTTTGTCTTGGCTGGGACGAAAAGTAAGCGATAGTGCCATAACTAGAGCCACATGACGCACAGTCTCTTAAAGGCTTATATCGACTCGAAGCTACTTCAGGAAAAAAATCGTCCATTAATGGAAGATGAAATTGGCACAACAAAAAGTCAATATCTGATCGTCTATTTCGGAGAGGACTCCACGTGACCAAGAGTTGACTGTCATGCACATTCACTACACCGCCCGGATTCTGCCCTTTCCCCTCCAAAAATTTATTGAATGGAATGCGACCAATTCTTACAACACCATAATTTTGACTATTCCAAGCAACATGTCTAACGATACGCCAAAACCCGTACACAGTCTAGTTCTCGATGCTGGACCGATCATCAAAAATGAGCCATCCGTTTCCACCTTATTAGGACAGGCAGAATTCCTTTACACCATCCCCGCCGTTATCGACGAAATCCGCGATGAGACAACGAGAATGCGAATCGAAATGACGCTGAGGCCTTTTCTGATCAGCAGGCAACCAAATCCTGCCAGTATCAAAGTTATTACGGATTTTGCGAGGAGGACGGGCGATTTGGAGGTTCTGAGTCGGCCGGATGTGCATTTGATGGCGCTGGCATATGAGTTGGAGTGTGAAAGGAATCATGGCGATTGGAGGTTACGAAGTGTACCAGGCCAGAAGGGTCTGAACGGGAAACCACCGGGTTCAGCTTTAAATGCAACGGTTGAGAAGGTCGTGGCAGCAGAAGGAACAAAGAGTGAAGAGGCTGCAGAGGCGAAGCAGGAGGATGTACCAAGAGACACAACTTCCACCAACCAGAGTATAGAGACGCAACTTGGAAATACACATATAACGCCCGATTTTGGAAAGGAGGCGAATGAGAAGGAATCACAACCAGAACCCGGTCCAGCGGACGAAGAAGCACCACAACCAGCAAACGCCATCGTCGAGGAACAGCCAAATGAAGCAGAAGATTCCGATGAAGAAGGATGGATCACACCTCAAAATCTAAAGGAGCACCAAGCAAAAGACGCCGAAGGTTCAGTTGAGCCAGCAGAAGAAATCAAGATCATGCAAGTCGCAACCATTACTTCAGATTTCGCCATGCAGAACGTACTTATGCGCATGAATTTGAACCTTCTATCATCATCACTCAAACGAATTCAACAAGTGAAGACCTGGGTATTACGATGTCATGGTTGTTTTGCCATCACCAGAGACATGACGAAGCAGTTCTGCGCTCGCTGTGGAAAAGATACACTCCTACGAACCTCGTGCTCGACAGACAAAAACGGCAATTTCCAAGTCCATCTCAAGAAGAACATGCAATGGAATACGCGAGGCAACGTCTACAGTATTCCTAAACCCGTTGCGGGTACTTCGAATGGAAAACTGGTGTCGGGCGGTGGAAAAGGTGGATGGGGTCAGAGTTTGATATTGGCGGAAGATCAGAAAGAATATGTACAGGCTTTGACCAATGGGCGGAGACAGAAGGAGAGGGATCTCATGGATGAGGATTATCTTCCTAGTATTTTGTCTGGTGATCGAAAGGGGCCTGGGGGAAGGCCTAGAGTCGGTGCTGGGAAGGGTGTGAATTCAAAGAGGAGACATTAAATCGTTTCTTCCATTTGTTGCTGCATTGTATGGTGTTTGGCGCTGAAAATGGGCAGGTATGGATACGGCTACGGCTTTGTGGGAATATGGTAGATAGATGGATCGTAAATATTTTCAATGAATTTTTAAATTCTCTTTTCCACCGTAATATCCACAATCAAGCCAACTCCAGCGACCTCGCATGAACGCCTTTGTACTCCGCCAAACGGCCAAATTTTGTGCACATCACCATCCCATATCCTCCCATTTCTTCTCCCTCCACGCCTCGAATCCGCCGTCTTCAATCCTCCCTCCTCCCCCCTCCCTCTCTACCGTCCGCCCTCCTAACCCCTCTCTACTGTCCCAAAACCTTCAAATCCTCTGAAACACACACATTAGCCCTCTGCCCTCTCCCTTCCCACCCCTCCACAAAGATAAAGTAGAGAAAACTCACTCTGCTGCGTCAAAAGCAACCCATATCTCTTCTTCAACGTCACCCGATGGCGCGAATACTTGTCATCGGGCGAGAACCGTGCTGGATGTGCGGATTTGGTCACTTCCCCTGATGCGACTTTCTTGAGTGTGTAGATCCGCTTGCCGGTGCTGTCGAGCGTGTACATGAGATGCATGGTTGCAGGTTGTCTGGGGGATGTTAGAGGGATGAGAGTTTGGGGGAAAGGAAGGGGAGGAGGCGAGAGGGACGTACTGGTTTGTGAGGAGGTTGGCGGCGGACTGACTGAGTTGACGGTTGTGGTTTTGGTTTGCGATATTGCTGTTGCGATGCGAATGGAATAAATTTTTGGTGGTTTGGCGAACAGGGGTAGCTTAGCGCTAGGCTGTTGTGGTGTTAGCGTCGATTGGGCAAAGGTCGTTGTTGCAAGCTCGGGAATCTTTAAATCTTTTACAACCTTTATAACAACGTATCCAGGTTTCTGTTTGCTTTTCCGTTCTGTTTGTCGAACTCATCCAGGTTTTTATTTTCTCGTTTGAAAGCAGGTTTTGGGTCATTTTGTCATTCTTTACGAAAACCATTCAATTCTTGCTGGGATTCTCAGCCATTCGTCAAGCTCTCGACTCTCTACTCGACGAATGACTTACACAGTACAATTGTCTGTGACGTGATAGATAACTTACATGTTTTCTCTAACGATTTCTTATAATTTTACCACATATCAGAAATCTGTTCAATCGGCCTCCGTAGCAGCAGCATCTGTATCGACGCAATTCCAGCATCTGGGAACAAATCTCTACACTGTACAAATATTCAGGTTGTTACATGGCTGAGAACAGACAAGTCATGAGGCAAATTGTCCCGTGAGTCTTGCACAGCACCGCCTAACGTTATGAAAATATTTCTGCATAAATTCTCTTTTCAACTCTACATCTATCGTCTTTAATCCTCTTGTTGCACTTCCCCCAAGAATCTCAACAACATCTGCTATATCCTTTGGACTTCTGTCGACAGTCAACACAACGCTATAAACTAAGAATTCTTGCTGTAATTCATTAGCAGATCGATTATTTCTTGAGTACAGCTTTCTTGGCTAAATCTTTTCTTCGCATACTCAATCACGTAATCTCCTTTCGCGTTTTCGATCATGGGATCTACTTCATAATCTAACAACCACTTTATTCGTAGAGCACGACTGACTTTCCGGCCATTTATGGCCCAGTGGAGAACAGTGCCTCTATTTCCAATCCACCTAGTTGCCTTCATATACCCTACTGTGGGTTTGCTTACTTCTACCATGCCAGCAGGAGCGTTTACTTCTACACCTTTGCTAATTGCCAACTCCATCAGTGCAATACATCTTGCATCCTCACGAACATGGATTGCGTTGTGTAAAAAGTTAGATCGTTTCTTATCTGCCCCATAATCCATGAGGAGTTCCCACGCTCGGCAAGTTTCGAAAAACCGTAGCGGAAGAAATCCGTTCCAACAGATCTGATTCGGGTCCGCCCCTCTTGATAGCAAGAACTCGAGCATCAAGACATTACCGGTCGCATACCTGCAACAGTTAGCTTTTTCGTTCATAGAAAAGTGTCCGGGGGCTCAATACGAGTCAATGTCTGGAATTTTTTTGAAGTCTAGCCCGTGATCCTCGAGTATGTCGAATGCTTGAGCGAGCCTATCCACGACGGCTTTAGTCTTTGGCTTTTTTGACAAGACACTCCCAACTAATGCCCTGTGAAGCTTTGCTCCATGTTGTAGCAAGCGTGAGAGAGCTGTCAAGTCACCAGCTCGACCGGCCTCGCAAGCATCGACTAAGAGTTTTTGGGCAATAAGGTTGTTTAGCTGTCTATTGTTATCTGCCCTAGCTGCTGAGGATATCGAGTGCGCGGTTTTCAAATCGCCAGAAAGACATGCCACTCGGAGCGATTTCGCAATCTCACAGTGGATCTCGTAGAGCGACTCTGTGGTGGAAGACGCGGGTGAAGAACTTCGACTGCTTGTACTTTCTTCTTGTTGCTGCTCGTCTGCTACTTGGATACCCTCAACGCCACCTGGATCGGGGGTTTGAGATGCAGTGGTAGGCTCCGAGTTTAGTTCTGCCATGATTTGCGATTTGAGATGGTGGATCGTGATATCAGAAGACAATACTGTGAGAATAATGTACAGCCTCGCCGACGAGAAACATTCTTGTAAGAAAGATGTTTTTGCACGACGGTGCAATGCGGACACGAGTTTCCTAGTTTTGGCAGGCAGCCAAGGGGAGATTTGTTGGTTGGTGCATGGCTGTAACCTTGCATAGGCAATATTTCCAACAACTGACTCTACCAGCATGGTGGGACATGAATATTCGGCTTGATGTAATACTATTTATGGGTAATCAAAGCTGTCCGCACAGCGGGGTGGCATAGTCTGATCTCAAATGTTCCTGTGTAATACTAACTCTTCTCCCTTGTGGAAATCCGGAGTTACTTGTAGTAGAGCAACTCTCAAATGAGAGGGTAATCTGGAGCTGTGTATCTGTCATAAGTCGAGCAATAACCAGTGGGTAAGCTAATCACATTTGAGAGTCGTTAAAGGAGTTGAGATTGTGATGTATAAAGAGTACTTTCATTCTTCAGCATTTTCATCAGGTACTTCTAATGTCCCAATCAACTCTACTAAATCACCTAGACAGAAAGCCAGTCCCGTTTTTGTACTGAAATGATCTTAGGTACACTATTTCTAGTCAAACAATCTTCTTCCTGATATACATTCCATCTAAAATCATTGCTGCGAGAGTCTCGTGTGTTAACAGTCCTTCTCTTTTCCCCATGAATCAAAATTAGGTCAAAGCCTTCACATCTTCCAAATCCCACAGCCAAATCACCGACTACAATTTATCTCAAGAATTTCACACATTCTGATATCGTCTCACGCAACGCACAAGCTATCATTAACCTCACTCGATTTCGATTATAACAATTATCCGCTGTCTTTCTTTAGTTTCCAATCTCCAGATTATATCATCTAAAACCCCGAAACTAATCTCAAACTAGAGAAGAAATGAAAACATAAGGCTGTGTATGTTTTGCATTATTGCATCTCGAGGGGAACTGATTGGTCAACATTTTACGACAAGAGTGGAAATTCAACGGTAGTTTTATTGAGCTGTGTAAAATAAGGGACCACTAGGGGTTGCGATAATTCGATAGACTCGTCTTTACCGCAACTTGTAATTAATAACTATAAAAAAAATACTATTATAGTCTATTTACTCGTTAAAGCCGTGTCTACTAGTAAGAACCCTTTTTTTTACATCTTCGTCTCTATTCTAGATCTATCTATATAATTCTCTATATACTTTTCTCCATAAATTTTATTAAATTTCGCTTTATTATACTTAAAAGATATCTAATAAATTAGTATATTCTATAGTAAACTATTATGTATATAGATTAGAGAATAAGAAACTTTAATATATATTACTAATAAAGTTCTCCTTACTTCGATTCTTCGAGAAATCTCGTATTTTCTATATATCTAGATTAAAAATTTTAGTTTTCTCTAAAGTTTATATTATAATATATAACAATCGCAGCCGCTCCTCTCCAACCTTATCCTTCATATCCCTATTCTGCGAACCCACATAAAAAGCCCTAAATAAATACTTCAACCCCTCATCACTATCCCCAAGAAACGGTACCAAAAGCCGCTCTATCAAATAGCCACGAAGATATTATCACCAGCCCCTCCACCTCTACCCAACATCTCATCCCCCAAACCAACATCCCACTACACCCCACAAAACCCTATCAAGACAACAAATTCAAACCAAACTACAACACATGATAACACAAAAGGCATCCCTCATCACGAGACGAACCCGTGACTCACCCACATCCCGCCCCCATCAGGCAAGAACCCTTGGCGCATCAAACCCACCTGCAGCACATCGGCCCAAGCATAGGGCTGAGAAAAAGCAAGTTACTCACTCTCGCACAAGCACCTATGAGATGCGACGTATCTAGGCAAGTATGCGGGTATGATGATTTTCAGGCTGCGACGTGCGAGGCTGCAGGAGGCGAGTTCGAGGGGGGTATATATATGTTCTTGAACTGATCTCAAGTACTTTGCAACTTGCTCGACCGCGATACTCCCAAGAACCAAGACCATGGCCACCGCCGAAGACGAAAAACCCACTTCCCCCATCCCCGCCCTCCTCCTGCCTTTGATCCCGCAAGCCACAGTCCTCTCCTCCTCCCTCTACACCCACGTCTCCACCAACTTCCACGGCACCGATGTGATCCGCTCCGTGGCGGGCATCATCGCCGCCGCGCCCTCAATCCTAACAACTTTCCACACGACCGTGGAAACCTACCCAGTTTCCTGTGAGGACAGCGTATGTATCATCCTGCGCAGCCTCGAGAGGGAGTTTGATAACGTGGAGAAAGTGCTGGAAGAGGCGTTGGGAAAGGAGGCGGATGTGGATTGGCTTGATGATGGGCAGAAAGTGCGCACGGGGAGGGGCGATCCGCGACAGGTTGCGTTGCAGGAGGGGATGATGGCGGTTGGGCCGCTGGGGAGGGTGATGGTGACGATTGAGGATGGGTTGGATTGTTTGGCGTTTTTGGGGGTGATGGCGAAGGCGAAAGGGTTAATGGGGATTGCTGAAGGGTGAGTTGTTTATTTCTTGGGAGTAGACAGTGCTGATCTTTTAGGGAGAGGAGTGATGAGCAGAAGAGGGAGATTAAGAGGGCGGTTGAGCAGTATGATTTTAAGACTGTTCAGCGGGAGAAGATAATGATCAAAGAGGTGATTGATGCGGCTTTGTATCAGGAGAGGGCCGCGAGGATGGATGACAATGTGTCGGATTATGGTGGTCACGACCGTGTTATTGATCGTGTTGTGGAGCGTCCGATGACTTATCGCGAATTTGACAATCGAAGTATCGCTTCGTTTGACTCTTTCGCATCCGAGTAAGTTGATTTTGGGAGAATCTGGTCTTAAGACTAACCCTCTTCAGTCAATTTGTCAAGCCAAAAGCAGTCTACGAGTACTGGATCTTGCAAAAGATTGAAGGTGAAAGTAGAGTTCGGTCGACATGGAAGTTCTTTGGTCTTACAGCCAGAGAGATGATGGATGACACGAGCTATACAGTTGAAGGTAAACCGAGACCACAAGAAGAAATGAAGGCGAAAGACGAGGAGACCCGAACGGAAGCCGAGTATCACGCCCGTGAAGCATCCATCAAAGCGACCATCTCAACCCTTTCATATCGATTTCAAAATGAACTTGTACTTCTGATGCAAGATCGCGAGAGGGCCTCTTCCAATGTGCGCTTCCTCCGCGAGTGGAGCATCGTCGATATCCAACCGCTCAAGCCCAAGGTCACAACCAAGGCACAAAGCTGGTCAGGATGGTGGAATGGTGAAGGAGGAATCTCTCAATGGGGTTGTATCCTCAAAGGCGAGACATCTTTCAAGCAAGAAGCCGGGAAAGACTATGCAGCGAATGTCAGATTTCCAGATAGATTCCGAGATGCGTTTAGAAAGTCGACTTATGGGCCAGTGGTCATTGATCGCGATTATGACACAAGACGGTATCCCGAAGATGAGAGAGTGATTCCACGGAGGCCAATCGCGCCACGACAGGCATATCCACGACAGCGAATCTATCCGCAGAAACAAAAAGAGCCAACTCAAGAGATGTATAAGAGGGCGGTGGAGGAGCTGTTCAGCGGCCTCGAACAATCGAAGGACGAACGTCAGGTGAAAGTCGAAGGTTTTTGATGAGTTCTGAGCATGACCTTGGCTTTTTTCTTTGTTCAGACTCGTTTCTGCGTTTTTGGGTTGAATAGTTCTTCCTGAGCAGATGTCATGCAATGGTGGATTTCGTAGTGACATGGCATTTCGTAGCGACGATCGTTTGAGGCTGTTATGACGGCTCTTGACGAGCCCAGCCTTTGATTTTAAACTTCTTGAATTCAATCACTCATCGTTGAGAGTTTCAACTCCGCACTGCCGCTCCGTGTGAGAACAAATCAAGACCTTCATATGGTTGTCTCGGGTAAATTCCAGCGATCTGGCAAGAACGCTCGAAACTTTTCGACCAATTCATTGGTGTTACACAGACAAACTTGAAGACCATCGATCTCAGCATACACTTTGTTCAAGATGCATGCTTCGGTGCCATCGCAACGGGCGCAAGGTTTATCACTGAACATGCAGTACGCCCATACAACGATCATCGCAATTTGGAGTCCACCATAAGTAATGGCATCAAGCCCCTTCTGTTCAAAGTCGAGTTCAAGCGTGAGACATTTGTGAAGACTCAGGATTTGGTTGGCGTGATGGAGAGCTGCTTCGGCGTTTTGAGTCTTGGCCCAAGTACTGACGAAGGTTCTGCAAGAATCTTGCGCTTTCCGATGTCTGTCATTAAGTGCTTTGTTATCCAAGTTCAAATCTTTTGCCAGCTGCCTGATCTTAGGAACATTCGAATAAAGATTTATAGCGAGGACGTGATAAAAGGACAACGCATCAAATATCAGGGTTTTGGCTCTCATTATGGGCGCTCGCTGCCAGCCTTCCTTATTTTGGTCTTCGTATCCAAAATAATAACGATATAGTAGATGTTCTTCTTCTCCAAAATTGGCCAAATTCGGTTGTTGAGAAGCCATCTGACCGAGCTTGTACTTGATAGCGTCGAGCTGGGTTTTCAACTCAATGAGAGACGAACTTGCGATCGATTGTACAGCCCCTTTGTGTAGTTGCCAAATCATGGGTTGTAGGGCACACATATACATCTGGACATCTTCTACCAAGATTGGTTGGCTGTCAGATCCTTGATCTGGAAATGAGTTGCCGAATATTTCGGCCATAGATATTTCTCCGCGAAAGGACGGTTCCAGTAACACTCTACTTTCCCACCTGTACTATGTTAGCGCACGTAATCACTTTTGATTTGAAAATTCCTACACATCAAGGCCATCACCATTCCATAACGCATACGAAGAGGGTGGTGGAAAATGAAGTGCGTCCAGGGGAATGATTCCTCGGTGTCCGCGAAGAATACTGAAGTACTTATCAATCTTGAACAGATATTGAGCAAGTCTAGAATGAGTGAGCAGATTATTTTGCCCTTAGGAAATGTAAGCGCACCTCTGTCTTTCACCTAGAGCAGCATGGTGCATTGGAAGAAAATATCCCAGCTTTTCATCTTTGTAAACTGTGGCGGGGTTGAAAAATTCCGTTTCGTGAAGAATGGTGACCAAGCTTGCTAATATGAGCATTGAAGAGGAGACTAGCCTCTCAATCTGTCAGCGTTAGAGGTGTGTGCATAGGGTAAAGCATAAGGTTGTCAAGTATCATCAACCGCTGGGTTCAAGGTATACTCACTCCTGTCGTGAAACTATGTATTATGACTAACAAAGCTGTCTGACATATAGCTGCCGGAAGTGTTCCTTGGAATTGTTCTCCGGAGTGTCGCTTTTGCTAGAGTATTTTTGTAAGCACGCTTGAAGTGAAGTTTAGCAACCACATACCAGTAACACAGGTATTCGGGCCACGAGATAGTCTTGCATCACGATAGAATACATTTTTGCTCCACCACCTTGAGAGCTCCAAGCACCAATCATAGTCACGGCGCATGACAAAAGTAGACTGTGATCAGAAGCCAAATACGACGGTCGATGAATAATCGGCCATCGATGGTGAAAATGCCGAAAGTAACTGTCAATATATTCTTCTTTTGCCTCATCAGATACACTCGGTCGAACAAGATGAGATTTTTCATCTTCAAAGTCCGATTCTGTCTTGGCGGGAGATTCTGACGGCTTCCGGACCATCATGGAAGCCCAGTCTATGATCCCCTTCACGGTAAATGGTGGGAATTCCGGGGTAGTGACAGCATCTTCGCTTTGTTTCCCGGACGAATTCTGACTAGGTTGTTGCTCATATTTACATTCTGAGCCCTTCGAAGCACATTTCGAACATGGTTGATTTCCATCACATTTGATTTTTCCTTTGTGACATGCGACACACGCCTTTTTACTTCTTCCTGATGGAGTGGGTTTGAACTCATCTCCGTGTCTAATCAGGTGCCGATGAAGACTGTCACTATATACTTGTCAGCCGTTGGTCTGCGCATCAGCAATGCTTTTCAAAAAGATGACAGGTGGTGAGAAGGCAACTTCGAAATAAAAACCAACCACCTAGTAAGTATACGAAGAAAATGAATCCTGCTGCTAAGTGTGATACAAGATGTCAAACATAAAATAGGTTCACTTCCAACTCACCTTCGATTGAATTTCTGATTACAAACATTGCATATGAACAGTTCAGCCGGTAAATGAGTGCGTTCATGCCGATTCAGATGCTCTTTTCTCGCAAAACTCTTCTCACAGCCCTCATGTTTGCAATGCCATCGGTTAACTTGTTCTGTACTCATAGCGATGTGGGATCCGATACCCTTGATGTATATCAGGAGTCGACGAACACGAGGAAACGGGAGGTGGGGCAGGATAGTGGTTCACCGAGGCGTCCGATCTCTCTTCTGGGTTGGATTGAAATCGATGCATCGACAGAACGGCAGTAAATCCTCGTACATGCAGGTCCAATATCATGCACGGCTTGTTGGTGTTAGAGTGGCTGATATGTGTGGAGGAGAAGTTGAAGTGGGAGCCGATTTGGAAGTAGAAGTGGAAGGCTCGAGCGTGGCGACATCTTGAAGCCTTAGGCCAAACCGTGTCCTGGAAGATGTGGGATGCCGATGAATTTAAAAGCAGCATGAGAGCTCTTGGTATCACCGCATTTCAAGCCACGGATCCCACTTATTAGCGCCGCCTTAAGACTCGCTTTTCTGACATAATTTACTCGGCAACGCCCTTCCCCCTTTTCAACCATTACTGCTACTCGCCAGAAACTATCTTGGCATCGGTGTTCTCCCACACGGATTCTCAACTACACCCCATCCTAGGCTGCTTTCTTCAATGCGGATGTTTCTGATACCAAGAAGTGTGGGAGGCTTTAGAAAACGGATCATGACTTACGTGACGTGATTTATGAACTAGGACTTCTAGAAAACGATAAATAGCGATGGATCCGCCGATTGCATCTCCATTCAACAAGCCTTCAGTACTATATCATCCTCTCAAATCTCCTTCAGACATATACTCAAACTAAATCGTAAAATCATTCCTAGTTTCACATATCTAACATCCAACATCATCCACGATGGTTGAAATCAAGAATGTTGCAGTCTCAGGTGTAAGTTCAATCCCTCCTTTCAACATCAACCAGAAGTCTAACACACCCAGGCCTCTGGCACCATCGGCGTCCCCGTCGTAAAAGCCCTCCTCGACTCCGGAAAATTCACCGTCTCAGTCCTCGCCCGCGAATCCTCCAAGTCAACTTACCCACCCGGCGTCAAAGTCCTCCGCGTCGACTTCGAATCCGTCGCCTCTCTTACCTCCGCTCTCAAAGGCCAAGACGCAGTCATCTCAACCGTCGGCAACGACGGCATGGCCGGCCAAACCAAAGTCATCGACGCCGCCATCGCCGCAGGCGTGAAACGCTTCCTGCCATCTGCATTCGGCTCCGACGTGGAGAACCCATTAGTCGCAGCTCTCCCAGTTTTTGCTCACAAAGTCATGGTAGAGAAACATCTCGAAGCCGCGATCGCTGAGCAGAAAGGTGAGAAGATGACGTACACCTACTTCCGCAACGGCATTTTCTTGGACTGGGGGATTGAAGTGGGATTTTTCTTTGATGTGAAGACTGGGAAGACGCCGTTGTATGATGGTGGTGACCAACCCTTTAGCACCACGACCCTCGCTAGCGTTGGAAAGGGTGTTGTCAGTGTGCTTGAACACTACGAGGAAACAAAGAATCGCGCGGTCTTTGTTCATGATCTTGCGATCTCGCAGAAGAAGCTGGTGGAGATTGGGAAGAAAGTCGCGCCTGAGAAGGCATGGGAGACGGAGCTAGTTTTGACATCGGAGACGAAGGCCAAGTCTGATGAAGGGCTGGCGAAGGGAGATTACAGCGGTGCAGTGATGATTCCGTATCTTTATAATTCGATCTGGACCGAGGGGTATGGCGGGTACTATGAGAAGGTTGATAATGAGCTTTTGGGGTTGCCGTTGATGACGGAGGATGATGTGGAGAGGATTATGAGGAAGATTTTGGTTTAGTTTAGCGTTATGTGCTTAAAACATGTAGTCGATAGCTAGCGAATTGTTTTGTTGATGCGCATGCCTATTATGTTACAATATTTAGTTTACCATTCGTGTTGTGACTGAATAAATCGTTCGGACCTTAAAGATGCGCGACCAAGTCTCGTCGCGACGGTCGACGGTTAGTACCAACCATGAGGCGTGTTGGATCGCTCATGAGATGTTTGGTCGATGGAAAAGCGCGTCCCAAGAATTCGTGATTCGTGGAGCAACAATGAGTAGACACGAATTTGTGTCTTGAGCAAATTTCACTTGTCACACATGTCAACTCCGACGAAGGAAATTCTAATTCCGCAGGGATATTCGCCTGTAGAACGTTTATGCTTGACTGTCGTGGTTATCTGTCAAAGGTTTCTGGATATGAATTCGAGGTTTGATGTTGTGAGTGGGCTTCAACTGGGTTGAGTGGGTCACAACAATACTCTGTGAATTTCAAAATCTGACCAAATCTGACCGATTTCCACTCATTCCAGGCGCTTTCTTTGTTGCACTTCTGTTCGAGTTGACATATGTTATCATTACATTGCCAACAGCATGGGTTGTGTCATGTAACAAAGGAACTGTGAGCAAAGACTGGTCTGTTGGTTCAGTCATTTCTCTTCTGAAAAGGTATAAATTCTCTTCTCTCGTCAGGTCTTTTCTTGTTTCTCTTTATTCTTCTGAACATCGCCCACGAGATGAAAAGACCTATTCAGATCCCGACACAATAAGACAGCAGCGGGATATCTATCCCAAAAGCTCCAGAATGTCAGAGCCCAACGATGCAACACTCGAGGATCTCCAAACCTTTCTTGGAACCATACAGAAATATCACACAATTGACGAGTTCCGCGAGAACCTGGAGTTCCACGAAAATCCTTTGTGGGAGCCAAAAGTTAATCAACCCATTTCTTCAGTTGATTATCTGTTTGATTTCAAATGGGAGCAGATTGGAGGAAGTGCCATTAGCTTTTCCTTAAAGACTCTGCGTATTGCGAAGCACCTTCGGACGGCTCTCGTCGCTAAAGTACCTGATCAACTAGGAGGGTTTAATGACTATACCGGCGTGATGATTCCAGGGGAGATCATCGTCGAAGAGATTATAACAGGTAGAACGAGGGAAACATATGACCACGAAACCAAACTTAAAATAAAGCCAGAAATCGAGGGACAAAAAGCTCCATTGATCGGGATGGTACGAACGTTGAGTTCTAAAGAAAAGGAGAAATACGTCAAAACATCAGTTGAACGCGAACCGGAAAATTCGGACCAGCTACGGGTTTTCCGTTACCATGGAGCTGCAACTCGTAAAGTAAAGACAAACTTGGGCAGTACAATAAACATCGGCTTTGAGGTGTCCAACGAATGAAGTACTGACAGGGGACGGGAATAACTGGAGGAATGGGCGTTTAGGGATAGTAACAATGTTTTGAAGCTGCGCATGTCATCTGTTAGGGGCTGAGGGATGAACTAGAAGAGTGTATGAGACAGTAGTCTCAACAATGTATCACACTGGATATAGTTTCGTTGATTTATCAGCATCAATGTAATATAGTCTCAGTAGATTTAGATTTCAAATTTTAAAATAGAGAACTTGGCCAATCTTTGGTCTAAATTTGGTTTGTGTCTCATCAATTTGAATGAAACCATACACATTTTTAAACAAATAGCACCCGCAATTAGTTATTCTCTTTAGGCGACCTCCTTTTACTGTCGACAAATGAAGTAGTCGAATTCAACTATCATTTTTTCAGCTTCAACAACCAATTCGAAGATTTCAGCATCTAACGACTTGTTCACAATTGTGTTGTAAACAGTGTTGCACAATTAGAATAGTATACGTTAGCGTCTACCTAAACAGCCTTGCTTTTCGTACATACGCTTTTAATTCAATGCTATTTGGGTGTGTTGACAGGGGTTTGAAATGTAGAGAGTAGAGTAAGAGGTAATAGATATTTTTACTAATTTCGCACGATTTCCACGTTAAACTTTAAGTTAGTAAACTAGCTGTTGTATTCGCTAATCACGATATATTGATTATTTACTCGATAAATCGATTAATTATTACATCTAATCGGTTGACGAGTAGTTGGGAACAGGTTTCCTAGTATTGCTTAGTTACTCACGATATCCTGGCCGGTCTTTCCCAAATAAGGGGAAGGAAGGCAGCCAAGGATACCTCTTAGTATGTAATTTGGGAATTGGAAATTCCTGGTTGTAAAATGTTATTGAAAAATTAATTTCTAACAATGGTGGTAAATATCGCTTGTACTCATGAGACTATCTTCAAGTTTTTCTTTGCTTTTATTTGTTTTTCTATGTTTTTCTCTGTTTTTCTTTTCATCGACTAGACATAACTACAATCTTATGATTTTCTTTCCACCTGTGCAATTTCAGATATTCTTGTTGTATGGCTAGTACGCCGATTGACCCATTCAAGGATGAGACAAAATGAAAATTCTTTATTAGGCAGTCACAATTTAATAAATTGACGGTCATGGTAGTTGCTTAGTGGGAAGAGAATATCGAAACGGTTTCAAATGGGTAAGTACCCGAAAATATCCAACGTGACATTCAATTCCTGTGTTAGCTATTTCATAATGTTAAGACGGGCATAAAATCCAGCTTTTTGTCGAGATATCCGCGGTTTCCATTGTCTATTTTCATTTTCTCTTTTCATTTTCTCTTTAACACTTCAGAAACCAAGAACTCCTTTTTTTTATCAACTCAAACCAAGAGGTTATCTACTTCAACAGCTTTTACATGATGGCTGAAAATGATCTATTTTCAGTTTTTCAACGACCCCTTCAAGCTTTTAGCAGAATTTAATCCCGCTCAATAATTCGCAGAACTCATGCTACTCGTCAAGAATCACCTTGGAAGACCAGAAGTTCCCTGCACCGCTATAACACCCGAGTTTCAGTTGAAATTCAGTTGGCAATTACAACAAAATAAAGAACCCACCATGAGTTTTGTCTTGAAGCCCCAGTCCTTCACTGCCAACCCCATGGTAATGCTTGACGTTATTGTACGGTATAATCCATATCATATCCTCAAGGACATGAAGTTTCCTACATCCAAGAGCCTTATGGCACGGACCCTGAAGTCTACCGTCGTGCCAAAATACCGAACTCTGTACAAACCTTTCTCAAAGGGCAAGCTCCGGGTACCGAACTACGCAGTGGTGCCGGAATAATAATTGGCGAAGGGGTTACTTGCTTCCGATAAGTTACGCTCAAAAATGGCAAAGACGACGACAATGAAGCGGATCAGTTTATGTATTGTGATTATGAAGCCGCAGAGACTAGGGGCCAAGACATCAGCTTGGGGACAGGCATTGTTCTCAGTGTTGAATTAGAGGACGTGGAAAAGAATGTGACAGAGGAACTAGAAGAGGAGCTAGACTAGAAAATGAAAAAAATAGAAGAGCATGAGAGCGAGCGTGAGAGTTTTGGGAGTGTTCAGATATTGTCCAAGGATGTCATTGTTTTGGTGTCGAGTTGATAGTGAGACTTTTATGAGCGTCAAAAACAGGTGTATTTGTGGAGCAACCAAATAAAGAGTAGTTAAAATTACGGTCATAAGTGCATAATATTTGTGATTAATGGCTCACGTGTTTTATTTTGACACGTTTGGAGCCAGTCGCATCTAGCATCGGTCTGGTTGTTTCTTTCCCACGACAGCTGATTGTTGATACAATAATCCCAACGATTTGGACGTCTCATGGCAGCGCATTTTACCCCCAAGTAAAACTGTTATTTTGATTGACATTGCAGATATTCAGGTCAGCTAAGTGGTGATGGGTGCGGGAGACGTACAGTCGCTTGCAAAACCGGCTTCCCCTCCGTACGCAATGAGAATTACTCATCCTCGCTTAACTTACAAGGGTTCCTTGAAGAGCTAGCTGTATATGGTCAAGCTTCAATTAGGGGTCACAACTGTCCAGATCAGCAGTCCCTAGCCGGGGAAGTGGATCTCTCAAAGCTAAAGTAGCTTTATATATCTCTACTTATCGGTACGGCCTGAGGCATGTTGAGCTACAGACGATTTAAAACGCTTGAAACCAACCGGAGAAGTGCGTAAGGTCCACGATAGCTGATTCGTGGATTAAACGCTCTCAGTAGGCGCTAGGCTCAGTGAGGTTAGCATGTTTTCAGGTGCGGCTGAATATCAACCCCTCAATTTGTGTATATAACATTCCTATACCTGCAATGTATTTTCAAAGGAAATCCACATTACTTTTTCCCTGCTATGAATATGGCACCCGCTATGCGAGAACTGTCGAACCACCCACTACGTCTTCTCTCTTTGGGTAGGTAGACACGATCTTGGTGCATAAACGAGCTTGCTGACTGTGAAGATGGCGGCGGCATCAGAGGAATCTCGGAGCTAGTTATACTAGAGGAGATCATGCATCGTGTAGGTCGGTTAGGAAACGTATCCAAACCACTTCCGGCAGACTACTTTGACATGATTTGTGGTACAAGTACTGGTGGGTGAGTATCAATTGTTCAGATGGTGTTGCGAGGTCTTCTGACATCGCTGAGGCTTATTGCTCTACTTCTCGGCCGCCTCCGATTGTCTGTTCCTGAAGCCATCGACAAATACCGACTCCTTGCAAAACAAGTCTTCTCGGAAAAGAAAGGGCAAGGAAAGGATGGAATATTCAAAGCCTCAAACTTGGAGGGGGCAATAAAAGAAACTGTTGAGTGGAAACTAGGCAAAGGCTATGCCGATGAGAAAATGTTTGAGAATGATGCCTTAGCATGCAAGACGTGAGTTTCAAATAGTGATTTAGGTACTTGTTTGAGATACTGACCTCTTAGCTTCGTTTGCGCTGTCCCAGCAAAACATATCAATAAACAACCAAGACTGTTTCGGACTTGGTCAGCAGACAAAAGTCCAGGTTATAACTGTAACATTTGGGAAGCTGCTCGTGCGACCTCGGCTGCTCCACGATTTTTCAAGCGGATGTTGATTGGAGATCCGGGTTTACAAGAGGAGTTCATCGATGCAGGTATGGGATGTAATAACCCGACACGGTATCTAGTTGAGGAAGCGCAGAAGGAATTTGGTGCTGAGAGAACAGTCAGTTGTATTGTCAGCATTGGGACAGGAAAGCCTAAGGTTACAGGTTTTAAAGTCCCAAGCCTATTTCAAAGAGTATTGCCATTGGAACTTATTAAGGTCCTGGCAGATATGGCTACAGACACCGAGATTGAAGCGTCAACGATGAAAGACCGATTTAAGAACTGCTCCGACCTCTACCACCGGCTGAACGTTGAGAGAGGACTTGAAGAGATATCTCTTGAGGAGTGGGACAAGCTTGGAGATGTTAAACAACACACTATGGCATATTTGAGTAATGAGGCCATTAGCCAAGGGATAGATTTAATCGTGAATACACTATTAGGGAAGACTTCACAAGCATTTCCTTTAGGCCAGTTAGGTATCTAATGAATAACTATTTATATTGTATATGCTAAGCATTGAATAGATGGAGCAGTTGCGGCTCTTAATCATCCTCGTCATCACTTTATATATCCATCATACCAAGTTTTGCATTATGTCACTCGAAAGGATCCCCTTATAGCTATCCATCAATGCCTTCAGGACCCACCAGATAAGACGGCGCCAACAGTAGTCTCTTTACTTGGCATGGGCGGCTGCGGTAAGTCCCAGCTTGCACTTGAGTATTGTCGGCAAAGACAGAACGACAAATGGTTTTCTGCAATACTCTGGCTTGATGCAAGCTCCCCTACAAGCATAGCGCAGTCGTTTACCGACATTGCATATAAGTTTTCGAAGCCGAATTTCGAAACCGCGGATAATCAAGGGAACACTAGATTTGTTCTTGATAAGACAGGAGCGTGGAAGTTCCGATGGCTGCTTGTATTTGACAACTTTGATAATCCAAGCTTGTTTGACAACATAAAAGAGTATTTCCCACGAGGCGGCTACAGTTGTATTCTTTTTACCAGCCGGCATGCCACGGTGAGAAGTTTAGGCTTCCACATTGAGGTAACGAATATGTCAGACGAGGAAGCACTACAGCTCTTGCTCAAGAGAAGCGAGGCAAGTAGGACAGATATAAATCTGCAAGAAGGGGCAAACATTGTCAAGAGACTTGGCTATCATGCGCTAGCCATTGATCAGGCTGGTGCTTATATTCTAGCACGGGATCTTAGCCTGGATCTCTATATGACGCATTTCCTCGATCGCAAAGAGAAGGTCCTCAATGAAGTGCCTGAACTATGGGACTATCGACGAAGACTGAAGACAGATGCAGAGGTAGAAACCAAGCTGACCGTGTTTACAACCTGGGAACTATCTCTCGATTTGATAAGTGGAGATCCAACAACACGGAAAGACAAGATTCATGTTCTTACTCTTGCAGCATTTCTCGATAGCAAAGAAGTTTCCGATGATCTGTTCGGATATTATGGATCTGAGAACAGTGACTGGCTGACGTCTTGCATGAAGGACGGCACGTGGGACATGTATGCGGCTCAAGATATATTAAAGGAACTACGGAATTTATCACTGCTTCAGAACGTGCATATCGGAAGAAATAAGACGATATTTTCACTACATCCACTTATTCAAGACTGGGTAGAGATGAGAATCACTATAGATAATCGTCAGACATACGGCTTAGAAGCGATTCTTCTATTATCAGCCTTTATAGACGCTCACAGCATGGATGATATGTCTTTCGACAGAAAGCAGGTCTTATTGGCTCATCTAGAGGCAGTGCTTCAGAACGAAAGCAAGTACAGGATTTTAAATGGTAGCCTAGAAAATGCTAGACTACTACAAGCTGCGTCTAGTTTTGGGGATTTCTTTAAGAGTCATGGTCGATATGGTGCGTCTGAAGAGATGTGGGAACGCGTCTTAAAAGGGAGAACAAAGATGCTTGGCCTTGAGCACCCTTATACTCTTTCGAGCATGAACAACCTCGCACTTCTCTTACAGAATCGAGGCAAGTACGACGAGGCCGAGCCCATGTACCGGCAGACGCTGCAGCTTTGTGAGCAGGTCCTTGGCCTTGAGCACCCTAATACGCTTTCGAGTATAAACAACCTCGCAGCTCTCTTAGAGAATCGAGGCAAGTCCGACAAAGCCGAGCTCATTTAGCTAAAGAGACTCTTTAACCTTGTAATCTTTCTCTTATATATATTTTTATAACTTTAATAAAGAGGGGCTTGGGGGAGACGGTGTTTATATACTTATTTTAATAAATATAAATAATTTCTAAGCGTATTTGATTACCTTCTTAGGAATATTCTAGAAGGCTCGCTTTAATTCTTTAGTAGTATACTATACTTTGTATATAGCTAAAAACTTCCATATTAGTCGTCGGTGCGGCTTCTGGATATTTCTAGAATAACCGGGGTTTATAGCGAATTAACTCTCAGATTTGTAGTATTTTATTACCCCTAGAAGTAAGACTGTAGCATAACGCACAGACTGGAATTGTAGGAGTATTTGGCTATATACTTAGTCTAGGGCCGAAATAACCTACACCCGTCGCCACCGTCGCTCCAGAAGGTTCCATACTATAGCCAATCAGCTTATAAGGCTTAGACCGCCGCTTTTCTATTCTTTACTTACGGTTAAGCTATGAATTCTCTATACTCTGTACCGACACCAAAAACACCAACAAAGCAATGCTCTCGCGATGATCGATTAAGGGTACAAACCCTTTATTACGAGGCTGGTTTTACCCAAGATCAGATAGTCCTACAAACTAGTCTTACTCGGGCCCAGGTCCAGTACGCTTTATCCCACCAATTAACCCCTCAAAAGCAACTATGAGGCCAAAAGGTATTCCTTAATACACCACAACGAAAGCGCCTTATTGAATGGGTTTATTCGTCCGAGAAGAAACGTCGAACCCGGTGGGAAGATATACCTCCTAATTTAGGATGGGCTTGTGGTAAAAAGGCTATTCGAGCTGCCTTTAAAAAGGAGGGATTTGGACGACGAATTGCTCGAAGAAAACCACCACTTACAGCCGCCCATAAGGCCGCTCGGCTTGCCTGGACCTGGGAACACCTATTCTAGACTGACGAGCAGTGGGCTTCGGTACTATGAAAAGATGAGACTTGGGTAAATCCGGGAAAGCATAAGCAACTGTGGGTAACTAGGCGGATAGGGGAGGTCGAGCTATTCTACGACGGTTGTATCGAATCTCGGTACCAGAGAAAGATAGGGTGGATGTTTTGGAGGAGTATAAGTAGTAGATATAGGAAGCATAGAGGGCTCTTCTGGGAGAAGGATTGGGAGACGATAAGCGCCGGCTCTTATAGTGGTATAATAATACCTATTGTTAAGGATATACTTTCTCAATACCCAGACCTCTCTTTTCAACAAGATAATGCCAAAGGGCATTCTGCGGCCTTTACAAAAGAGGTTCTCGAGGCAATCGGTATTACCCCTATTTTTTGGCCAGCTAATTCACCAGATTTGAACCTAATTGAGACGATTTGGGATGAAATGAAGGATTATGTTCAGAGAGACTGCCCTGAAGTCCATTCTTCTAATCCTAGGCTAAGAAGAGCCGTCCAGGAGGCTTGGGAATCGATTTCACAGGCTAAAATTAAGGAGTTAATTCGAGGAATGGGTGATTGATGTACAGATGTAGTTTTAGCAAATGGTAGCTATACAAAATACTAAGCAATTAATTTATTTTCATTTAAAGCAGCATTGCCAAGGGTGGCGTGAGATCCACTCGATTTGGCAGGTTATTTGGGAGCTGTACGAAGTACGAAGTATATTAAACCGGTAACCCCTTACCTACAAAACCCCAATTCAGGCAAAGACTTCCCTTTCATGAAGTTTCGACTTAGGGAGGACGGATCAGCTGGTCAAATGGCCGCAATTCCCTTGTGGCAATAACTAAAACTCGCCAATATTGACAGAATGATTTCTCTCCTTTGACCTCATTTACCCCCTCCCAAGCAAGGCAGACGTTTGTCATCTCACCAGGCTTTGCTACTCTCATTTGGGTAAGCTTTCCCGGAGTCTCGGAATAGTCTAGCCAAAGCCCTGGGAAAGGGCTCCTAATAGCATTTGACGGCCTCCCACCTGCGTCTCGAAGTTTTCCAGGAAAGAAACCAAGAAGATCCCCTGATGCCACTACGGCGATGGAGCAGACAGAAAGGAGTTTACTCGACGCAGGTTTATTCCCGATCGTCATTTTTCCAGATTCGCCGTCGTAAGGAACCAAGCTCACGAAAACGGACTTGTTACAGTCACTTTTGCCCTTAATGCCATGATAAAGGACATACTCATTTGGCCGTCCAGAGGTAGCCATTGAACTATGAATGATCGAGAGACTCCTGTGTTCTGGATCAGACTCGTCTGAGATCCTAATGTCATCACACTAAGCGCCAGGTCGCACGGTACGAAGTCTGTCGAAGATCCCTTTGTCCTTAATATCACACTTACCAGAGAAATCACCTCCTTCCTGGGCTATCACTCTTCGACGAAGGTGCTGGAGAGGGATGTCAAGGACCTAATTCCATAAAAGTAAGGTGTTAAGCTTTTTTGCGTTGCGAAAGAAGTAAGCCTTAAATTCACTAGTCCGATAGAGAAGTAAGTTGGTTAATCCGTTATTTCGAAGGTCGAATAGGAGCCTCTAATAGGATGTCTACTTAAAAACATTGTCTCTACTTGTGCCATACCCAAGTGTAAGGATAAGCCTCTTAGCTATAGTCCTTTCTTGTGGAGTAATATCTGTTTTGGGTCCTGAAGGGTTAGGTAATTAGCCAACTATTTTTGCGCGCTGCTGGATCATAGGCCAGTAAAACGTTTCTTTCTATAAGCTCCGTTGTTGAGTAAGGGTACTATTAGCCCCGTCTTTCTTAAGCTGCTTAATAACCTGTTCAAAGTCACTCTCGTCTCTAAATTCGCCCGTTAGTTTACTAGGTTTAGATAATATTTCTTGTAATTCCTTGTCGACGAGCTCCTTTAGGTCTAGGCGCACAATTGCTTACTGTGTTTCTTTCCTTAAGCGATTTATATATTACTAGTAGTTAATTTCCGACGTAAGGCGAGCGGGGAGTGTTATATTCATTTGCTGTCGATCTTCGGCAATACGCTCTAACGTAGTCCTTTTATACTCTTGAAGTCTTTCCTTCTTAGTAAAGAGTACTGGCTTTGACAGATTGCGATTAGACTTAAAACAATTTGTTACAATACTTATCACAATCTTCGAGTAGTCTATGGATTCATCCTTAATCAGGTATTCCGCCACACCTGGCACGATGAAATTGGGTATTTAAGTAGTGTCAGTAGAGTTCGCGATTGCTTCTATGATATCGTCTAATTTATAGCCCGACTCGTCAAGGGCTGTCCGCTTTACTAGACAATAATTCATAGTTGCGGTTAGTAGATTTGTGTTTACGAGGGGTTTAGTCTAGTAGGAGTCCGGAACTACTATGGTCAGGACTCTATCTGATAGCTGGACGATTAATAATGATTTAGGCGTATTAGGGCAAGCTGGAGGGGTATTGTGTGTAGAAAGTTGTTTATCTGAAGGTCGTAAAGTGTCCAGTACTAGAGCATGGCTTGTCCAGCTCTGTACCACGGGAGATCTAGGGAAATACCTATCCAATATAGCCATTCTATCATCATGAGTTATAGCAGGTATATTATCGTCGCTAATTAGTTCTTTGTCCTCCTTTCCCTGTAGAACCACTTGCCAGAGGGATTTGTCAGTATTAGGATGATACGCAATCGTGGAAGTCTTTGACTACTCCGGCTCTTGGGGATTATCTTAAGAAGAAGCACTAGTACCCGAATAGTCTGTCGAAGGCTCGCTAGTGATCGAAATTCCCCCGGTGCTCCTACGGAAGCCAGATCTGCTTGTAAATTCATTCCCTAGATGCTCTTGACCTAGTACTTTAAATTTCTTAGATCTGTATAGCCTAGTACTTTTCCCTTGTATGGCAGTATAGGATCGTTTCGGTGACCGATCTGCGAGGCGTTTAGATGTACGGCGGGATTCGTGAAGCTCGGTCTCTGTATATAGAGGGCTAGGGAGAGGAGTTAATAAAAGCGCGAATTCACCTAGAGACGAGGACAGACCTACTAATCGAGTCCGCTCGATAGAGTGTCGTTGAACGAATAGAGCATTAGTAGATATCGAAGAAGTCAAGTACGATCTTACTTACTCGTTTGACCAAGTCGGATTATTAGTTCGCGCATTACTTTACCCTCCACCTTAGGGATTTTAAGAATACGCAGCATATCGAGTACATTCGGCGCCAGTAAGTCAAGGACTACTTCTATTGTTGTTCTTTAGATATGAGAGTAGGCGCTATACTTGTACTGTAGTAGAGTGCAAGAATGCTTAGCAAAAGTGCGTGGTGGTTTAGTTGACTCGACGATTTTTGGTTCTTTTAATAATGCGTAGCCGCGGCTCACCACGACTTGCTTACTAAGTAATGTATGAGCAAACATACATTTCCCCCGGATTAATTTGTGCACGGACCACATCGTACCCAACACACCTCGTCGTGGACTACTTCTATGTAATTGTACCTGTGTATTTAATAGACACAGCAATCATTAAGACATCAAGATGCCCGTCCACCGTAATTAACCAACTCGATATCGGGCCAGAATAGCTCTAATAGGAATTCAGCAGCATCGTGAACAGTCTCAATCGTAGGCGTCTTCGCAAGTAAGCAATAATGTATACGATCATTTGCGTAATTTGTCGCCGTTTAAGCCATCAGTGCCCCTCATACCGGCACATATGTCGGACCGTCAATTAACAGACACAGAGGAGGAGACACTATCTGCATCTGCTAGGGACCGAAACACTATAGATAAAAGTAATCGTAGTAAAACTCACAGTCAGCGGGAAGAGACCTCTTAGCCAGATAGACTCCAATTGCTTTACGTAGATAAGTAGGATGAAGAAGAGGCATATGACGAACCCATTCCTAGCTACATCCACTACTCGATTGAATAAAAGGTTACATTTAATAATAAGCTAATTTCCAAGGATATAGAGCAGAATCTCGTTTTGGCGCCGGTCTTTTACTGGCCCCTATTCCTACAACCTAAGTTAGAGAAATTACTTTACAAGAAGTTGTTATTAAACAAACGTGTCAGGCCAGATGATACAAACGTGGTAGTCTTAGTAACAGAACGATCAGAAAGAGATCTTACAAAGCGATTTGACGAAACCGACATTTACTGGCCAGTGATAGAGAAGCAGCTTGTGGCTTGGAGAGTGCTCTTTCGCGCTAGTAAGAAGCTAAGGTTAGATATCTGCTTTAACTATTTAGAAACAGGCCAGTTACAGGCCTTATCAGTAAGAAGGGGTGACAAACGAAGTAGGTATTCTACTACGCAGTAGATGTACAGAGAAATCTATACTTAAATTAATGCTAAAGAAGAATCCGTGGGGGAACTATTAGTCTGGCGAGACGTGTATAACCTTATACGTTGCCCCGGTCCCCCTTGCCATCTTGGGCCACATTGCTAGAGGGATCTAGTTAGAAGGAAGCACTATAAATCAAAAACCTATTAACTCAAAGCTCTTATACGTCATATAGAGCACGGCGGCCATTTGCGGACACACGATGATGTCCCTGAGGAAATCCGTCAGCAGATTTATGCAGAAGAGCAGCAGCGACTTAAAAGGTATCAGAGGGCTACTCACGTGCCATCTTCGAACATCCCTCTAATTAACATTACTAATGTGCTACCTAGACCTTCTTCCTAACTATTGATGCCGACCTTAGCTATAACCAACTCACAATCTATCCCTTCTTATTCTATTGTGGCTGTAACTAAACCTCTTTTGATCTATGGGCTTCGAGATGTTGTTTTGAAGGAATATACTTACTGGCAGTAATCACAAGTTAGTGACCCTATACTGAAGATAGAGTTCATGAACGCCTACGAGAAGGCAATAGAGCATGGTTTAGATCTCGAACAGATTCATGAGGACTAAAATCCTAACTTCTTCACGAACGAGGACAAGGACACAGGTGTAAGTGTGAGGCCAGGGGTTGCTCGTCGTTTTGTAAAAGATATTCTATACTAGGTAACACAGCGAAGGCAAATGAACGGGATGCATAACGGATAATATCTGTGACGCGCATCAATCTAGAATGTTAAAAATTTTGTACTTACTAAGACAGGCTATTTTCAAGTTAGTTCGGAATATAATTCTCTCAATTGTCTACCAAGTTTCAATATAGTTCTTCAACAGTGATCCCAGTATGCCTAAAATGACCTTTGGCGTTATTCTTCTTGGCCCTAACCACATCAATACACTATTCAAGAAACTCAGCAAAGTCTTGTTCTAGAGAATCTCTAAAAGTCTGCCAGTTTTTCTTGATAAAAGCCTTTAGTTTAGCAAAGAACTCCTTAATAGGATTCAGGTCGGGGGAATACGGTGGCAGGTAGACAAGCTTAACCCCTGCTTTATTACACATCTGCTCAACTCGCTCCGTGCGGTGGAAAGAAGTATTATCCATAACAAGCACGGATTTCGGTTCAGGCCACTTGCCACAATAGGGAAGGAGCTGCTCGAGGAAATTCTCAAAAACTTCGCTATCTGTAGAGCCCTTGAAAACACGTGCGAGAAGGATCCCGTCCTGCGAGTAGGCAGGTAGAATCTGGTATCGTTGGCCCCGGTGGAACTTAGAGACGTGGATAGGCGCTACACCGAGAGGGGACCAGCCCGTCCGCCTGAATCCGATCAACTTATCGCACCTAGACTCATTAATATAGACGAGGTGATACGACCTAAAAGCGGATAAGTTCCGTAGATAGAAATCTCGAAGATCTGGACTTTGCTCTCTCGCCACTCGACGAGCAGCCTTCTTTGACCAATTTCTTGCCTTCAAGGCCCTGCTAATGCTAGATGTCGACATAAGAACATCAAATTCGTCCTACAGGAATATTACCATTTCCTCCAGGTATAGCCCAGGCTTCTCTAGAAGGTGTTCACATAAAGTATCTATCATTAGAGGTGTCATTGACCGAGGCCTCCTACCGCCATTCGGAGGGGCTCTTGTGGCTCCATAATAACGAATATTCGAACGAATACCTTTGACCGACCGTTCACTGCACTCGGCAACCTCTGCTATTTGATTAGTCTTTAGCCGCTTATCAAGTATCATATCTTGAATCAGTTCGTGTGTTGAGGAAGCAAGATTAGGCGCCATATTTCAATAGCAATCAAGTCTGATTTCGATAGAGTACAGTAAAAACAATGACAAAGATGTGTCCTGAGATCTGGGGCCTTTTACACTAGTCCGCATTAGGCTAGACAGGTGTATGGACCACCCTGGTCATAAGCGAGAGTTGTTTGTGCTACTGTGGTGGAGGGGAAGCCGGTTTTGCAAGCGACTGTAGCAAAGGACTCGGAATCAAACAAAAGTGAATGAAGGAACGGTAACTTCCGAGCATGAACTTGTGTGAAAGAGAAGTTCTCTGTACGGGGTGATGCGCCTAGCACCAACGCAAGCGGGGATGGAAACCCATTTCTTTGTTGTGGAGCCAGCCAAAAAACACCGTCGCCCGCATCTATTTGGTATTTCCCTTTCACTTCTATATCAAATATCACTAAGCCTATTCGACACAATAAGATAGTCCACTATCATCTTTCACGATGCCAGCAAATCTTGACCAGCTGAATGAGTTCTTTCGACTCATAAAATGGGCTCGAAGCATAAGATAATTGTGCGACAAAGCCCATTTTCCAATCGTGGGCACGGAATTGATGTAATAGAAGTAAAAGAAGACGTTGCTTTGAGCTTTTGTTGGGATGTGCACAAACATGGAAAAGCTCTCAAGTTTCAATCTAACCTCTCATCGCATTGCTCCCGGAAAGCACATCGCAATGACTTTCACCTCACCTTACCCCAAAGGCGTTTTTGAGCACAATTTCAGGGCTAAAAATCCGAAAGCAGAATCATCAAATTTACAGAATCAAAGGGATGGGGACAAGTTCGACTCCAGTCTCCGGTGGGGTAAAAAGTTCGTTGGGGGATTGTTTTTCGAAGGTTTTTCAAATATCGATGACGAAATTATCGGTTTGAAGGAAGACGGCGATGACCAGGGAGTTGTATTACGGCGGGTACAGGTGAATCAAGTTGGATATTGCACTGGCTATGAAATTGAAGTGGGAGGTGGGTTTCTGCTAGAGGTGAATGCCATCGAAGTTGAGGTAGAAGAAACCGACAGCGAACGGGAGAGACGTGAATTGGAACTCATAGAGCGCGCTATGTCTTGGTTATAGGAGATGAAGAGGAAACTACTTGGAGAGAGAATAGAGGAATGTGGTGTATGATTTATCATAAAAGTAGTCGCTTCTTTATTTCAGTATTTTATCGGGATGCAAGATCCCAACCACAGAGGACTACCAGAATTATTATACTTATGATATTACCTTCCTGTTGGAGAGTCAGATCAATCAAAATATTGTCCCACAACCTCATGCCGAGCTTCGGACATGTCTTTGTTCTTCCCAATGTTATGATTACAGTGCCAAATACAACAAGCCACCAAAATTATGCTCGTGTTTGCATAAACAGTTGGTGACTCGAAAGGTGAAGAGTGGGTTGTGACTTCTTAATCCTTTGTCCGCGCCCAATATATTACCTTCGATCGATCTACAAGAAGCTTCTTCTTACTTCCATCTTCATATATCCGAGATCCCCATAACACAAAACTAGTTGCATTCGGAACTAATATCTCAAGAACAAAAACCTCAAGTCTGACCCTTTTATTCGGCCCTATCAGACTCTACTTTATATTCCCGGTATCAGACTTCCCATCAAAATCTCCAAAATGGCTAAGACAATGGACGACTTAAATCTATTCTTCAAACTCTTGCAAATCTCCTCGACGCCAGAAGATTTCAGAGATAGACTTGAGCACATGAAGCATCCGCTGTCAATACCTCTTCCAAGGATACATGTCATCAAAACTCCTTATTTTAAGCTAAGATTCAAATGGAGATTGAATCACGATCCAAAGCAAGTTGGTCTCCTGGATTTTAGAATCCGCGCTTTGCGCATCGACGAAAATTACGAAGTGGCACTTTGCACCAAGACAGCGTCTCTTGGAAGTTGTACTGAGCAGCTATTCCAGACGATCACGCCGTCTCAATATGGCGGAAATCCCGATGAAACCAGAGACATACAAAGGTACTTCTTTTCGAATAGCTTAACATGGGATGGTCAAATCGCTGGGGTTTTTCAATGCCAAGAGTTTCGAGAATTCAGATGTCATACTATTAAAGGTGATAAAACAGACGATCAGTCGGATGAACCTGAAGAGGACGGACTATGTTGGTCATGCTCTGAAACGACCCAAGTGGACGAGACCAAGTTTGGAGACGAAACGAATGATCCCTCTGATGACCTTGGTGAAAAGGGACTATGTTGGTCATATTCTGGTGCAGACTATATACAGGCTACCTCAATTTCATTTCCGAGTAGAATCACGATTCAGATCGATGTTATTGGGCCATTTCCGGAAGGTGAAAAAAGTTCAGTTCTGGTGGTTAAGGAGGAGCATGCAACTGAACATGGTTCGGACGACTCAGACGATTCAGACGATTCAGATCATAATGATAATGAAGGAAACAGTAGCCAAGAGAGTACATCATCAAACGACGAAGACTTGGTAGAAAGCGACGGTGATTTGGAAGGCACCTGGTGATGGATTAATACAAGGAAGTGAATCATTCAATGTCGACTAATCTTGCATCTTTATGTATTGCTGGAGACTCTTTCGAAGGTGTACGTATGATTGTTAATCTTTTAATGCGTCATGGAAATTATATTCATGATATAAATGCCGTAGTCCATCAACTTGTAACACTGCCCTTTTCACCTTTGAATCCAAACCACCACAGTACAGTCGAGACCTCAAAACTGTCATAATCAAGTATACAGGATGTCGAAAGCAACTCTTGATCAGCTCAACCATTTCTTTTACCTCGCAGCATACGCTAAAAGCATAACAGAGTTGCGGAAAGGACTCGAGAGTTCGCAAAACCCGTTATCAGTAGCTTATCCATGTTACTATGAAGTCAAAGCAGGCACATGCACCTTGAACTTTTCGTGGAACACCTACGAAGATGAACGTTTGCTTAAATTCTCTTTGGCTGTCTGTTCTAGCGGCAAAAGAGACCTTACAGTCGTCATCCATCCCAAAGGAAGTGTACAGACACAGACTTACACACCAAAAGGTCCTGAATGTCCCACGAAGCAGAATATCTTTGAGACCAGCATGCATCAGAGTGGTCAATGTTTTGGGGACCTAATTGTTGAAGGATCTACATACACTGAGGGTGAAATAGTGGAAAAACGAAATATATGGGAAAGCAAGGAAATACTGAAGCAAAGTTGTCAAGTGGATCAAGTCGAACGAATATAGGGGACTAGTATTCGTTTGGGATTTGATATTCATTTCGTGCTTAAGGTCAACCCGGAAGATATCCACAGTCATGTCCAGAAGATCGCAGAGAAGGTGGAAAGACAAATCGGCGAGATTAAAGCCTGCTGGGCTACTTGGTTCACTTCTTTAAGATAAGTTTTCTTCAGCACCCACATCGTATGGTCGAAATCCGTCGATGGAAGATCACATGAAGAAAATTATTTGGCAAGGTGAAGGGACGGTCACAAATTTATGACCCGCAATGAGAAGATTGACGAAAAGTTAAACAAATTAGATAAGATCTTTCTTGATTTTCGATGGAGATGTTAGGGGGTTAAAGTGCGCTCGGGGTCCGGCAAAGCCCATTATCAATCAAATATCATGAAACAATAAAGCCAACTCATTTCTTCTAACATACTGTGATAAGGACGTTGTTTTTTCGACACCAGTAATTGGTTGGTGCGTCACGGCAGTACTTACTTACACTTTCGGACCGAACGAAGTGCTGTCTTATCAAACACTTCGAAGCGTTAAGCTTCAGCTTTTTTGCTTCCTTTGAAATTTTATGAATGCTCTTACCAAAGCTACCAGAGCGATGACTGCTTCCGTAAGCGTCAAAGAAAAAGGTACACACACGACTCTTATTCTACCTTTGTCACGACCGAAAGCATCATCTTCAGTCGAGACGACAAAGAACTTTCTATATTTCACTTTTATCTCACACTTCCAGAGACATGTTTTCAACAAACTTGGATTATTAAACATGTCTTATCCATTCAACAAACCCGAGGTAACACTCGATCACTTGAACGAATTTTTCACTTTCCTCAAAAGAGCACCCACAGTACCAGCATTGATAGAAGATCTCGAGCGCTCAGACAACCCGTTATGGAACTCTAATCCAGAAAAGCCTGACTACATCAGGACACCCAATGATAACTGTCGTTTTGAATTCAGTTGGAAACCACACCGAGAACCAGGATGCCTCGACTTTCGTCTGACCACCGTTAGTCACAAGCAAAATACGCATGCCGAGATTACAGTTGAAGTACCCTATCCTGATGGAGCGTTCGAAAAGAAATCATTTACTGCGGATCCGGGGCTGCGGTCTAAGAACTTCGAGGATTCAAGGATGTTGGACACGATGAAGAGTATTGTTCAGGTTAATGGTGACAACGCTGGGTTATTAGTATGGGAAGGATTCCAAGGGACTATGGACTACATCACTGGAGTAAGGGAAAATCGCCTCCGTAAAGTCAAGGAGCCGAAAATGCCCTTGTTGCGACATATGCATGTTTTTGGTACGGAGTTTGTGAAGGGGAACAGAATATGTGTGGGGAAGGATATCCTCATACGTTTAAATGTAATCAAATTTGCTGTTGAGGAAGGGAAAATCAGTCGTGTGTACCACAGGATCTGAGACAAATCGGAGAAGCTTCAATATCTACTGGGTGAGAAAGGATAGATTGAAGTAATTTGCAGGATGACCAAGCTTTAAAGTTTATATTTTTCATGACAGTTAGCGGGAAATGATGCAAAATACAATGAAAGATAACGTAGTGTTTATTGAATACGACATGTCTTACTAAGAGTGCTGAAAACACCTCAGAATGGTCATGTTTGATTATCGCGCCGAAGATTTAGGAATTTTGACAATTTCTTTCTAAATCAAAGTGGTTTTCCTCCCAAAGACTCTTTTAGTCATCAGGAAGGAAGGGCAAGTCGTGAGCGTCGAGTGCGAGGACAACATGGGATTGTTAAGATACGTACCTACCTAGTATATCAGATACTTACCGACCGACGATGATTCTCACGAACGCCACGACTAAGACAAGCCATGTCCTCCTCCTCCAAACTATCCAAACCCTTCACGTAGAGCACGAATCCTTTTTCACTTCCATCCTTGTAGAACCAAAAATCCATGCCCTGTTTCGCTTGAAACACAACTGAGTTTCCCCAGAGAAAGTCACCCGGAGCAGGCGCATGGGAGACATGTCGAACATTCAGGGAAGCGACAGAATGAAAGTGATTCTGGGATCTACGTTCGAGAGCGAGCTTGCGTTCCCAGAATGTGGTTGCTGTTGATGCCGCTTCAGGAACGTCTAGGGAAACACCCCAGAGAGCTGGGGTTCTTTGAGAGAACTTCATGTTGATGCGAACTTCAGTGGGAGTCTTGGGGTGCCAGCTGAATGTGCCAATGGGATGGGTGTTTAGAATGGTGTACGTACCTTTTCGAAGCCAGCCATTCCAATCACCGCCGTTGCTGCAAAACCGAGAGGATGCTGGCGATGCGAGAAGAGCTAAAAAGTTGTTCAACTCAGGGAGTGTGATTTGGGACATATTCGAGCAACTCATGATGAGATTATCAAGACTGATAACGATGTATTACCCAGAGAGAAAAGAAGCTTGTTTTATAAAAGTACGCGGTAGTACGACTCAACAACATGTTCTTGGAAATGTCAGAAAAACAGACACGGATGTGTTAAAAAAGGGGTTAATTCTGGAAGAAACATCAAAGAGAAACAATTACTTTGTGATGAGCTGGTTATAACATTCATTTCTATGCCTTTGTTGAGTGTGAAACAAGTGATACATTCTTACGTTCAATAATCCTCGCCTCACTTTGTTTTTCCAGCAAATCTTACGCCGCTCCGCCATTTATTTCGCGGTGACTACGATGACTCGGATGCGGGGTCTAGCTCTGATGATTGACCGGGCAGAATTGCATCGGAAGATGGAACATCTTACGTGGAACCTCCCCTTACATCGAGGAGTCCTTATAGACCCCAGGAAAACTGGAGTGGGCTTTCAGCTGACTTGAGTCCGATAAGTACTCCACGACCAACGAGAACAAGAATAAGAAGATAATGATCTATACTGTTGTGAGTTTTAAGTCAATGGTGCTAAGGTTAATGAGACAAGAAAGAAAAGTAAAGATCACGATAAAGGGTCAAGTGTTGTGAAAATGTTGTTTGATGAATTGCATGTATTTTGAGTAGTTGTGACTCGATCGTTTGTGGACGTCAGCTATTATGGATGAATGGATCAATCGCAAAGTTGCATTTGTGATCAATAATCTTATCAGGTCTTAAGATTTACGCGTATGTTGCAAAATCCTTGTGGTTAAAAGCGTCTATTGACATGCGTCCCGCTTTGGAGTCGCATCAGCACCTGACTCCAAGTCACCAGTGAAACGGACTTTCTTCTTAATAATCGAATTAGTGCCACGGACAATTTCTCTCTCGGGAGCATCAAGATACCAACGTTCCGGATGAATCACCTCTCCCTCTTGAGGAACACAATCTTCATCCATCAAGCATCTCAAACCCTTGACATAAATCAAATAGCCATCAGCAGGCACGCCGCTATATCCAACGAAATACTTCATCCCGCTACCTGCTGGAAGAATCAAAGACGCACGACCCTGAAGTCTTCGCCATGGAATCTCAGATCCCCATGTAAAATTGACTCCAGGCATGACGGTGAAATAGTCAAACCAGCTATCAGCAAGCCTTCTTTGGTGCTCTTCGTCAGAATAGTGACGCTGACCGGTCCCGACAGCACCAAGCGGTACACCTAGAACCTCAATGGAGTTCCCTTCAGGAAAGCCCTTGATATTGATCATGATCTCGGTTTTGCTTCGTGGGTACCATTCGAATTCGCCGGTTCTGAGGGGTTCCCCTTGAGTCGTATCGTGGATGGTATATTTGCGTGGAGAAAGCCAATGCTTGCGTGAGGCTGGGGAAGGAGGCTTGGTGAGAGCCATGAGGAAGTTGTTGATTTCTTTGAAAGCGATTTGTGACATTGTGGCGGTTTCGGGAAGAATGCGTTGAAATATAATTGAGATACTCAAATTGTGGAGAGACCGTTGAAGTATGACATGAGCGATAGTGTTTAGTAGAAATAAAGTGCTGTCTAGTCGATAGCTTTGAAGATAATCACATCAGTAATTGTTGCGACAAAACAGTTCCCAATCAGAAAATCGGCCCTATGGATGGTAACATAAGTCGTGACATTAAGTTGGTCTCCAGTGGGATCTCTGTGATGTTATGATTACTACCATCTCTTCTAAATAGTGCAATATCTACAGTTCGGGATCCACTGTGACATTACATCGATTAGCTGTATCTACCTCTGCTGACTTCAACAGTCTCATATTATCAAAGTTGTTAGACTTTCCTGCAGTGGTACTTTGTGGCATCTTCTGGCTTGAATTAACAAAGAGAATGTGTTATAACAATGCTCCACACAACAGCTGACAGTCAACAATGCCATTGTCCTCGCTGATCAAAGAATCATATCGGAGATGAGACAAACACAAAGACATTGTGAATCTTCAAAGAAACAAAAACAACGCTTGGATCCGCATAGATATGCTTGCAATTTTTCATACCAGATCTGCATCTCAGAGCGCGCTATTCAATAGTTCTACACTATCCAATACTCCCACACTATCCACCAACCCCTCAAAATGATCAATAAAATCACCCAGCACGACCTGCGAACCTTGCTCGAGATCTTCTCCATGACCAAAACCAATGGACCACCCAGTCTCCGACCAGGTAGGTACGAGTTCGATGACCGCGCCGGCTCCGTTCTAATCACCCGGATCCAGGGCGTGACATCAGTGCAAATCGCAGTCGATGTAACGTACGAGCCGTGGACGATCAAGCTAGCGCCGTTTAAGAATAACTCGCTTACCGTGACTCTCAAGGAGGATACTATGGTGGTTCGAAATGGTCTTGAATCTAATGTTGTGCTGCCTATGGTGGTGGAAAATGGAACGGCGGTTATGATTGGATTGGCTAGGGTGCAGTTTAAGGGGTATATGTCGGGTGCTGTGAGGGCTTCGATGGGTGCGGAGAGTGAGGTTGATTGGGATATGAAGAATAAGCTTGTCTTTAGAGTCTAGCTTGTTCTGCTATTTCATCAACGACTCAATCGCGCTACTCTCTCCATGGTACCACCGTGAATGAACAACTTCACTCGGAGCAGAAACCCATTCGCGCTCAGATCACCTGAGAACAGAAGAATAAAATAAAACAGTGAACGAACATTAAGAACAAATCCTACCTTGTGACTGCCTTTGCAATTGTGATTCCTGCAACCACATCATCTCTTCTGATCATAGCATAAAAACAGTCCAAGCAATACCACATCCAAAAAATTAAGTTCAATCCTAACAAAATGAAGACACTCGAAACCTCCAAAATGGAAGAATTTCTGATTTTACTCGCAAAAAAAGCTCCTATCAGAGAGCTTAGAAACCACATTCAACCAGGAATATATCAAATCGCCCATGGAACCTTCCGATGGCAATGTTTCTTCAGATCTCCACGTGCGTCGCTGGAGTTCGATGTGAGTAACGAGGAGTTTTCCTTCAGTTGGCCAGATTCACGGCACGCGAGAGGTTGCTTTCATGCCCATGGCTTTAGCGTGGTCGGTGATGACTGGCAGGAAGATCACGGAAATCATGCCGCATTCACCATCGGCGAGGCTGTAGTTGAATACAAGACCGAACGAGAGGTTCTTCCTGAACTCGAGGACGAGGACTTGGTTCGAGACCCGACGAAAACTGCGATCTGCACCGATGTCAAGGGTGAAGACAAAACGCCGGTAGTGGAAACAGCGAGTCAGATGGAAATGGCGTCAAAGATCGATTTGACACCGACAAACATTTTGCGGCAGAAGATAACAGGCGATCTTGCGCAAAAAAGTTCAAGTGAATATCCTCCTGGTAATCCGTTCTTGAAACAACAAGTTGATAGAACAATAGCCTATCATCTCAGGAGTCAGCCAAACACAAGATCGAAAAAGGTGGATGCCATAGAGGACGCAAAACAATCAGCTCCGCCATATGTATCTCCTTACGCGCAACTCGAAACTCATCTCAACGCTACCCTAGTTCACATCAAGCCAACGAGAACTCGTCTGCCAGATGACGCCCCTAGATCTACTATCTCGTCCAGTAAGCCTCAGTACCCTTCTTTGCTGTTAAAACGACCTAAAGCAAATGATGGTCTAGCGGAAATACCAAAACGACGACTCCTTCCACGAAAGACTCAGAGATCTGTCCTCCCATCCAGGCCTAGGGTCAAGCTGTTACCGGCCACCAAGCAACAGAATGGAACGGATAGTCATGCTCCAGAGCCCGCCACCAAGAAGAGACAACGACCTTCGGTCTCTGCTGTTTCACCAGCCGAACCTAGTCAGAAAGCAAAGAAGAGGCGGACCCAAAAGTGAGAGTTCAAGTTGACGGTCGGTGACTTCGGTGTAACATGTTGATAGCTATCTGAATTTTGGGTAATCTTGCTAGCGGTGTGTTTTTGCCTGTTAAAGGAAGAATTCCAGGAAACTGTAAGATAAGTAGCCATGCAACAGAAACTAAAAATCCTCATATTCAACCCACCCTTGATTTATCCCGTTCCTCAAATCCTGACTCCTATGATCAGTACTGAAGGTCCGATGCCATCTAAAATATTCAAGTCATACAGACAAGCACAAAGTGTCATATCTCCCATCGTGCAACTTCTGATAATGAACTATTGACGAGAAAGCGAGACTGCACGAACGGATGAGCAGCAGGAGTGTATGCGAAAACTTCGATTTTGAAATATACTTCTTTTGGTTAAAATGACACATATCATACCGTCAATTGTTCTGCGCATGTCTCTTCGCGAGAAGGGGGTATTCAGACTCGTGAAGCCCTTTAGTTTGTCTTTTTTAAGCTATCAGAATGTACTTTACAGAGCGATGAGATTAATAAATAACATTGACGCACCCATGCGATGAGCCGAGACGCCCTGTCCTTTTTTTTTAAAAAAAAAATCCCCATCTTGAAAGGCGAAAGAAGGAAAAGAGGTGTCAGAGTAGTTGAATTATGCCCGCTAAAAGAAGCTCTGGATACAAATAATCGCGTAAGGAAGTCGAGAGCTTTTGGGTGGAGCAGATGAGGTTGGAAAGCGAGGTGGATTTTTTACGACACGAAGTGACCACGAAAGCACGTGCCATCAATCACATCCAAGACCCCTGCACCTGCTCAGACATGCTGAAATTATTTTTGCGACAAGCTCAGGAATCTTCATCTTCATAATACAACCAAATGAACACTCTCTTCCACGCCAAAGGTACATTACATCTCGGAAGAGTACTGTGTACCTCGCGTCAATACCATGCCGGAAGAGGTGCTTCTGTAAATACCGCCATTCAACGAGGCATTCGCAAATCCAAAGGACTCGCATTCAGATCTGGCTCACGCGGCGCAAAAGATCCCAATGATCCGCGGGCCAAGTATGTTTCTGGAAATCTACCGGTAAAATACGACTTGCAGCAGAGAGCCGAACGTCGAGACGAATCGGCAAGGAATGAGAGGCCTAGGAATGACAGGCCTGCGAGGGAGACGGGGCCGAAAGGTTATGATCGGGAAGGACGTGATCCAAAGATTCGACGGGGTATCAAGGTCATCAAATCCAACAAAGAGATAGATCGAAAGAAGCCGAATCCAGCGGGGAGACGATCGAGCGAAGGCAGATTTTTGTTTGACAGTAGAGAAAGACGAGAGAGTGGTTTCGACGGCGACGCTCAATCATCGCGGCCTTCCGTTGGCAGAGATGCTGGGAACTCCACAGAGTCCGGAGGGAAAAAGAAATGGGCTCGTATTTCGGATAGGGAGGTGGCATTTGCGGGTTATCAACAAGTGAAGGAGATGCAAAAAATAAAAGGGGAGTCTACATCCTCTACGCAATATCAATCACGGAATACCTCTTTTGGGTCGGATGAGAAGGACTCAAATCGATTTTCAATGCAAAGGCGAACACCTCGAGAGGAAAACGAAAGGCCTAAATTCAATGAGCGACCTCGATCTTCTTTCGGCCGACGAGACGATTCAAAATCTGGCACCAGTGGATGGTCCCCAAGATCAGCCGAGAGACCTTCGGATCGCAGTTCTTCAGACAGGACATTTCGTCCTCGCGACGATTCAAATCTTGGATCTGGGGGTGATGCTGGACGGTTCTCCATGAAACGCGAGAGATTCTCGGGTACAGCCGCAATGTCAATCCCTCCAGAGCTGGCGACACCGGGCTCTTCAGATATCGATGCTTCAGTTAGCACTCCACGTATCACCAAACACACGATGGACGATCGATTCCCACTACCAATACCATACACAACTCCATCCTCGGAATTTCTTTACGGGACATCGGTTGTGGAGGCTGCTCTGACATCTCGTAAAGCTCCTACTAGACAGCTATACAAGCTCTACATATACACGGGGGAAAACAGAGAAAAATCAAGCACCGATCGAGATGTTGATATTGCCAAGCTGGCAAGCAGAGCAGGAGTAAAAGTCTCCCGAATGAAAAGTCCAGACGACCTAAGAATGATGGACAAAATGAGCGGCGGCCGACCACACAACGGCTACGTCCTCGAAGCATCCCCCCTTCCCCGCCTCCCTATCACCCGTCTCGCCGAAATCACCAACGTCGACGGCGTCGCCGGTTTCAAAGTAACAGTCGACCACCAATCCAAAGAAGACGCCCTCGTCAACGGCACCAACGACTTTATCAAAGCCCCCTTCACCGGCCCAGCCGCCCACCCTATCGTCCTCTTCCTCGACAGCGTCCAAGACCCCGGCAACCTCGGCGGCATCATCCGCACGGCATCTTTCCTCGGCATCAACGCCGTGGCTATCGCCACCCGTAACAGCGCCTCGTTTACTCCCGTCGTCCTCAAAGCTTCCGCTGGTGCATCGGAGAATATCACGCTCTTCTCCGTCTCGAAACCGGAGGTCTTCATCCAGGAATCGCGTGAGGCGGGCTGGAAAATCTATGCTGCTGTTGCCCCAGCTAGTGGTCGCGATGGCTATTACTCGAGAAAATCGGTGTCGACAGACCGTCTGGGTGATCCATTGGTCGAGGGGCCGTGCGTGCTTATGCTTGGTGGTGAGGGCGAGGGACTGCGCATGAATTTGAGGAAGAAGGCCGATGTGGATGTTTATATCCCTGGCAGCGCGCAGCGGTTTACGGTGGATAGTTTAAATGTTAGTGTGGCTGCTGGTATCTTGTGTAGTGCGTTTGTGAAGAGGAGGAAGGGTGTTGTAGCTGATGCTGAGGCTGAGAGTGAGGGGGATAAGCAGGAGGTTTTTAGTTTGTAGGATTTGTAGGATGGATTTGCTGTAAGACAGGTAAGGTGTATTAATATGTAAGTAATATAGCGACGGCGCTGGTGTGCTAGGGCTGTATAAAAGTGTATTAGCTGTAAATTGGGTGTATAGAAAGAAAAATAATCTGCTTGTCTAAAAAGATTCGAGGTTTCTTTACTGCTCGATGTCTGGAGATAGCTCGTGGGAATGAGGGAATGTGGGGATGAGGGGTACCTGAATCTTGCTAGTCTTAACAGGACCTGCGAATCCTGGAAGTGATCTCGAAATCAGGGTGCCGCGATCTGAATGGTCTATACTATAGCGCTACGGATTAAAATATAGTTATACTTCTATTATCTACCTCTTAGAACATAAAGAGGCGGAGTACACGTACAGCAAGCGTCCTCGTATGATATTACCCCTTGCCCTCGAAAGGCTTAGGAAATAATGAGACACAAAAGTGTTAGCCGGCTTTGCTACTGGACAAGAACTGTGAGCCGCTCGACGTATTGAATAGCTATTAGACCACTGCAAGGGTGCGACGCAAGATATTAGACATAGTGGAAGAGATTATTGACAATTTCAAGGACCCATTTATCCATATCTATCACTTCCATACCGAAACCCACGACCAGATATAGTTTGCACTCGGTCCTGAACCGCTACTTCACGCAATCTACTCTTTCATCCTAGCACAGGAGACAACACGTACAGTCTTCGTTAAACACAACATCAAGGCAACCATGACTCCAAAACCACTCCTCGCAGGTCCAACCAATGGCATTCACTTACACATGTCCGTCGACAAGCTAGCACTGCCACACACAGACAATTTCCTCGCAAAGTTTTGAGCCATATGCGCTCTCTATACGCCTTCGGGATGGCCAACTTTGACGGGTATGTTCGAACAGGAACAGACGCAGCTGGCTCGTGGGTAGGGTTTGGCACTGAAAACCGCGACTTGCCAGTACGCAAGATAAGCGATCAGCATTGGGAGTTCTGCATGCTGGATAGCATCTCAAATCCGTACCTGTTCTCTGCGGCTATTCTTCTGGCTGGCTTGAGCGGGCTCGACCAGAAGACGGAGCTTGTTTGGACAGATTGCCACGTTTTTCCTAATGCGCTGGACGACGGAGAACGCGCAAATTATCAGATCGACAAAAGAATGCCTGCTAGTTTGTAGGAAGCATTGGAGTCGCTGAAGGCGGACGACATTATGAATACTCTGATACCGAAAGACTTACTGAAGGCCTACATTCACGTGAAGGAGAAAGATGTCGATATGTTCCAGAAGATGGGAGAGGATCAGAGGCGCCTCCGGTTCTTGGAATTCTTTTAATGAGTTGGCCCTCTTTGCGTTGCGAGAGGTAGCTTCAATTTGAAGTCGGAATTCTTCTTCCAGTCGTTCTGGGGAAGGTATGTTTCAAGACAATCGGCAATGATACATTCGACACACAAACATCATTACTCAAAGGGCTAATTAATGATCCAGAACGCAGCTTGAGGAGTGCTTCCTTGAACATGAACAAGTTGTGCTTCACAATCGGATTCAATATCGGAGCCTGAGCGTTACCGCCAGTAACTTGCCACTCACCGAAATATCGTTCCCAAACTGGTCTTGAGCCTCCACGAACGAAGTATCCCCTGCAAACGAAGTCATGTGAAAGCTGGAAATAACCTCATTGGTAAGTCATCACTCGGATATTGAAGGTCCACATGTAGCTTGCCACTTCCTTGGGTTTTCTTGGACAACTTGTACTGTGCAAACGGATTTAGCTCCCCAGATCGGAATCTTGCATGGTTTTGTCTCGTTTACTAGCCACCAAAAGACCCTGAACATAGCTGTTTCTCCAGGTTTGGATCCTTTCAAACATCGACATCCATCTTCTTGAGGTCCCATATATACAGTCTCGCTTCCATCCCAGTCTTTTTCAGAATTGTGAGTGATAAGATTTACCAACGTCTGACTTCCAGCTCTATTACTTTACTATCACACTAACGTTCTACCAGTGCACAAACGGCATCTTCCAAAATGAGACCGAAAACGAAATCACGAACAACACAGCCAACAGGCATCATCCCAACCCCCACAAACAGCACAACTCTCTCTGCTACAACGGTCATTTCCAGACAACTACAAAACGAAATCTAAGCATTCAGAACATCTCTGATCTCGCGCCGTGAAATACGGTACACATTCAGCCCCTCGCACATTGACACCACCAAGCTAACAACACCCCTAGCAGCAGAACGAGACGCGATGACGAATGTCACTTTGATCGAAGCTAAGCAATACATTGAGATCTATGAAAGTCTCCTCAAAATAATTGGGAAGATGGACAGCGTGTTACGGGGGGTTAGACGCTTTGAGAGACGTACCACTCGTCATGGCATGAATAGGGCTGCTGAGTTTGAGGATATTTTGATCAACTTTCGAGAGATGCGGGTTGAGGCTGATGAGCATTTTGATTGGGCTTTTGGGGAAGCTGGAAGGCAGGTGAATGTGGGAGACGATGCTTCTTGCGCGGAAGCTGCAATGTTAGTGAGCATGATATGGATTCGTTCTTTATACTGTAGGAACTTTGATCGATAGTCAATTTGAAGATGTCCAAAATGCTAACTTCCTAAGAATTTGGTTGCTGTTAAATTGATGGAGCAAGTAAATGTTGTCGTTTATTTGTCGTTTCCAAATTCCTTATGGGTCTGACTTAATTTCTCACATTGCTGCTGTCGGTCCAGGGAACACCCGGATTTAAATACCTACTTATTCTCTTGAATCTGGGGAATGATTCGCCGACGGATTGAGTCCTAACAGCTGCAATCTACATATTGCTTATTCCGACAATCATAGTAGTGGATGTTAAATACGCTGTGTATTGTTTTTATACTATAATAACTTGAATAAAACTTTTATTGATGATTTACATTATACTTCTAGTATCTTATAGTCTTAATAATTTGATAATCTAAAAATTATTGACTATTTTAAACCCTTAGTTCAAGATTTAAAAGTGTTTATTTAAAGAATAAATAAATTTTCTCTTTTTTTACTAAATTGAATATTCTGTAATAGGTCATTTACAGGCTATAAAACAGGTTTGCTATAAACATGGCTTAATCAGCACCAGATGTATCAGATTTAACAGTATCACCAACAACAGCAAACATCCTTTGCTCATTCCTGCTTTATCCACCCAGACAATACTATATATATCTAAAAAATAGAAATCCGTATATACCTTCATCTTGATAACAATTCTATCCTCTCCTCGTTATCTAAACAGTAAATCCGTGTATCCTAGGCGAGCTTTAAAGCTGATTAATAATAGCATCGAGGACTAAGTTTGCCGGGCCCTCGTACCCTCCTGAAAAACTGGTAAAGATAGTTGTAACAATTCGCTTAGAATCTTTGATAAGTGCCAAAAGTCTATCCTCCATATACCACTTAACATCCTCCAAACTATCTTCTCTCCCAGGAAAGTCGGGACAATATGTTTTAATAGAAACTTTCCCGAGTTTCGCCTCGAGAATGTCCAATTTCGTAAAAAGCAGGATGAACTGCGTATTTGAAAACCAATGGCTGTTAGAAATAGATTCAAAAAGCGCTATATCCTCTGCCAGACGGCTGCAATTGAGATCTTCGTATAGGACAAGGTCGTATGCCGATATATCGATCGTGAAAATGACTATACTGACATTCTCGAAGGCATGTATCCACTTCTTTCTTTCACTCCGTTCTCCGCCAGTATCAATCAGTTTGAAGCTAATGCCACCTGAGCTCAGTATCATAGGATAGAGACCCGTACTTCTGATACGAGCCATGATAATATCTTCGTCTGTCGGGATATATTCTGGTTCGCTAATACGCCTTAGAGAATTGAAAAAGCTTTCGTATACTAAATTAGCATTGAGAAGTGTATGAAGACAGGAATACTCACTATGCGGTGGCGTCCTGTAGTATGTATTCGTTCGATCTCTCAAAGGTCTGTTTGACTCCGCCATCTTCCCAGAGTGCTTCGATTGCATTACAGGCATCTGGAGGGAAATCTCTACCAATAGACGAGGGATGGTGTATTATCGTAAGAGCATGAGAACGATTTTTGTCAGAATCCAGAGGAATATCGAGCGTAGTCATAGCTTTCAGGATAATTTTCATGTTTTGGATCGTATTTGTGAAAACGGCTTCTTGAAACCGTAGACGGTCTTGGATAGTCCAACCTCCTTTGCAAAGTGCGTCCATGGACTTACACAGGGTTGATTTACCGCTGTTACCAGTTCCGAGCACCAACACCTTTGGTAGTTCTCCATCTACCGATACTAGTGGATCCAGAACCAGAGGAGCTGGTAACTTTTGCATATCTACGCTACTTTGAGGCGTGAAAATGTTTCGTATCCGGTATTTCTTTGCACGCCATTTCCTGTTATTTGGTTCAAGTGGTTTCTCTTGCACCGTGTTCTGAGATGCGAGTAACGACTGGCCCGGCCCCCCTTCATCATCTCGCTCCTGAGTTTCAGAAGACAGTACAGAGACATCATCGCTTAATCTACTCAATCTGCTTAGTCGAGTACTGACCTGATCTACTTCTGTGGTGTGCGTGATAGCCTCGTCTGTTTGAAACCATCTTTTATATCCCGAGAGCTCTTGGGGTGATTGAAGTGAGGCATCGTTACCAGATGGACCAGATAGGGATTCCTGTAAATTACCCGAAAATACCCCTGGACTTTCTACAATCTCAGGGATTGGATCGAAGCCTCCCAAAGTTTCGCTTGGAAGTCCGGGCGATTTCCCTTTCCGAGCCGCTTTTCGCAAGTTGGATCTCAGTGCAGCCCGGTAAACACTAGTTGTAATGACCTCCTGATCAAAGTCAAATTCCGTATCTAGAAGATGAGAATTATCCGTCGATTTACTCCTTCTCGTGTCTTCCGACGTTGAGTCTCTCAATGAAAGTAAGGAAGCTCTATTTTCTTCTATCCGCTTGATGATCCGGCGGCTTTCATTATCCTGTAGCAATGCATTGCGCTCAAAAGTAGTTCGACTAATTCTTATCAGTTCACTTCAGGCTGAAGGGATATCGAGACTCACCAATGCAAGGCTGTAAGGAGTAGATTGAGAGCGTTAGCCTGATTACTCAGGTGGTTTGAGAATTCCTTCAACTCAGACTCATCCCATAAGAACCCAATCTTGCCCTTAACGTTCAAATTCCCACCACCATCACGCTCAAGCTGCGAAAGCCGCTCCTCCAGCACGAGAATCAAGATTTTGCAGCTTTCCAAGGATATTTCTAGATCCGCAACAACCTGCTCATGCTTGGGGTCGTTAAATAAGCTTGTAGTAACCCAATCTGTGATTTGATTCACTGCAGCTTTGAGTGTCGTCAGCTGCCCAATGAGCAGACTAACGATAAGGCTGGCGCTTCGGTATCGGGATTGGAGATTGATTAGACACTGCAAGCTCCTTGCAAGAACATCCCCAACGGACACAAGCGAAGCAGCAAGACCGATTGCTGAAACAGGGTCCATCCTTAACCTCGAAGTCTGAGGTTATAGGCAAAAGCAGTTGGTTATATTACATTATTGTTCATGCTGGCTGCGCTGGCTGCATAGCCTCAGCAGGGGCGCCTACGTAGCCATTCGCTGCTGCACTTTCAAGGTTGACTGCAGCCTCATTTTTATAGCCAATCATATTATACCATTTGTAATGTCACTCACCAAACCAAGTCAACTTAGTAAATAGGAAACAATCATTTAAAGTAAACGATTTAATGTACCGTCGTGTCATTTGACTTTGAGTAAATGTTCTGTTAATTAATTTTTAAGTTTCGAAGGAATCAGCTTCTATAGAAAACGCACCACTGTACAAGCATAATCAAAAAGAACAAGAGAGACGTTAGCAGTTGTATCAAGTAAATGGTTCAAATAGCTCTTGCAGTTTAACAGACAAAATCCAGGTTAAGATAGGCTTGGAACGAAGATGGAAGCGATGAGGAGCTTGCCATGATGATTGTTATAAGGATAGGTGGAAATTGTGATTCAGGAGATTTTGATGTCAATTATTAAGCAATCAAACAATTATGCTTCCACGACGGAACACGGTCGAAGAAAAGTGTATTGATAAGACAGATTTAGCCATAAGCTTATTTGAAACTTGGCTGCACTAGAGAAGGACTAAAAGGAAGTCGAGTTTTCAGATATCTCTCAAGAATTTTAGGAAGACTAGACAAGCCGAAGGATAAGCATAAGTGCTGCCGAAAAAAGAGGGCAAGTCATTTTTTAACTAACAGCGGTATACGCAGGCGGGGAGTCTGTGGTACTCCAGCACACGAGCGAGGTTGACAGAAAAAAGCCAAACGGACCTGGTTGAATAAAGTTCATTAGCAGGTGGATGGAATTCTCAAGTTGCGGGTGATTCTGGAGAAAGATTAGTGGGCTCTATCAGTTTAATGAATGAGTTTAGTTAAGTGGATTAGTGGTTACTACTCAAACTTAACTCAAGATAATAATTAACTATTTAAACTTAACTTAAACGTAACTCATGCTACTCATGATTAGTTTAAGTAGCTTAAGTAGACCATTAAGTCACTGGGCTCTATATTAAAGCACTTTATTGAGCTGTTGAGTTTCGTACATGATGCACCAGGAGTACATTTTATTCAAACTGCTGTTCCAAAATACCACAGGAACGTTTGCCAAACCATTTGTCCCAGCCCAATCTGTTTTACACCTCGCGTAAAACAGAATCACACCCGTTCGACTCTTAAACAAAATCCCCTACCTCCTTCAATCCCTCCTGTAAAAGGTCTTGTCAAAAGAATCAATCGCGGCTGCCGCTTGCGCTTGATATTGAGCTTTCGACATTGTTACACCTTGGGTGAGGCGCTCTGTCGCGTTCGGAGTGGCATAAACATGGCTGTTGAGGCCTCTCGAGTTCTGCGCTCTGTATTCGGCACTAGTAAAGTGTCAGAAATGATCAACAAGAAGAAGAGATGGTCGAAGTACCGTTCAATAGGCAGGTGCTTGGAGCAAATTATAGTGGTTTGCTTGTCGACGGCGGTAGATTTTCTGTTGCAGCAAGACATCTCTTGCTAATCTACGTTTCTGATAACGAGAAGATGAATGTTATCAAATTATACTATAACGGGAATTTTGGCAATATTTCTGAATCGAATTTAAAAGATTCATGAAGCACCATCATCGTGGCTTAATATATGAGATACAATATGAAGACATTCCGACTTTGCAAAACACGTCCCATTGCATTGCACTTCTGCGTAGAGACTTCCTCAGTTCGATTTTAAAAGGCACACAGAAGAGTGTATAATCGCACAGCTGCGCACGAAAGTGGTCACGATTTTTGCCTTCATCCTAGTGATCTAAGTCACGTGTGCAATTGCAGAGACGTGAGATTCGCGCCGGTGTGCGTTAAACCCTGTCGACAGTTCAGCCCCAGAGCCCGTCCTCGTAACCTCGAAGAAGTTTCCTCTTCTTTCCACATCGAACTCTTCACTGGCTTGTTATTTCGCTACAATCGCTTTGCTTTTGTTGAAAATAGAGACAATTACCTTTCACATTGAAAGGCAGTCTCCCTCGATTGAATTGTGACAAAGCAGCGAGGCTGTTGCGAGAGCCAGGCCGAGCAACACGACTATGTAACCTATGAATTGGAAGGCTTCCTCACTCGAGAAGTAGATTTAATCGCCAGTTTCAATATGTCGGCTCCATTTGGTACTGGTAACCATGCATTGCAGGATTATCAAATGCAGCTTAAACTCCTAGAGCAACAAAACAAAAAGAGATCGATGATGGCACGTCAAGGACAAGACGACATGACTCTCCATCGAAACGATAGATCTCTACTTGAACCACGAGTTCCTCATAGACCGCAAAGTCATCTTCGTCACGGATTGCCCACTCCCCGCTCATCTCCAACAAATCGGAACGTTCTGACGCCCTCAAATTGTCCCTCACCCGAGGCCAGTATGAGCAATGTACCTGCCATGGATCCAAGTCTTACGGGGCAGATATACAATGCTCCTTCCTGTCAACCATCTACGGAAGTCAGCAATCCCCCTCCACATGTACATTATGAGCCCTTCCACTGTTCGACTAACACATACACACCACGATCGGAATACTCATTTGAGTATCAGGAATACCAATACTCTCAGAACCCTCAAACAAAACCATTTCTAACCGCCAACGTCTTAGGATCCCATGCCTTCACGCCTGTAACTATAGTTCCGGAGGTATCTGCCAGCTCGGAGCCTAACTTAGGGTATCCGTTCAACCAATTCGATCTTTTTGGATCCATGGAATTGATAAAACCGGCAGGGAGACCGATGGAATTGTCGTCTTCGAACGGATCGTCGAATTCGATAGACTCGACGGACTCAGGGGAATCGAGCGAATCAATGATTTCGATACAATCGACGGGTTCATTGGAATCGATGGATTCTTCCAAAACATATGACACCCTGGATCTTGAGGTACTGACTCCCGGGGGTCAGTGGGACGAGCTGCCGGGATTGGAGAACTCTTCGGGATTCGAATCAAATTTTACGGCGTCTACGGACTATGACTTCAACTCTGACAACTCTTTTTTCGCTAAGCCAGATTTTGTGAAGAATTTCTTAACTGGCTATAACGAAACTTGTCCGTGGCCACTACTTGCCACAAATGAGGATCTATATCTTTCAACGACAACCAGCAGTGAATCCAACCTCAACTACCTGCCGACTCAGGTGCTTAAAGATAGAAAACTGGACACAAATACCAAGCTTTACCCAGTAGAGCCAGCCGAAACCCCTCCCAAGAAAACTTTAAGATCCTCAGGTTTATCAGATGTTCTCCAAGAGTGTGAGCAAGGTGGTTATCAGCCCAAGTCTTTAGCGAATGAGAATGGAACGGAACGTCGAGATCATCAAGTCGCCGTGTCTCAAAGCTTTGGCTTTGCATCTAAGCGCCACTGCAATGAAGATATAATGAGCAGCATTGAGGCACTACCTTTGCCATGCGCCACCAAGTCAGTCATCAATACATCACCAAGACAAAATCTTACCCATGATCAGCGACAACCATCCAGTCCCTCCCCATTTTTCGGTTCTAGCTCCGAAACATGTTCCTGGTTCTCAGATAATGAGACAGACTGGGGAGATGACGAATCCGACGATGCGCATCAGACTATTGGTGCACGTGTTATTGAAGGGAGTAATATATCGGGTGAACAGGAACTCCCAACCCTTGTTGCAAGGCCGATTTTATCAAAAATGAAACAGGAATTGGTTGACCGTATTATGGTGGAGTTCTGGCAAATATTCAACCAAGAAAAGGCAAACGACATGTATGTCTCGCACTGTGTCACAGCGAGTGGTGATATCCTCAAAACATGAAATTAACAGTAATTTAGATATGAAAATACCATCTCACGAAGTTCTTCTTCGCAACAGCGCCAGGCACAACATACAACTCATGGGGACCAACAGAACACAGCACCGGCTTCAAAGTCTAGCATTCAACCTGATGTGCAGGTTAATGGAACCCGTCCCACTGCTGGCCAAAACAGGAAGAGGGAACGTCAAAGACAAGATGAGGATGAGAATGATGAAAGCGAGAAGCGAAACCCAAAGAGGCCCAAAGGTCTGTTATCACCTCCTCGAAGTCAAGACGACACCAGCAAGTTCGCATGTCCATATCGAAAGCATGATGCCAAAAGATATTGCGTTCGACACTGGCGCTCTTGTGCCCTAACTCCCCTAGAGACAGTCGCTCGAGTGAAGTAAGTCATTGTCATTCTTTAAATTGGAATAGTACTAACAGCACCAGGGGACATCTGTACCGACACCATCGGATATTTCCATGCCAGAGATGCAAAAAGGTCTTCAACGATCAGCAAGGGGTGAACGACCATCTTATGGAGCCTGAAGGTTGTAAGCTTCTTGACGTTGTGCAACAGGATGGAATTACAACTGAGATGGTGGAAAGATTGAGGAGTAAGAAGAAGGCGCACCGGGACCAGTCTGAAGAAGACAGATGGAAAGAGATTTACGAGATCCTTTTTCCTGGGGAATTGGTACCTAGTCCTTGTAAGTTATGTAAGTTTCACATCATCCTGCAGCATCAACTTGAGATTCGCACTTTTGGATTGCTCAATCATTGTAAACACTGTGGTTAGAAGCTAAGATGAAGCTTAGTCTTCGAAGAAATCCAGGAGGATGTGATTCAGTCGCCCGACTCTCGGGATCTTGCGGACTACGAAGAATACTGTCGTCGAGAACTACCACGGGTCTTTAGAGCCTCACTAGAAGAAATTGTGAACAGCAATACACAACCTCTCGAGGAACAACTTAGGAGCCAGTTAATGGACTTAATTCGCGATGCCCAAGATCGAGTTTTCTCAAGGTACAGATCTTCCTCAACAACTACAGGGACATCTGCAAGAGGCGCTCTAAGTTCAAGCCCGCAAACAAATACATCCTCTTCTTCATCGCAAGGCTTTGCAACATCACCTCTAAGGAGCGAGCCAACAACAATCGCCAGCTTAGAGGGTCGAAGCCAAGCTCGACTGCCTTCTTTCTGCCAACCACCCTCTCCTAAAACTCACCTTGAGTCTGGCTTGGATATATCAGATCCAAATATAACACCTTCAAAGCCTGACCGCAATGATCGATCGGATTCTGGATACGACAGTAGCCCGTTAGTCATGCCATCTACATTGCCCTTAACACCTGGCGAGTCCAGTGTTAATACCTCTGCCTCGAGCTCTCAAATTTCGCTTCCATCACAGTGGAGCCAAGAAACAACTGGTCATGCCCACATAGATACCGTTCTAACGCAAACAAAACTAGACTCAAATTCAGAGGCAATCACTAGTGCTGAAGACGATCATCTGAACTCTGAACCCTACCTTTCGCAAAACACCATTGATTTCGAGCTCGATTATGCTGATCTTTCGAACTTTGATATGAACGGCGAGTTTGGAAATTGTGATTTCTCTCAGAATCTAGAGGGGTTTCTTTAGCTGAACTCTAAAATTAAATATATGACATGCCATAACCGTTGATACTGCTGTTACTCATCCTTGCCTGACACGTGATCTTTATTCATACATCTCATACATCTTTATCAAGCCTTTTTCGTGGCATCGAGGACACCGAAAATGATGGGGGTAACAGAATCTCTAGACCAGGAGATATGTTGCAATTTGTGTCGAGCAAAAATTACTCTAAAAAGTTGGCAGAAGTGACAGCGATTGTTTCAAACACAAGCCCCCCTTACTTCATCCTCTATCTAAGGAAGAGTTCGAGTCTAGATGATCTCGACCAAAAGCCGACTTTGCATCGGCATCCATATAAAACTATGGTTTTAGCGACTTTGAATTCTTGGCATCTCTTCAAAAAAATACTTCATTTTCTTGAAATCGCCTCCGAGTGATTCAAGCCTTCGAAATCGCCCAGCTTTTCGTCCTGTTGGTCGCAGTCTTGAGCTATCGTACATCAGACCCAAAATTCATCACCAGAATGAAAAAGCAAGAAAATTGGCTTCTCATTCTGTATCGTGGCAGAACAAGAGACTTTATCAAGATAGAAACTAGAATATCCCTTCGAGTACAAGCGTTGATCCAAAACTAGTCGATAGAGAGTACTTCTGTCCTAAAACTCTCTTTGTGAACTGTATCGCGGGATCTAAATATGCCAGTTTTCCTACAGGAAGTGCACATATAGACACTAAAACGGAACCAGTGAAAAAAAGAGTTAAAGTCTGAGTTATTTAGTAGTCCAGGGACTAGCTCGGATGTTCTTTGGGCCTTCCACTGTGCAAACCGAATTAGTTCCACAGATGGGCTTCTGCTTGTGGTTATTTTGAATGCAGTTAGGAAGGGTCTCTGTCTTCGAGCTTCCCAAGGAGCAATAATGAAGTCTACCGGCCACATCTCTATTGAACTGGTCAACACATTATATAGCAGTTCTTCTTTGTTTTCTAGAGAACGATATGAGATTTGAATAATTGTGAACTTGAAGGGCCATAAGCCAAGCTTGGCCATCATTCAATAAACGAGTAGATGTTTCAGGGGGGAGTACACGTGGAAACTTTTGGTGGTATACCGAGATGTAAACTTGGTGTGTTTTCTCATGCTTTCTCGAAATAGCTCTAATATGTCTAGTGGGACTTCAGTGAACAGGGTTCTTTCATTTAAAATCACAGTGAGGCTGCTCTACGGTTACATAGCGTTCAACTTGCTGGAATGAAGGTCAGAAAAGTCACCTGCTACAAATTCCAAAGGCTCCAAAAACCACCCAAGTCCCCTATATTCATATCCAGGCGTGAAATAAACCCCGCTACTATCAGTATAACTTTTCATCCATCACATCGATATGGAAGTCAGCATCCTTAATATCCTGAGCGAAGGCATTCAACTTCTCAATCTGCCCTTCCGTCAAAGTGAGCGTCTGGGTCTTGCTAGTCTTGAGGCCAAGCTGCGAGGCGATCAGGATCAGATCAGCATTGGTGACTGCATTGGCCAAGTTGGCTCTGATGTTGTCGCGAATCTGCGCGGCGTCCCCGATACTGAGGGTAAAGTTCTTGTACTTGCCCAAAGGCGAGCTATCTTCGGTCTCGTGCGCGATGTTAGACAACAGAAATCTCCTAATCTGCGTCTCATGTTTGGCATCGAGCTTGGCCTGGGCATTGGCTCGGATGGTTTCCAGGCGCTCGTCCAGAACCTTTGCGAGTTCTTTGTTCCAATTATCTTGCTTTTCTTTCGCCGCTTCGTGCAGATACAAGATGTACGTGATGATCATGCCAACTGGAGCGGCGGGCGTGAGAGCGGTGCCCTTGGCAAGGGCGATGCTCATGAGGATGAATTTTGTTCCGAAGCTACGCATTGCTTTCCTTGCCGCCTTGCTTTCAAAATCTTTCTGAACGACGTAGCCAACAACCTCACCAACACCTCGCTTCTGAACTGTGTCGAGGACGAAATCTGTCGCCTGATCAATGAGGCCGGTAGGATCACCGGCTCCCCCACTGGCGACTTTCTCAATAGCTTTAGACAGAGCTGCGGAGAAAAAGGTGGCTTTTAATTCTACGCCATCAGAACTCTTTTCGAGTTCTTTTCTGAAATCACGCATCAAATCGGTCCTTGTCCACAGCCTAGGGATGATTTGCTCGGAAGGTTTGGCACTCAGGAGGTCTTGTACATCTTTCTCGAATTCTTTGCCACCAGTTTTACCGAGCTTGGTGATTAAGTCCTTCTTTTGTTGCTGTGGTGACTTGTCCATGATGATGAATTGAGGATGATCCTATTAAGAAATGATAGAAAGTGTGAAGTGGATTGTGCTTTATGTTGCTGTGCTTTATCGGCGGGCGAGATTCTGACTATCTCCATTGGTTGCTACTGGGCATGGACTATGGTTATATAGGAGAAGATTAGACATCTCTCTCCCCGAGCTTCAGCGAAATCTTGCTAAGCTGGAAGGTCCCATGCATTCACTGTTCATGTGTTAATTTAAATGGTATGGAATCAGATCATTGCAAATCCAAGGCAATCGTGTATCGTCTTGTGATATCGTTATTGATAAACTCCACCATTTTAAGCACTACACATTTGACACCACCACTTTGACAGGACGTGCCTCGAAAGATCACCAGGGAAAGAAGAAGCTAGGCTACTTTTGTAGGGAAAATGGTAGGTCAGTTGACACAAGATTTGTATAGATCTAGCCTAGTTTCTCGCTAAGTCCTGTAATCTCTACCAGCTAATCCCTTCGAAAGGGTAGTATAATTCTCAACACGGCCTAGGAGATAGTGCAAATCGCGATGAATCATCTTGCAGTATTGAAAGCGGCCCAGAATATCCAGCTCAGCTGCCGGCATCAACGCCACAAACAAACAGGTGAGCAAGTTGTGATATTGGCCTTTCTCCTTGCATCAGGAGTTCTGAGCTTGAAAGATTCCGGGGAGCTGAAGGCATGATTTTGGGGGCCTCCGCACAATATGAGCAAGTCTGCCAAAGAAAATGAACAAGTCAGAAGATCTGCATTTATGGCTGTAGATTTGACTCCAACACCAGCTGAATATCTGAGTCTAGCCGCCCAAATGCTAGTCGTATCACATTGGACCACCGTCCCGCAGGATGATTGGCCGGTCGAGAGTGTTTATCATCAATTATCAGTTTTCTTACCACTCGAAGAAGAACGAGCTGAACATCTTCGTCGAGGGTCAACTCCCAACAATACTTGGTGGTTGAGGCGCAGATATTGCCACTGGCGAAAGCTACTTGGACAGGTGAAGGCTCGTGGCAACAACGATTCGGACGATTTCATAACAATGAATTGGGAGGACGAGATTATTGGGATTAAACCGTTTATTAATTCATAATGATTTGAAAACGATTGAGAAGCTGTCGTACTGACAAAGCTTTGCCCAAGCCTCTAATTCTACGACGCCAAACAAGTATCATTCCTGTTGTATTGCACAAATTCATTGAAAGAATTGATTAAATTGATTATCAAGATACGAGTAGTAAGCAAACACAGCAACGTCTTATTGCCAATTCACTTGGGCATGAAAATCAGCCCTCGCTCATAGGGTGAAGCTTGTTTCCGACAATACCACTTAGAATGCTTGATACCATCTTCACTTCACCATAACCCAGCTTCGCACTAATATCAGTCGCCTGCTTAGAAATGGCAACCATGGTACCCTCAACAAAGCGGTGCTTGTATAAAATCAGCTATTGCAAGGTAATCGCCACACATATCACAGGGACATACCTGGAAAATCGGCCGGTCCTTATCGTGGTACACGAGAAATCGATTTTTGCCTCCCTTTTGCTGGCCATAGACGTAGCCATCGTCGACCGTGAGCTTGAACCCTGAGTCGGTCTTTTGGATCTTGGACGACTTGAAGTTGTCAAGCAACTCCTCCGAGACGAAGAGATAATTGGTCTTCTCAGCCTCGCCGTCTGTTTCAGTTAGAATCACGGAGACTGGTTCTTCTGACTAGGCTCATACATACCACGAGTATTGGTAAACTCAATGCGAAGATAGTTTTTGTTGTAGTCCTTGAAGCTCTGCTTCCAGGTAATGGGGGTGCTCTTCCACTTGCCCTCCTCGGGGATAGTGAGAACGTCAGAAGTCTTGACAGGCATGTTGCTATCGGTGTTTCTGAAGGCGAAAAGGAAGTTCTTTGTGATTTTGGAGAGCGGTTTGGAGCAGTCTTTGATGCGACTCAGAAGGAATATTCTGCTTCTGGCACCCTCCTTATACGCGCTCGTTGCCAATATCACACTGGTCTAGATGAGTCCATGAAGCTCACATCTTCTAGATCACTATGAGTTGCCCCAGTTCAGCTGGCGACGTCTAACTTAGCCGAATGCCACCCTTAATGTAAGGGGGAGCGGAAAACATCCCATTTGGGGCAAAAAGTAACGACACTAGTCTCTTTGACTATAAAGTAATTTTCTTCAATTGAGTAGATCTACTAGCTCTGTAAATTGGCCCTTTAGATCGTAGAATTTAAAAGCATAGGACGAGTAAGCTCTATTCTTTCGAAGTTGTTTATTATCAACGAAATCAGTATTGCTCGGCTAATTTTTAGTGTAGTCTGTGACCCAAAATGGACAACTTCCCGTGCCCACTTCCCCTTAGAGCCCGTTCAGCCCACGCCAGGGAAGTGACGGAGCGCCACCCAGGCGCTAGTACTCCACGCCAATGCATTCTGCGGAGGCCACGGGATGTCCCTGCATGTATTCTACCCGTTCGTCAACAAACCCAATTGATAAATGGGGTGGCCATTTACCAATAAGAAAACCACTTCTAGTAGCCTATTCGTCTATAATCTAGTATTCCCGCATAAAATCTCCATTTTCGTAAACACTAGATAGAGTACTGCCTACATAGCCTAAAGAGCCTCAAATACGTAGGCGGTCAAGATACAGCGAAAATACTACTTTTCCACTATATCTTTGATTAGTAAAAAGGAAAACCTCCTTACCATGTACTGTCGATGTACCTATGCAGAATACTCTGTGCAGAAGCCTGGAAATAAGAATTCGGCTTACAATAAGGGCAATCAAGTGGGCTTTTTGATTAAAAGTAACTCCATTCATGAATGGGATGGAGTTGACCCATTCCATCCACAAACACCATCTGTTGAAGAACGGGTAGAACATACTTTCACGAACGATCTTGTCAAACTGATAATGTTCGGACAAAAGAAGGAGCAAAGTGAACTTGCACTAATCTGTAAACATTTGGCAACTTGCGTCGAATGCTCAAAGGTCAAATTCGTCTATGAAATCGTCGAAGCCAGACATGACACCATCCATCACGCCAGTCATATCCACCGATCCTTTCACTTCCTGTCCGTCAAAGTTGTGAAGGTAATCGCCAAAGTAGTTGCGGCTTTGTTCGGATGCGAGGTCGAGCCCCTCAGGCGATCCAAAACCCGCCTTGTCCAGCAGTCCAAGAGACAGCGTGCCCGCCTTCACCCATCTCGAGTTCACGAAACGGTGCTACATCAGTAGGGTCAGATTTCAGATCCTGCTCATTTGGAAGTATAAGCTAACCTGGTATGGTTTCTGCTCTTTGTCATGCAAGACCAGAAAGCGATGCGTGCCTTTGGAGTCAGCCTGTCCGTACTGGAAGTCATTATCCACAGTGAAGGCGCGCCACTCGTTGTCGCTGTTTAAGTTGTCAATCTTAGAGGTTTTGGCCTCAAAAGATTTGAGACACTTGTTGGATATGAAGAGGCGACCAAAGCAGGACGCCTTCAACGGGTCTGCGGGTGAGCTGTCAGCTAGGATGCCCGGGTAGTTGACCTTTCCTAGCCGCCTAATACCTTTTCCAGCATATTCGAAGAGAACCAACAGAAAATCGTCAACACGCTCTTCGTATTCTTGTTGCCATCTCACAGCACATTTTCGGTTGGATTCCAACGCGAACTGGGGAAATACGCAGACAGTGCCCACGCTTACAGGCTGCAATACGCAATCAGCGAGGAGAGTTCAAGATGGCCTCTACCCACAAGACTCACTTGGAAATTCTTTCTAGCTTCTTTCGCCTGCTGATATTCGCTCGAGGCAAGGTTGTCATTTCTTTGCATCGACATATTAAATGATCTGAGTTGTCGTAGCTATAAAGAATTTAGGTGATCCGAAAGCAAAAATGGTAGCTAGACTCGGAACACACAAAGATGTTTGCTCAAGTTGAATGATAGAAAGCAATGTGAGAAAGTGAGTTTTTCCTTGGCTTGAATCTGGGGTTCTGTTTTGAGAATCTGGGGCTTGGCCAAGCTTTTTTTAAACTCTCCTTGGCGTCCAGATGGGGAACATCTTACTGCGGGTGCTTCTTACAGTCAGCCACCAAGTGTGGTCCAGTTCGACGCCGCAATTCGAAAAAGCAATTAACGAATCCTTGGCCGCTTTGCCGCCGACTCAACAACTTGATCGGGAACTCAGCTGTCAATAAATACATTTGAACGTCTGGCTAGACCATTGTGATATTGTTTCAGATGCGTGAAGGTGCATGATCGCCAAAAACCGTCCATATTGGTCATATTATTGGCGGGATTGATTCTCATAGATCCAGTTGAGCTGAGTTGACTGTCTGGGTATCTTTACTTCTTGTGATAGATACTTCCTCGGCGTAAACTCCGCATTGCTTATCCAAACCTTGGCCCACAAATGCCCTTGACAATCCTAACGTCCAGTCTAGGGAAGCATGGTTAAGTTTCCCTTTATCAAGCCTGCCTAAGCCAGCTATGGCCGAGCATCTTTTCTTACAGTCCGTCATTCAGCGAGGTGGGCTCTCTACAGCCATTGACCTCTTATCGAGTCCCGATCATGTCAACCTTTGTTGACACATCCGTGGATCAGGGCATCAATAGCCACTTCTTCGACCCGAAAGCCTCCAACGAGACGATGGGGAGAGATCTCTCTAGCCCTGTCCAAGCAGTCGGCCCAACTCCAGCTCAAACTTCTTGGTTCACTACCAGACCAGGAGCAACACGGCCGACCAAGGAACAAGAGAAAAACTCCTACTTTCTTAGTCCTCTCTGGCGTGATACCTTTGGAAGTAAACCTTCCGCGGACAGTATCCAGGAAATCGAGATATTTGACAACGTTCAACTCGTTGACTTCTTTCCATCTTTCGAGAACTCTGCATTTAGAGACCTTGCCCTCGAGAACTGCATCCTGTCGTATTACCCTCGAGAGATCGAAAAGAATGCTCCTGGTCTTTACTTCCGCACCGACTTGATCCTGGGTGGCCTGCTGGACGGACCACTTGAGTTCTTTAAAATGTTTCTCTCCGACTCTGACATTGTCATTCGCCTTTCAGCATTTCTAGGCTTTACTTTGGACCACAATAAGCCGCTGCATTTCGATAATCTCACGCTTGCTGGATGTCTGGGTGGCCTGCGCGTCTCGTATCCTCCTGGAAATGTACTTCTCGAGATCGTCTCCGCAGGCATGCGCATAACCTTTGAAAACAACAAAAACAAAAAGGATGGTCAGAAACGGCCACCACCTGAGAGTGGTGAGATGTCCGATCCCAAGAAGCTTAAGACGGAGACTGGCTCATCCAGCGCTCCTGCCGACACGCCAGACATTCCGCCCAAGCCGAAACCATCGGTTTCTTCCACTATCTCGAAGATTGCGGATCTTACGGATCCCAATAAGTTGATCGGCGTCGGTTCGGCAGCCTTGACTCACCCTTCTGGGCCTGTAACGACAGGAACGAATCCACAGCCGGATACCACTCACGACAAAGGCAAGAGCAGCTTCACTGCTAAAATTTTTGGCAACATTCTATTGCACTTGTACATTGGACGTGTGGTACCTCTCCAGCTCGAGTATACAGCGCAGTACTCCCCTGAGAATATCCACTTTGATATGGTTCTCTCTGAGGGCAAGAGCTGGGACCACGCCTTTGGAATTGAGAACTTTGAGGTACGATGCCACACATGGAGAGGCCCAAGTTGAACCACTTACTGACGTGATGTAGCTTAAAGACATTGTGATCACGGCAGACATCCCAACCAAGAATGCCAACAAGGCTTTTGGTAAGATGGCTGAGAAGGCCGCGTTGGACGATGGCTTTGCCTGCAAAATTGAGGGAAGCTGGAACATGGGCTTCAAGGACCTCTCATTGAAAGGAGAGATCTATTCATCCACTAAGACACAGGCTAGTATGAAACCCCAAGTAACAGTAATGAAGAAGATCGATGCTGAGAAGCCGGACAGATAGTTCATACATTGAGGCCGTTCTCACGGGTCCCACGTTCAACGACATACGTCAGGCAGCGAAAAAACTCCATGACTACGAGGTTCCAGAGCCGAAGCAGGATATTCGACTGGACAGCATGCGCCTCCGCATCGACTTCAGTGGCAAGTTTGCCTTTTACGGTATGATCACTGTGGACGGTGCAACCTTTGAGGCGAGTATCATCATCTCCTCTGGCGGCATCTTCATCAGTGGCAAAGCGCAGAAGTTCCAGATCCCAGAGACGGACTTTTATATTAGAGAGGCTAGCCTGGATCTCTTTATTGCACGGCGTTCCGAGAACCTCCCTGAGGATGGGAAAGGCCAGCAAACGGCAGCTAATGGTAACGATGAGGGCGTCGAGGGTGGCCATGAGGCCAAAGAAACAAGCAAAGAGACAAAGAAGTCAGACAAGACAGATATTAAACTCATTCCAAAATCGGCTGGAAAGACTTCCATGGACGAAGCCAAAAGGAATGACTCTCTTTCAGCTGTCCCAGGCAAGAAAGCCGCAACAGACACCAAGTGCACTGACACGCCAGCTACGACTGCAGATGCAGGGTCGGGATCAGACCAAAAGCCGAAGAAAGAAGTCAGCTGGTTCTTTGGCTTCAAGGTGTATGGCATACTTGTCTTACCATATGGCCCGAAAGACCTGGATGGCGACTACAAATTCAAGTTCGCCGTAACCTTTACCGTATCCAAGTCGCCAACAAAGGGGGTAGAAGTGCTGTTGGCAGGCAAAGCCCGCTCCACAGTGTCTTTGCGGGACATTTGCGGCGATGCGATCAAAAAAGACAGTCTCCTTGATGCACAACTATCTGATCTTACGTTTATGGGCACCAACTCAGATAACCCAGACGTGCCACCAGAGATCTCTAGGTTCCCCATCAAGAAGGGTTTCTACCTGTGCGCTACACTCGATCGCGTGCCTATTCTGGAAGACAAAGACCAGAAAGACGGGGGCAAGGTGCTCAAAAAGTCGACAGCGACAGATCGAGCATACCTGCGCATTGGATACCAGAAGGGGGACAAAATTCCTAAAATTACCATTTTCCTGCCACCATCATTCAAGGTGGAGTTTGGCGATCGGTTCTATTCTGGTGCCATCTTTCTGGAGCTTGATGCCGAGTCAGATCCTATTTGCAAGTTTCATGGCGAACTCTATATGAAAGTGGACGAGCCGGGCAAGAAACCCATTAAATTCATCCTCGAGATAGCTGCCGACCATATTGGTGGCTCGATAGGGATGAAGATCGATGCATTGGATGGCATAAAGGGACCATTGGGGTTCAGTGACAGATTTGTCGTATACTCTCTCCAGGGCCGCGTGAGTGCGAAGTGGGCAATGCTGCTATCCACGGGTGCCCTAGAAAGCTTTGGACTTGGTGGCCGTTTCACCATCGAGGAGGACAGCTACACCTGCGAGATGCAGCTGGGGACAAACCCGACGCAAACGCTGGTCAATATCAAGGCTAATGCACTTGGTGTCCCGCAGCTCTGCAAATTCATCTCCGCAGTAGCCGATGAGGACATGCCCGTCCCCGACGTCGACTTTATCAATATACGTGATTTAGATATCTACGTCAGTAGAGGTTGCACATGGCTCGATACCTATTATCCAAAGGGCTTCAAATTCAAGGGCATAATCAAGCTCTGGGATTTGGAGGCTTCCATGGATGCAGAGTTAAACAGTATTGGCTTTCACTGCTTGACTAAAATCAAGGGCTTTGAACTGGGTCCTTTGAAGCTCAGTGGAGCCCTCGAGGGTGAAGAAGGCGCATCCATGGAGATCACGCTCAACCCGATCAAGCAGTCGTTCTATCTGAGTGGGCGGATTGAAATTTTCGAAGTTTCGTGCGCCTGCTTCGTCGACTGCCAGTTTATGCCATCGCCCAAGTTCGTCTTTGACTTTGAGCTCAAGTGGAGTGCTGGTCTGCTTGTGAAGGTGCACGCTGAGATGCATCAGCGCAGGAAAACAGAAAGTGGCAAAAAGGACATCGCGACAGGAAAGGAGCTGAAAGGCCATCCCGGAGGCTCTGACTGGGAGATCTACGCCTTGATGGAGCAGTCTATCATTGCACAGGTCAAGCAGGGCATTCTCTCGGCTGTAGATAATACGCACAAAGCCATGGAAAAGGGTATCAAAAGCGCCATGGATGATGTTGAGCGTCAAAAAGAGAATTGGGAAAGAGATTGCCGCGAGGCCAAGGAGCGTCTGGATGCCGCGCACAAGAAGCTACAGGAAGAAATCGACCGTCTTGATCGCGAGATTGAGGAGGCGCAAGACAACGTTGAGAAAGTCAAGCAACGCAACGAGAAATACACATCTGACGAGCGAGCCAAGTGCAGTGGAAAGCAGGCGCAGGCGGAGAAAGATCGTGCGGCTCGCCTCGAGCCCAAAGCTGCTGCACGTCGCAGCGCAGATGAAGACAAGGAGAACCAAGAGCGTAACCGGGAATGGAAGATGCAGGAGGCGAGGAACAAGCGCACCAATACACGCGATAGTTTCTTTTCCAAGTTTGGCAATGCAAGCGCCGTGATTGACAACGCTCTGCGAGATCTGAACAATGCTGAGCGTGAAGTCAACAGACTCAGCTGGGAGGCCGATCGACTCGAGGATCGCATCAGTCACGAGTGGTGGCGTGTCGACCTGGAGGCCGAGTACCTGGCGAAACGGAACGCATGGGCGTTTGCAAGAGGAGGCCTCCTCGTCTATGAGGGCATCCTCCGCGGCGCGCGTGAGATTGTTGATAGCCCTCTGTTCCGCCAGCTGAAAGAGGCTATGGAAGCGGCCGAGCAATACCTCAACACCGTGGGTGACCAGATCCGCTCCGCCTTGGAGACGGCAGGCCGTATCGCATCGCTTGCGTTTGATGAGCTACAGAGGACGATCAGGGAAGAGGACTTCAACTTCGATAGTCTCATGAAGCATGCCAACAGCCTAGTTGCAGACGTCGAAAAGGAATGTCAGAAGTACGAGGAAGAGGCACGCGCGCGTAGCATAGTGCTAGATAAGCAGAAGCAGAAGATGGCCAGTGAGTTCAAGCAGGTGGGCTACGTGGCATTGGAAGAAGCCGTCGAGTTTGCGCGCAAGAACAACATTGCCTTGCTCGCAGCTGAGAAGGCTCTTGCTGCCTTCAGTGCGCTGGAGAAAGCAGCCTATAACGCAATTCGTGACTTTGTCGCAGCAACATTAGACGCCATGATTGACATCCAGCGCATCGAGCTCAAGGGCATCATTCGGGCTGATGAGTCAGATCAAGAAGCTTTCCACCTAAGCATCAAGGGACGCCTAGGAAACAAAGACTTTGCTGTTGAGGAGAGCTGGATGCCTAACAAGACGCATATCTTTCTAGCGAAGATTGGTCTGCATGCTGTGGCGAGCATCACCGGGTCCAGTATGGACCAAGAGATCAAGGCTCTTGACGAGGAGATGAAGAACAAATGATCGATTTTGGAGACTGCAGTGTAATCAAAGTCTGTTGTTAGGTAAGCATGTTTGTGTGAAAACCTGGGTAACTGCGTAACATAGGACAGGCAGACGTAGACTCTACCCACATTAATGATAACAATATGTTCTAAATCTTGTTGTAAACCAATCCATGGTCGTGGGATCCATTGGTGCTTGATCTCCTAAGTCAGACGCGCTTGGTCAGCGGTCGCTAACAATGACGCTGGAATATTCATTCAAACTAGCGCTTCCCAGCTTCAAAAGACCGAACCCTCTTGGACTGTGTTGGGTGACAGTCGTTGAAGTCTTGCGAATATAGTAAGCCAGAAAGCGTCTAACCGAGCTCCTCTTACTATCCATTGCAAGTTCTGTCCGTTCGACCTGTATCAAAAACGACATTAGTCACCATACGACGACCTCATAAATGCGTTACTCTCATCCATTTCTGCGAGGCAGTATTATCAACTACCTGATAATTGGCAATGTCAAACCCCCAAGCGCCAGATACTTCTGAGTTCAAAACCAAAGTATCTCTTCAATGATTGTGGTGCGATCCACTCCATTTTGTCTGAAAATTGCGGGTTCTTTTTGTTGTAAAGCTAGGAAAGCCGTCAGTCACGGCATCTTCAACGTAAGAGGAAATGTGCAACTAAAGTAAATGGAAGGTGATACTCGACTGGCCTGTGATATTGAGTCTTTTCAGAAATCGACGGAAGGGGACTGTTGAACCATACGTTGCTAGGTCGTTGACCTTCCAGCTCTTGCAACTACAAATGGTGTGTTTCGTAGCAACATGAAAGTCCCCTCAACATACGAGTGATCATCTCACACACTTCCTTGAGTACTAGCGAGACTAGTACTTAAGTATAGACCCACGGTACTATATTTTGAACAGATTTCGTCACTGTCTGCCGCATGAATAGTAATCTGATTGTCTGATTAATAGCTGATACATGGTTTATTGAATCGAATTGAGAACCCATTTGCTTAGAGTTTACTTTGTTGGTATTTAGTTGATTTGAGAAGTAGAGAAATATCAAGATGTCGAAGAGTATTTGTTCGGAATCGGAGATATCGTCGAGATGGAGGCACGTGAGCTCAAGCGGGGTCTGTGCACGGACCACGATTGATGCGCCTTGGAACGCGTCCGTCGCGTCACACCACCAACTCTGTTGAAGTCTAACAATTTCCTAATAAACCCATGAATGCTATTGACCTTTGATCTTTGTTGTCAATCATTCGGGGCAGAAGAGCCCCTCCTAATAATTGATTCCTTCTACGCAAACTCTACGTCCCAATGCCTTCAATTAAACGATCGATATCTCCAGTTGAGCTGGACGCTCCTCGGAAAACAAGAAGCACTAGAAAGCCAGCAGCTGGAGTTAGCACACCTAGCACAAGCACAAGCCTCGTTTCGCCGGATGTGCAAGCACTCCAATCTCAATTTGAAGAGCTACAATCTTTCGTCCTGAGCCAGGATCTATTGCACAGTGAGCTTATCAATATATAATAAATATATATAATTCCTCATATTAGCTTTCGATCTAACTTTTGCCAATAGAAACCTCTCCATCAACACGAAAACATGTCGACTTACACCCAGATGCTGCTAAGAGTCACGCAAATATTGTTCGAGGCTTGATTGATGAGAAAATTCTTGCAATTGAGAATGATAGCCCCAACCGCATAGATCAGACCGAAAAACGCGACGCAGCCATGCTTGAGTATATTCCAGAGGTTGGCAGGCTTGCAGAAATGCCTGGAGGTCTTCAATTAGCTTGTGATTTGTTGATCTATCTGAGTGCTCAGTCTTATTGCCACAAAAACTTTGATCAAGACAAAAATGATCGAACTCGTCCCTCAGATTCTTCTGCAGATGTGTTACTTCTCCATATTCTCGAAAGACTGCACGAAGAAGACAAGATCTTTCTGGTGTCAAAATATCTTGATGTCTTGGAACCGCATGTCAAGTTCTTTGAGCAAAAGGAAGCCCGTCCCTACTTGGAACAATCTTTTGGAAGGCTGTCTTCTTGGAACAAAGGTTCTGGAATAGCGCAGAGGACCTACGAGCGGCTACGGAAAGAAATTGTCGCAATGAGGGGCGGCCTCGACAATGCTTGCAGCAAACATCATATACCTACGAAGGTGTGGTACGCCCGAACATTAGTTTCACGATGCGAGGAATTTCTTCCCAAGATACGGCGCCTAGGGAATCTTGAAAATGGACTTTTGCTGGCCTTTGATTTGTTCTTGTTCCTCAGCAGACAATCATATTTTGAGAGTGGTGTTGTTGAGCCATGGCTGCAGCAATTGAAGCCTCACGACACATTTATTGATATCCTAGATGATATGTTGATGGAAACAGCAGTTCGGATCAGGGAAGCCGATCCTGATTTTCAGCCTGAAGATGCACTGGAAAAGCTTCAGGGAGAAGTGGAGTACTGGGACACAATTCTTGAGGAAGAATGTTTAGTTGACTCTTTCCGTATCCTCTCCTCATGGATTCCCCTATCTGCAAAGAAGTGGGCAAAGGAGAAGCATGACGAAATTCAAGCCGATATCTTGAAAGAGCAGCGCCGAATAGAGAAACGCTATCGCAATTGTAGAGATGACGGGAGAGCACCCGTGGGCGATTGGCTTAGTACAGCGATGGACGCGTTATCCAAAGAATCACATTTCTTAGGACTCAGCCGTTTGGCCTTCCTGTGGCCGCCGACCTTGCCATCTATATTGAGGACTATAATTACAGCAAAGCATTTGATAAATCTCATATGCAACAAATCCTCTCGGCACCGCGATCTCCAGCAGGGCCTATGGACACTCTACTGGACAGCCTCATCGACGAAAGATTCGACCCCGCTAGCAAAGGTATGGCCGAGGATATTCTCCAGAAAATTCGCAAGTCAAACACCTACATACGAACCAGAGGTACCTCGAACTATTTTAATCTTTCGCTCAAGAAGCTAGATTCAATCATTTATGCGGAGGATCCACGATCAATCTAGCTAATGTGTAAAAATATTCGAGATAAGGGAACTGAAGTTAAGGTGTTGATTTGTTTACATATATACCCTGTTGCGTAGATGTTAGCTGTAGCTTATGAAAAATCAATAGAGCTTTAGATCTAATGCCATTCGAAAATGAAACAAGAACCAGCCCTCATCATTACTCCCGTCAGGGGCTCTCGCTTCGCTTATTCTTTAGCGTAACCCCCTGAATTTAACAACCGGGTAGCCCTCGTGACACGAATCGTTTGTAAACCTTTTACACAGATGCACGTCAAACAGACGATACCAGGTAACTATGCAACACATCTATCGCGCGATGATGAACTTCCATACAGGGAAATTTATATCCGCCTCTTAAGATAAAGCGAGTAAAACTCGCAATATAGAAATAACAGTTTATCGCTCTAACATTTTTGTACTAAATTACCCGACAAAAAATATTTATCTACTTATCTAGACAGAGATATAAGAATGTCCTCTGTTAATAGTTAATAACATCTTATCTTCGTTCTTCTAAATTGCCCTCGTCGACAGAGAACTTTGTAGCTTTCATTTTTCTTGTGAATAAGGGCCAAATTTTTATTTCCACGAATATTAAAGGCTCGAAGCTAAGGTAGTGATAGGAGAATACGTTTTAATGTTTTTGGAACAAAGAAGGTAGATAAAGTTGAAATGGAAATGTCTACGAGTTCCAGAGGACGAGTTAATTCCCGGATCTAATCGATCCTATTTTTGGAATAGAGTGCTTTTGGATCGCCAAGCTGTGTCACTAACGCTCTGTCATAAATTTCCTATTGAGCGACTAAGCGTTCTTTAATATACTTTTTATATTATTTCCCTTCACATCCTAAGCATTACTCGGAGTCGTCAGATATTTGGTTTTCATCCGGTCCATGCTTTACTGTTATATACAAAGTGTGACATAGTACTAGTGCTTTCTTATTCTCTAGTATAAACTTCGTCTGCTTCCTTTCTTTAATCGCCACAAGAACCACCTTTCCATTAGGCAGTTTTTGGGTCGCTCTATCGGAGAATGGTTTTCGAACATTCGAGTGGTCGATCTGGTGCTGAGGATAATTATCTCGTGGTTCAAACTTGGACTGAGGCTCAATGGCTATACGGCACCACGGCTCGTCATTGTGAGCTCTAGCCAGACCAACCTCTACTGAGAAGTATGTTGTGACGTCTGCTGTGGGTGCATTTTCAGAAAACTTGAACCTCAACAAGATTTCTCCAAGGTCTTTTAGGATTTTATGACCGCAGAAGAACCGTTCGGTGTCAACGGTGATTTCCCAATGGCCAATGGGAATGCTGGGAATAGTTTCTATAAATACAATCCTCCCGGCGGACGTGGCAGATATAATTGTGTCTAACTGTGGAACCCTTAAGAGGCGTTTTTTCCGTCTAGGTGCTATATCTCGCACTTCAGTAAAGAGATATAACTCGGATAATGTGAAAGCGGCCAAAGTCTTTTCCAACAGAATCACGTCGTCTGTAGATCGCTTGTATCTTAGAACTCCGTTGGTTCGGTCCTCCTCAACTAATATGCACATAAACCGGCCGTCATGAGACATGCACAGTGTCCAAAGAACTAGACTGCGTGAATTCGAGTTAAGCCTTCTAACAAAAGTGCTCATGTGTAAACCTCGAGTGGTGATCTGCAAAGGTTTCCACTTATTGAAATCCAGGATTGAGTTCGCGACAGAACTAGATCCCATTTCTGCTGGGGCATGATCTTCGTCATACTTTTCTGCTGAAATCTGTCTGACATTTAAATCCCCTCCAATGGTCATCAATGCAGACTTATTTGCAAAAACCGACCTCAAAGTTCCATAACCGGTGTCCGTGACAACAGTCGGAATCACACGCATAGAAAGCATCTCGGCATGATTTTCGAAGTGCATTTGTAAGAAACAACCTGGAGATGATGCCAAGACACCTGCTGGCTCACGAAGCCTTTCGCTCCAGAGAAGAAAAGTGTAGTCCTCAGTCTGCCGTATAATCTCTTGTTGGAGACGTTGAAACGCTCGTCTTCCTTCCCCGTAAATCAACGGCATTGAAAGTTCAAAAATTCCAAGGAGACAGTAAGCCTCATCTTCTGGTCGAGTCGTTTCTCTTTTCGAAGCCCAAGACATTCGGTATGCGATCGTATAATCGGAAAGCTTTGTCCTCTTCAGCAAAGCATCAGCTGGGATACCTGTTACAAACTCAATCGAGTGCTGGAGGCTTCTTTTAGTGCCAATTTCCGCCCAGTCTTTTGTATAAAATTCAACCTTGCGAGGAGCTAACAATTCTTGTAGACACCAGCCGCGCGTGAACCATCTTGCCCATGTAAACTCAACCCGTATATGTTCGGGCTCCACAATGCCTTCTGGATACGATACATCCTCGAGATACACATAACACACTTCCGATTCTTCATACCACGCATACATGGAATTAATCGCCTCGGATAATTCACTGCTGGATGTCTTGTCGATGCAACATGTGTCGATCCAGACCCAATCAATACCGTCAATCTTTGCTTGCTTGCAGCAACCCGTCAATTTCCTCCTGGCAGGATGGTTCACAGAAGGCAGATTGTGGCTTTGATAGTCTTGGAAACTTATTTCTTTCGACCCCCATGTATGCGACAGTATTGCGTAAGGCGGCGTATCGTGGGGAAAAAATTCGCACATCTCAAATGTTGAGGCATTCAGTAGTCGCATGTTGACTTTCACGCTGCATTAATGCTCGTGTAAATATGAGCTTTTATCGAATAAAGGTTGAGACCGGTACTCTTCGTAAAAGAATGTTTCGTTTGAAGGTGTCAAGTGACCCCGCAGCCGAAAACATTGTGCTTGATCTAAGAAGCGAGGGAAGCGAGGCAAGCGAGATGGGGCAGGTTTGCATTATCACCCTCTATAACACATTACCCTTTAAGTAGAACACCATGCGCTATTGACTGAAACAGAATTGTTGAAATTTTAATAGCAAAAGTAGCAAATATTTACTCGAAGGAGTATGGAAAAAAAAGAAAAAAGGGAGAGTGAGCAAGAGTCAAAGTCTTGTGGTTTAAAGTTACTCTTACTAGAATCGCGACAAAAGGGTTCACCACTTGAGTTACTAGATGTAACACGCGGAGCTATATTAGAGTAAACTATCTACCGAGAAGTTTTTTATTAAACCTACATTATACTTAGAGTTGTAACGTTCATTAACATAGCCGATTTAAAGTTAAGTAATAATCCCTAACTAAATACGACTACAAAATTACAAATGCTGTTACCTAGCATAGGCACTACAGCTTTATGGTATTAATACTAAACGCTTTACTCCTAGAATTTCTCGTCAGAAATTCAGAGATAAGTTTGAAATTGAAAGATGAGTTTGAAATTGAAATAGCCAGAACCCCGACAGACAGCCGTATTTATCTAAACCTATATATCCCCTTTGTTCATCGCAGACTGCTTTAAGTTTACGCTCTGCAATCTACTTTTCCTTAGGAGGAAAGCAGCTAATTGAAAATAAGCCACGGCATACAAACACCTTAAATTCAAAGTGAAAAAGGGTACAAAGGACATTGGAACGGTCGGTCGAGCTTATCAACCTTTTAAATCGGTTTAGAAACCGAGAAGGAAAAGTGATTTAAGATTGTTTGATGAGTTCTACTTTAAACGCTATTACTCCCAGACTCGGATTAGTGTAGGTGTGATTACGGTTATGAGACATTGAGAGTTATCGCCTACGGTACTTGTTAAGCGGCGAGATGAGAGATTCTTTATAGGCGAGGTTACTATTTCCTAATTTGAAAAGACGACCCGCTCTATGCTTTTAGAAGGTGAGACCGAAGTCTAGACAGCCTTTGGTTTCACATATGCTCTTGACCTAAAAATTCATGATAATCCTAGGAGTATCTTATTATACCGCTAAATTAGCTGACCAAAACAACCTACCCCACCCCCTAAACATAAACATAACAAAACTCCCTCCCCAAACCCCCCATAGTATTCAACAACTCCCCCAACCTAACACCCTTCGCATTAACACCCAACCCCACAACATCATCCACCGTTCCATTCCGACTCGGCGGCACATTCCCCAACGTAATCGTGCCCGCCACCTCATTAAGTCTCGTACTCAAATCCTGGAGTTGCCAAAGCCAGTACACGCGATCGATCATTCCGTGGTGCAGGTAGAATGTGGGATCGCCCGAGGAAGCGAAGAAATCCTGAAGACACATCAACATTAACTCACCCGAGATAGAATGATAGAGGGAGGGAGACTTACACCCCCAGGATCCCCACCAACAGTATAGTGTCCCCCCGTATGTACACCCCACTTCCCTAAGCTGAACTCTCCCTGCATCACCCTCTGAAAGCGCGCGAGCGTCTCACTCTCGGTTATAAGCGCGTACGTGTAGTTGCTGGTTGTTACGGTAGCGGAGTTTTTATTCACGTCTCGACGCAGACAGCGGGGGTTGTGGCCTAGACCGTTAGGGAGGGGGTTAGATGGGACGCCTGAGATGGAGGCGGCGAGGGGGCCGAGGTTGACTGTCATGCTAAACAGAACATTAGCGGGAGAAGAGGAGAGAGACAGGTGGAAGATGGATGATGGAGGAGAGAAGGAATGAATGAGGGAAGTACTTTGAGAATGGACCAGTGGTCACACAACCACCTCCTTGATCTGGCGGTATAACATCATACGGAGCTGGAGTACCGGTGATGAGCACACCGGTGTGATTGACGTATGCGCCGTTTCCTCCCATACCTAAAATTATCAGTATATTTCCTACTACCCATAGCTTTCTTACTCACTTGTCTCACTCCCATCAAAAAGCGGAGAATGAATCGGATCCCTAGTAACCATCAGTCCAACATCCTCAACTCAACCCAAGACATCAGCTTTTTAACTTACTTAGCGTACTTCCCCCAATTCCAATACTACCCCCATCATAATCAGCATCTCATCCCAAGAAAAGAGGGAGTTTATAACTCACAGGTTGATACCCCTCATACCCACACTCATCCCTCAACGCCTTTTCATAAGTATAAACATAATACCGATGCCAGGTCAAAAAATTCGCCTTTTATCAAGTCAGCCCACTTTCCCCGAACCCCATCACTCACAAGCACTCAAGTCTCATCCCTCATAAGTAGGCATCTTACCGTATCATGAATACTCAACGTCTGCTCAATATGCGTAACCACAAAATCATCAAACCGCGACTTCGCACCCGGCGCGTACGTGGAATTAGTCTTCGCCGGTAATCGTTGCAGGCATTTCACAGCATCTGTGTATGCGATTCTCTCGCGGCCCGAGAGGTTGGACCTGTGAATATCAACATCGGCTCTGAAACACATCCTCGCTAAATGAAAGGGGTTGATGTGGTAACGTACCATTCTCGTCGTCTCACAGCATTCTCAATCGTACAGGTGTTATTCCTGTCGTGTTTTTTCTGCCACTTGGATAATGTGTACAGGCTTTTGGCGGCGAGGAGGTCTACTTCGTCTGTGTGTGGGGAGGTGATGATTTCCATTATCGCGTCGCGGGTGGCGTCTGTTTTGTTCGTGCATGGTGGGGAATGTGCCTGTGCTAGCAGAGCTAGGGGGAGGAGGGGGAGGAGACGCATTTTGGATTGTAGTTATCTGGAAAGGATGAGGAAGGAAGATGGGAAGTGTGAGGGATGGAGATATATATGTTTGTTTGTTTGGACGGGAAGATGCAGGGTTACATGGATACTATGGATTTGGAGAGATAATTTGTTCACTCATTATCTATGATAGCAATAAGAGAATCTACACTCCGGATTTTCTAGGACGTCCATACTTTCGGTGACCGGTTACACATGAACAGAAGTCGTGAGTTCACTTGTTAATCCTCGCTTATTCGCTTGGAGAGAGTTTTGATCCGCCATGGCACGGGGATGGGATGTTAGAGTTCGAGCAGAAAGCTTGACAGGACCCATAAGGAGGATCATAGAAGATCTACTGAATACTCGTCTCCTGATCGACGGTGTAATACCTCTCAGACTCAGAAATACTAAGCGAGTCCGATGAATACATGTAATTGACGACGATTGACTTGCGAAATAGCATTCAGACACCCTCATATGTGGAGAATAAATCCCTAAAACGCGCCATCTACAATAAACTCCATACAACCTTCCGGACATCTCAACACCAAAACTCACAGAAAATAATTCTCTATGATTCATGGATCATCCACTGTCGTTGACGTGTGGCTGACATCTGACAGGAAAACCGGGGCAGATCGGACCAAACCCCCGGTACGAGTCGTGACATCGGTCGTCGCTAAATACGGGGTCGCCCGCGTTTATATGCTGTGATGGGATGAATTCGTAACATGAATCATCTCCCCACATTCTTGGCTGGACGTCCGGTAGTATTTATCCACCTGCGAGACATGGTGATCGCATAATTGGAGACGCAGAAGATGTGAGAAAGCGAATCGGCGTATTTCCTGGAGCTTCTTGGGAACGAGTGGATGGAGCTGGCGATGCAAGCTTTCTTGGATCTCAGATGGCCGGAAAAGGGGATCTCAGATGTGCTTGTTATCGGGTAATCCGGCAGGAATGGGGTCTCGGGGGTTTTTTTCGTTGTTGGAAGATGTCGAAGTACAATTTGGCTGGTCAAGGGGTTAGAAGAGTTCAGCACAAGACAATAGTGTTTGCTTGTCATTGAACACAAGACCGAAATACGAGGTCGGCATGAGCAGCTCATTCTAGTTTGGGACATTCGTTGCCAGAGATAGTAGAGCAAGATGGTCCAAGACGCCGTGAGACTGGATCTGAGGTTGTTGGCATAATGCAATTAAGATGGCATTTCGACACATTCTTGTCGCAATAATCAAATAAACTATCATTAAACCCTACCGCCGCTTCGACCAGGCGTTAATAAAAGCAGCCTTGTCCTTTATGGTCAATCCAACCCGCTTTACTCGACCTAATCTTGCCAAAGCCTCCCCAATTTTGTCCAAAACTTTCTTTTCTTGATCGTTAAGATCACTTGACTGCTCGTTCAAACTTGTCAAAGTATCCGAGCTACTCGTCATTGCCGAATCCTCCCCTAATGTGTCCATAAAATTCGACAGATATTTCTCTTTCTTCTCAGCTGCCGTATCTAATGACTGCGAGTCGTTGTATACCACCTCTGCAATGCGTACTCGTATGCAATGAGTGGATTGAGAGAGAAGATTCCAAATAAATGTCCAATATTGTCCTGGTACTGGAGTCGTGACATCTGCTGGCGTATACCTCAGACTGACTGGAAATATCTTGGTCCTTGATGGCGTTGTGAGAAGACTTGGACTAAACGGCATGATTCCTCTCCCGTTTGTTGTCGTACATTCTGGAAACACCACAATAACTCTTTTTGGGTGCTCAGCTACCAAAGTCTTCAAGTCCGTCATTTTGGCTCCTTTCGGTGGATATTCCACTGGTCCTGAAAGAGCCCGGAACATGGCGCCAAACAAAGAAATATATTGAACCTGGCGAGTATGAGGATAAGATACGGTGAAGATGGGATCGAAAATAGCCGCGAGATATAGCGAGTCAATCGGGGAGGTAAAAGAGGATGCTATGACGTCTCCTGGTTCCGGTACTCGTCCTCCATGTTTCTTTGCTAATGACCCTTTCTTGACACCATCGATTTGTAGATCAATCCACCAGATTCCAGGTATACCCAATATCATCCATAAAATAGCTTTCTTGAGTAGAGATCCGAGTGGAAACCATTGCAGAAATAGGAAGTATGTCGTCGAGATTGTGAGGAGAAATGGTAGTTTGAAGAGGAAAAGGAATATATGGACTGGTAGATATATTCCTGCGGGTTGCGACGAGATTGGGAAGAATGGAGCTATGCCGGATCCTGAAGCGCATTAGCAAGAGTCAGACTTGGGCGATTCCAATCCTAATAAGACCAGAAGTACATACCACGATCTCGATATTGCGAATATTTTTCCATCGTTTATTCTCAAGGCTTCGTTGTCTGCCAAACAACTTGGGGATTTTGGGAGATTGTTGGGGGAGTGATCAAAGAAATTCCAGCGCGGCGCATGTAGGAGGTGAGATGGCTACAAGAACTCCGGGAATAATTCCCTTGATGATTAAGGTTAGGCGTACCAGCGCTTATTTTATCTCGTGGTGTTGTGAGGTTACGGTCGAGAGCTGGCGATACATTTTGACAACGGATGATGATGCGCCACGAGGGGCTTTGGCTTGTGATAGCCGGGAAAACCAAATTCCGCTGCCGATATGAGACTTACATAAGCAAGTCCATGCGGCCGTTGCTTGAAGAATAATCACGAATAATTACCACGTAATAATCGAGATTGGTGAGCAGATAAGAATAGATTTTTAATAAAAGACAATCTTATGATCCTCGTAGATATTATGACCGTCATAATGATACCCTATAAATTCATCATTTCATTAATACAGGTCGTCCAATGACTACATGAATCGACATACACCGCTTTGGCAATATCGTTGCATAAAATTAAAGCTCAAATTTCTGCCCCAAGCGGTAACCCCCTAGAGTTGCGTAGCCGGGGTAAACAACCTGGCAGGCGCAGTAAACAAAAGCAACCTCGACAACGAAATCCGCAACAACGAAAGATTGTTCACCAGAACAACATCGCAACCCCTTTGAGCTGTGCATTGCGAATACCTTCAATTTTTATCATACTGGAATGGCAGCACCGCTCTCCGAAATTGGAGTCATGGCTCTTAATGCACCAACATCGATAGCTACCTCGCGCGAGGACGATTATGAAGTAATAAGTTACAGCACCACGCAGACCACGACGTCAAATGGTTCCGATAGCGATGGACCACCAAGCTCTCCATTTGTTCAAGATGTTCAGGATGTCTCTGAATCTGCGAATTTAGAAAACATTTCACCGAACAAGATGCTTCGATTGACATCCAAAAGTCCCGTCGAGCGCGAACCAACTTCCCCCTTGAAGATGCTTAAAAGCCGCGCATCACCCACATCAACACAATCACCGAGGAAAACATCTCATGATTACATGAAAAGTCCGAGAAAGATGTCTGCGCCGGAAAAGCGGTTTCCTGTCAGACCATCTATTTCGCAATCTATTTCTTCACCGCCGCCAGAGAAGACATCTCCTCCGCCTCCGCCAGTGGAACGATCTTTGAGCATTGATGATGTTTTGAAGAACAACGAAGGTCTTACAAAGGCTATTGAGATTTTGGAGGACAATGATAGCGAGCATGAGGAATTTGTTGAGGAAACCTTTGTCACTTCTGCAGCTAAGAATGGAGATGAGACGACCATGGACGACACAATGGTTAGCACATTTAGTAATTTCTCTGCTATGCCAGACATGACAATGTTTGCAAAATTGGGTCAAACACCAAAACATGCAACCATGGGTCCTACGCCTAGAAGAGCTCCTTTCGATACCCCTGCAGCGGCAGCTCGAAGACGTCCAATGAGTACATATTCACCATCTCCAACGCCACGTGCGACCAGAACAGAGACTCGAGATGACACAAACCTTCTCGATTTTACAGAACAGTTCAATAATTTTTCCGGACGTCGCCAATCACCGAACAAAACAGGAAGGGAATCACCTATGAAAGGGTCGGATATGCCCTGGATGCCATCAACCCCATCCGTCAATAGAAATAACATGTCAAATCTTTTAGACTTTGATATTCCACCCGCACCAACGCCACGCAGTATGCCTTCGATCACTCCCCGCGAACTCGAAACGTTAAAGTCTGGCTTCCTCTCTGAGATTAGCAGTCTCAAAGCCTCCCTCAGCGGCCAAGAAGCCCAAGTCGCTTTCCTCAAAACCGCTGTTGGTGATGCCGAAAAACGTGTCGGCGAATGTCTCGAACAAGTCCGTGAAGAACGCAATCTCAAAGACCAGCTCCTCGTCGAAAAAGAAGAATGGGATAAACGCGGCCGCGAGATGGAAGCCGTTCTGCGCAATGTCAAAGAGGAAATCCTACACGGCGAACGCGAACGCGACGATCTAGAAGGTCGACTCGAGGAAACGGAACGCAGGAGAGAAATGTCCGAAGTCATGGCGCAAGAAGCAGAACGTCAACTCGCCGCCTTGAAAGCCGGCAAACCACCGCCTGCGCCTTCATCTCCTAAAGCAGGGGAATGCGCATGTGGTGGCCAACGCAACGTCGAAATGGCAGTCGAAAAAGTCTCTCGCGAACTCCACACCCTGTATAAAGATAAACACGAGACCAAAGTCGCCGCCCTCAAGAAATCCTACGAACGACGCTGGGAGAAGAAGATCGCAGACCTCGAATCCCAGATCGCCGATCTCACCCGCGAAAATGAAGAGCTCAGACTCGGCCGCGACGCTACGATGACTAAAGTCGATCCCCGCGCCCAAGACGAACTCTCCGCTCAAGCTGCGAAGGCAAAGGAATTGGAATCCGAGCTCGAGGGTCTGAACGAGGTGCTGAGGAGTATTCAAGGCGACAACCACGATCTCCGCGGTATGCTGGACGAGGAGCGCGCAGAGAAGGGACGTTTGGTACAAGCTGTCGATGAGATGATCCCGCTTGTCCAGGCGTTTGATGATTTACTCGCTGAGAAGGAACGGGAGAAGGAGAAGGAAAGGGTCCCGCCGCCTACGCCTACGTCGTCTGGATTGGCTTCTCCGAGGGCTAGACCGGTGAGTCAGATTGGGATGGCGAGAGGCAGTGGACTTAGAGCGCCTGGTGGTAAACCGCCGTTGACTCAGGAGAGTCGCATTGGACGCGTGGGTATGGCGGGCGGGATGGGGAGTGAGAGGAGTAGAAGCGGGAGTAGTGCGGGGGGTGGGCGGCCAGGGAGTGGATTGGGGTTTGCGGCTGGCACGGGGTATCTGGCGGGCGGGGCGGGGAGGAGCGGGATTATGAATTCGATTGAGAAGATGGGGAGTTTTAGGGGAAGGGCGGGGGAGTGAGCGAGGTCACTTGGAGGGGAGGGAATAGGGGGGGGAAGGAGGGTGGGATGATGAATGGGAGATGGTATTGTTGATTGAAGATGTCATGGGGTCTAGTGAGGATGGTGGTTTGTGTATAAATGATTACTATGAGCGTTTATGTCTTTCTTTCTTTCTACTCTAGGACAAGATGTTTCGGGTTGTTTCTTGGAGCTTCTAGAGCTTTGTTTCGGCGTTTTGGATTATTACAGGGTAGTCTTCTATTCAGTAGGATAGGGTGGAATAATTGATTATTGTTTAGTTTCAACCCCTATAACTCTCCCAACTAAACCGGGAATATAAAAAGAATCAGCGGAACCTTGTTCTTCTCTCTCTCTGTCTCCGTTCTATACCACTTTACTTTTATTTACTGTATTACCCCTCTACTCCTAAACCAAGCAGCCAAAAACCAGATGAAAACACGAATTCAATAACTTCACACTGGATTAGTCATCTATCCCAAATAAACACACCATCATCTCTAAACTAACCTTTATACCCTATTATAAAACGCCCTGACCACTACTCCCACCCGCACATCTCTCAATCCATCATCCACGATTCCACGGTCTTTACCTCTCAGCCTCTCAAAAAAGGTATACGCATCTTCTCCTTAACCCTTCCCAAATCTCTTTTTTATTAGCATCAATTACCACACCAACTTGCCAGCTTCCTCGAAATCGTTCTTTTCTATCTAGCGTATGAATGACTTACACAGGGTAAGATGAGGATGAGTGGAGTTTTGTTTAAGTACTGTATTAAGTGGGTTCAATTCTGCCCGTTTATAAAAATCACTGGAGACTACTAATGTCAGTTTAGTTTATATCCCACCTCAGTCAGGACAATTCAGCCTAGCACATAACCCTCTGCGCAGCTCTCCAATATATTAGCACGTACCCTCAATATCAGAGATTGAGAACTACGGATGTGTGAATACATCTCAGGTTATAGTTCAGATAAGGGATGTATATTGAGAAGGTGGCGGCTTTGGAGGTATAGGAGGGTTGAAAACCCATTTTGGCCAAGCAATACGGTAGTAGGTATCCCCTACTCGACTCCACTCCAACCATTTGAATACACTAACTCCCTCTTACCGTCAGTTATCCACTTTGATTCTCCCCTTTCTAATCCAACACACTGTCGGAATACGGATTTTACAATCAATTTTCACGGCGAAGTATACTAACAGTATATTAAACACTGTTTTAGAATCATGTTATTTTGTCTAACCATCTATCGATCTGAGTTAATCAGTCCGCTTCTCGCGTTTTTCTCTAAATCTCTCCATCCCCAACATCTCCACCTACTCATCCCACCTCCAGCCCCTCCACTAACACAACACAAACCAACCCACCATAGCTCTTCCCAACGCCACGCCAATGTTGAAGCGTGTCTTCATAATATACACACGTTGAAGGTGCTTTTACTGATGATTCCCAAATCCTGGTATCGCTAATTGTTGAATATAAAACAAGATTCTTGTTGACAAGAAAACTCCACATAACGCCGTTTTGATGTTGAAAAGCAAAGTCCGTGCCAATCATACTTTTCCCGTCTAAAATAGTCCATCAATCTCCGCTGTCTCCGTGTCGACGTCTACGTTAAGGTAGCCTGGAGCTGTTGGAAGACCGGGGATTGTTTGGATGTCTGCTGCGAGTGCGTAGCTGTCAATGTGTTAGTAAATTCATCAAAAGGAATAGTGTGAGTGACTTACAGATATCCAGCACCAGCAGCTAACCGGACATCCCGAATAGGAACAGTAAATCCAGTTGGTGCACCCTTGAGATTTGGATCATGAGACAATGAATACTGTGTCTTGGCAATGCAAATAGGCAGATTTCCAAAGCCCTGCTTGGTATATGTATCCACCTTCTTTTGAGCAATCTCGCTGAACTCAACCTTGTCGGCGCCATACATCTGTTTACCGATAGCTTCGATGCGGGTCTGAACACCTCCATCGAGATCGTAAAGAAGTTTAAAATCCTTGTCTTTTTCACTGGCGGCAATGACACCTTTAGCGAGATCAACAGCACCCTTTCCTCCTTCTGCCCAGTGATTTGCTGGAATTGCATCTTCTGCGCCAGCCGCAATGGCTTCTTCACGAATGACTTGAACCTCTGCTTCAGTATCGGTCTCGAATTTGTTGATAGCAACAACTACTGGTACACCATATGACTTGGCATTCTGAATATGCTTTTTCAAGTTGACGCAACCTTTTCGGAGAATATCGACATTCTCTTCGCGATAAACCTTGTCAAGAGCAGCTCCTGGTGCAATTGGGGGACCTCCACCATGCACCTTCAATGCTCGAACAGTCGCCACAACAACAATAACATCTGGAACAAGTCCGGAAGAACGGCATTTGATGTTCATGAATCGCTCCCCTCCCATGGTGAAATCGAAACCAGCTTCAGTGATGACAAAGCCAGTCTTCTCATTATGGTTCTCATCAGGCTCGGTACCAGCAAGCTTCAAGGCAAGCTTATCTGAAAGCACCGAACTGGCACCAATACTGATGTTTGCGAATGGTCCTGCGTGTACAAACACAGGCGTGCCTTCCAGAGTCTGCATGAGATTAGGCTTAATAGCATCCTTCATCAACGCAGTGAGAGCTCCGCCAGCACCAATATCATCACAAGTGACTGGATCTCCACTCTTTGATGATCCAATAACCATACGTCCAAGTCTTTCTCGCATGTCATCGAGATCGTTACTCAGAGCAAGAATAGCCATACATTCACTTGCGACAGAAATATCAAAACCTGTCTCTCGAGTCTGACCCTTCTCGGTTGGGGCAGTACCAACTGTGATACCTCTCAAGTGACGATCGTTTACATCCAGTACTCGTCTCCAGGTGATGGTTGAAGGATCGATATCTAATCTTGCAAAGCGAGTAATTTCATCCTCCGTGAGCTCATTAGGGTCAGTCTTGTCAATGCCAAGCTTCTTAAGACGACGGAACATGATTTTCTGGAATTCTCGCTTGCCTTTTTTGACGGGAACCAAGCGCTTGTATAATGCAGAGGTTGGAGAAGTGTTTTCGTGGAACATTCTGGTTTCGATTGCAGCGGCTAGGAGGTTGTTGGCAGCTGTAATAGCATGGATATCACCGGTAAGATGGAGATTGAACTCATCCATAGGAATGACTTGACTGTAGCCACCACCGGCAGCACCACCTTTGATACCAAAAGTTGGGCCTTGACTAGGTTGGCGAACATTGGCGAAAGCGATACGATTGAGATGGGCTCCAATGGCTTGGGTGAGACCCATAGTTGTAGTAGACTTTCCTTCACCTAGAGGTGTTGGTGTGATACCGGTGACAACTACGTAGCGACCATTTCGACGGTGCTCAAGACGTTTGAGAAGAGTCAAATCAACCTTGGCTTTATATGCGCCATATGGTTCGAGTTCATGAGCTGCAATTCCGACCTCTTTTGCTACTCGCGTGATTTGCTTTGGATGTTGTGCTCGGGAAATTGCGATATCTGATGGTACAGGATCTTGGAGCTTCAATGGTAAAGGTTGAATGGCTCTCGCTTTTTGACGATCGAAATACGCTGTAGCGGAATCGACGACGTTCTGAAGTAGCATTGCAACAGTCATTGGACCAACTCCACCTGGAACTGGGGTGATTTGGGAGGCAACCTCTGAAGCAGATGCAAAGTCGACATCACCAACTAATCTGTGACCAGACTTCTTGGAACTGTCATCAACAAAGTTGGTGCCGACATCAATTACGACAGCTCCCGGTTTTAGCCATTCTCCTTTAACGAAACCTGGGACTCCAATGGCAGCCACCACCACGTCCGCCATCTTCAGATAGTTTTCAACATTGGCTGTATGTGAGTGGCATACCACGACGGTAGCATTGGCGTTTTTCAGAAGATAGCTGACTGGGCTTCCGACAATATCACTTCGACCAAGAACCACAGCGAATTTTCCTTTCAGATCCACACCTGCTTTCTCGAGTAGGACCATGACACCTTTCGGCGTGCATGGTGTGAATAGTGGACGTCCTCCACGCTTTGCTAACTCCCCAATATTATTCGTCCCAAATCCATCAACATCTTTCTCATCAGCGACTGCGGATGTAACATCGTACTCGGAGATTCCTTTTGGTAATGGAAGTTGGACGAGAATGCCATGAACGGCAGGGTCGTAATTCAGACGGGTGATGGTCTCGATCAACTCGGATTCGGTAATAGATTCTGGGAATTGAAGAAGCTCACAATCAATCTTGGCCTCCTCGGCGGCCTTTAACTTCATGCGCACATATGTAGCTATCAAATGTAAGCGAGTGCATCACACGAGCATGAACCGTAAGCATCAGACTATGCAGCAAATTCTCAAACGATCCGGCTCGCAGTTGTAGTAGAGCTGATTATGCAGATATAATTTGATGGCGGAGTATGTCATATCATCCTAGAATTGACTTACTAGAATCAGATCTCTCGCCCACCTGGATAATTTTGAGCGACGGCTTGTACCTCGGATTTGATTTCTGGGTATTTTCAATCTCGGCACGTATCGAATCCCTAATCTCTTTAGCCGTAGCTGTGCCGTCAATCTTGGTTGCAGTCATCGCGGCAGAAGTGCTTGAGAACGACTTCTTCTGCAATGATCTTGTCAAATTATGACTGTTGACAAGTGTTGAGGTGGATGTGGTTGTCGTTGTGGATGTGGAGGGTGGGGTGGAAAGAGCTCGGGTTCGACACGAAAACAAACCCCGCCATTCTCTCCGACTCACACCAACACACGAGGCTGGAGCTGGTACGGCAGAGCGAGGAGAGCGAATCGGTAGGCGTGGGAAGCGAGAGGATGAGCACAACAGAGACTTTTGTGATCGGAGCATTGTTGACATTTCGAAATGATTTGTTCGAACGGTTGAAGTTGTAAATATCTAGAAATACATCAATTGAACTTGTGGCCTTGGATTTTGCGGATTTTGTCTCGGACGGGAATCTGGGAATCTGATAAATGACTGCGAGGACCGGAGGTTAGGTGTGACTTCCAGAAACATGAAACCGGCCGAATTGAAGAGGTAAAAGTTCCCGATGGATGCAATGGGGCAAGGAGCAAGAGTCATCCAGCACGTGAATTAAACGAGCAGAGAAGGATTCGAATTGAAGCAGTCATAATCGACAAAGCGGATTCCATGACTCCAAAGTGACTCAAGGCAAGAAGGTCATTCCTAGGAAAATGTAATTTCGAGTATTTCGGAGGAGATGCTGGTCGTCCGTGTCGGCGCCGATTGTGAAGCCGGTTGCTTTTTCATTCGGACCTCTCGGACCACTTTTCTCGCCACACCTCATTGGCCCAATCGCCCACGACCACATTTTCATTTTGAGCCCCGCGAACTTTCGAGATTTGGAGACTGGAGCCGCAGCCCACGATAAATATCACGTCTCTCGCCCCTCCATCAACGATCCTACACTCCACATAGAATCGCAAACATGAGGCCAATATTGCTACAGGGACACGTAAGTTATGCTAGATGCGAACGGTGATGAAAACCATTCTAACATCCTCACAGGAGCGTGCGCTCACCCAAATCAAGTATGCGAATACCTTCCAGAAACCTAGACCCTCCGCCACGATATATATGTACTGACTTTTTCAAGATACAACAGAGATGGAGACATCATCTTCTCAACCGCGAAAGATCAACATATTTGCGCCTGGTTCGCACACAACGGAGAGCGATTAGGAACGTATCATGGCCACCAAGGAGCTCTGTGGACCGTCGACGTCGACCCAACAAGTACACTCATCGCGAGTGGCGCTGCCGATAACACCGTTCGCCTTTGGGATATCAGAAGTGGGAAGTGTTTGAAGGTGTGGGAATTCAACACTGCGGTCAAACGAGTCGAGTTCAACGAGGATGGATCACAATTATTGGCCGTCACCGAAAAGCGCATGGGTTTCTTGGGTACGATCGTGGTTGTGAATATTAACCTGGATCCAGAGGGAGAACAGGATGATGAAAAGGTTCTTACCATCGAATGTGAGGAGAGTAAGGCGACGGTTGCTGGATGGAGTTTCATGAACAAATATATTATTGCTGGGCACGAGGATGGAACCGTGTCGCAGTACGACGCAAAGGTAGGATGACAGAAAATTCTGCTGGATATATGCTGACGAATTTTAGACTGGTGAACAGCTCGATAACACGCAAGTGCACGAAATGGACGCCCAGATCACGGATATCCAGTGGTCTCCAGACCGGACATACTTTATTACCGCATCAAAAGACAAGTCAGCGAAGGTATGTATTTACAACTTCCTATCCCCAAATTACTTCCCTTCTAACTTATCAGCTCATCAACGCCGCCGACCTCGAAGTTATGAAAACCTACGTATCCGATACCCCTCTAAACAGCGCCTCAATCACCCCCAAAAAAGACTACGTTATTCTAGGTGGTGGTCAAGCAGCAATGGACGTCACAACCACCTCCGCCCGGCAAGGTAAATTTGAAGCACGATTCTACCACAAGATCTTCGAGGAGGAAATCGGTCGTGTCCGAGGTCACTTTGGCCCCCTCAACACCGTCGCAGTCGACCCACAAGGAAAGGGATATGCCAGTGGAGGTGAGGATGGATATGTTCGTGTACATCAATTCGACAAGGGATATTTCGATTTCGAGTATGAGGTTGAGAGACAGTATCGAAACCAGAGTCAGCTGTAATGAGGTAGTGCGGTTTCATGGGGTGCATTATTGGCGTTGTGGTCTGACAAAGGGTGTAGACTTGCAGCTAGATAGGGAATTTATCTTTGTCATGATGGTCAATATACCTCTTACTACTCGTAAGGCTATACTTCTGCGTATATTGGGTTGCAACCTGCCGAGTATTTTACGCCCTCTCGGCACATCAACCATCCACTAGCTACAAGCAATTCCAACGTCGTCCATGTAAATTTGAAAGCAACATGTCAGAAATTAGGGTTTCCCAAAAAGAACTTTCTACGAACCAATAAATCGCACAACCTTGTACAGTCACATTGCAGCCATGCACTTCCACTCTCGCAGACCGTAAGCGAGTGCGAATTCCTTCACTCATAGGAAGCCTTTTCACGTAGCTAATGTTGAGTTACTAATAACATAGCAAAGACAATATGGAGAGGCCATTCTAATTGACTCGTTTTCGGAGTTAAGAACGTTTTATGAGTAAGCTTTATGCAGCTCTCTACTTAGTGTTGCAGTATGTTGGATGTCACCGGAATTTACCCCGCTGTCGTCATTGAGTCGACCCCACTATGATAAATATTTTGGGGAGTGAGAGGTTTGTATATTCCATCGAATTCCCCTTGTTTTTTCTTTTTATTTAGACAAAGGTAGGCAAAAACTCGTTTCTATCTACTTGCTTGTTTGATTGGTATCAAGAGAAGAATTGGGTTGACTTAAACTTACGAAGTCAGATACCTTTACTGTCACCTCCTCATAAACAACACCATAACAAGACCATCACCAACACAACCTCAACATGGCACAAATGCGCGCAGTCGGTCAGTGCTCCCTCCAAAATCTCACCCACCCATACTAAACAAATCTCCAGATATCAAGAACGGCACCGGCCCCGCCACATCCCTCCACATCACCTCCCTCCCAAAACCAACCCCCTCCCCCGGGCAAGCCCTCATAAAAATAAAAGCCTTTGGTCTAAACCGCATGGATCTCCTCCAACGCGAAGGGCGCTACCCTGTCCCTCCACAGGCCCCAAAGACGCTCGGCGTGGAGTTCTCCGGTACAATCGAGGAAGTAAACGGGGACGGCGGGAAAGAAGGGTTTAAGGCTGGTGATGAGGTGTTCGGTCTCGCGTATGGAGGCGCGTATGCGGAGTGGATTGTTGTTAGTGTCAGGATGATATTGAAGAAGCCGGAGCATTTGAGTTTTGTGGAGGCGGCGGGGGTGCCGGAGGTGAGTGAAAGCTGTTAACTTGGAGATATGGGGGACTGATGAAATGTAGACGTGGATTACGGCTACTCAGGCACTATATCTCATCGGCGAATTTGCGGAGGGTAAATCTGTTCTTTGGCACGCGGGCGCGAGTTCAGTATCAAGTACCTCCACCTCCCTTTCCCATTCCACACCCTCGCTAACAAACATATCTTAGTCGCCGGCATCCAACTCTCCCGCGTCGGAAAAGCCTCAAACATCTACATCACCGCGGGCTCGCAAGAGAAAATCGATTTCTGCACGCACGAACTGGGCGCCACCGCAGGTTTCAACTACAAAACCACCGACTGGGCCTCTGAAATCCTGAAAGCCACGGATGGCAAAGGCGTCGATATAATCGTCGATTTCGTCGGGGCGCCGTATTTCCAGAACAACCTCAAAGTCGCAGCGAAAGACGCGCGCATCGTGCAGCTGGGCTTCATGGGCGGCAGTAAATTGCCGGAGGGCGTGGATATAAGCGGGTTTCTGTTGAAGAGGGTTAGGTATGAGGGGAGTAGTTTGAGGAGTCGGGATGAGGTGTATCAGGGGAGGTTGCGGGATCGGTTGGAGGAGTGGGTTGGGCTGTTTGGTGAGGATGGGAAGGGGGAGGGGAAAGATGGAGGGGGGAAAGGACTGAAGGTTTATGTTGATAAGGTTTTTAAGTGGGAGGATGTTGTTGAGGCGCATAGGTATATGGAGGGGGATGGGAGTAAGGGGAAGATTATTTGTACGATTGATTAAGTGGCACGGGGGTCAGTTTTGAAAGACTTCCAGATAGCATAAGACGTTGGTCGACTTTTTCAGAGTCTATGGAACTGTCTATTCTCGAAATCGACGATGTGTTCCAGCCGCGAGCCTTCACAGGACTGTATTTTCTCACACGGGCCTCTCGACTAAGCGTTCATTTGAATCTTCTAGATAATAACGGTATACTAAAGAACATGAAATCCCTCTGCAGTACTAGTACTATTATTTATTAACTACCGCTCTACAATCCTACAATCTACTCCCGGACCCTTGCACTAAACGAAAAACCCGAAATACATTTGCGCTTAAGCTCTTGTGCTTCTTTTACTTCTTGAATGGTTGCCCGGTACCTGGAGGGTTTAGAGGCTATACGTCTAGAAATGCATGTTAAGTCGGAATTGCGGATAGGGATTCGCGAGTTTTGAGCGATGCGGTTAGTGATTTGTTGAGGTCCTTTCAAGTCCTAGGCACGCAACCTAAACCCACACCGCGTAGACCTGCGCAGGCTGCAGTACTCCGTGACAGATTTTGCCGAGGGCTTAAAAGGGCTTTAAATTGGCTTGAGTGAAATAAAATAGATTGACCTGTGAGAATCGTAGGGGTAGTAGGTTCTCTTTCAGTTGATCTTGAAGAGGGCTTGTAGAGCATGGTATTCGTAATACTAGATTCTTCAACGTACTGGACCTGATAGGGTCGTATAAACTTTGTGTCTTTACCTAATTAGGCGAGTATTACAGCTTTTTAGTACCTGCAACTTGAGTTCGACTAATTAGAAAGCTAAAACCTTAGTCCAAATCTACTCCTGATCTTTGGTCGTAATTTAGAGCGAGCTTGCGAGCTTTAATTAGTAGAACAATAATCAATCAATAGCGCCATGTTAATTTAGCCAATCAAAAGGTAGTGAGTATTCCGGAACACATTCTAAATGTTTATACACTGAAGGAAAAACAGTGACGTATAACACCGAGAGCGTCGACCTCGAATTCGAGTTTTCTTCGTTCAACCCCCCAACTTGGCTCGTCTTCAGTGCTACCGATACCAACATCCCATTTTCAGCTTGCCCGTAGGTCGGTCTCCATCCTCAATAGGGGCCAATTGGCCCAATTCCGTCTCATTGTATACCGAGGAATTATTTCCAAATATCTTTAGGGTTCCACCGGGATCATCGAGAGACACTGGATTTTTATCGCTCACATGCCTTCTTTTAATAATTAGAAGGTCGGAATCTGTAAGATTCTCGGTTCTATGACCTGCACCACTAGGGAACACCCTTTGTTCGATGTCGGTAGCGAGGTCGCACACCGTGCCGGCTGGCCACAATCCATTGAGTTCGAGCTTTATTCTGAACTTTCCAGTGGTAACGCCTGAATTACCATCAAAGATCCAAAAGTCCAACCAGAAGCGCGCGTATAAATCAATCTTGCCAGAGTAAACTCTTTCTCCTCGAGCATCGTTGACGGCAAGACATAAAGCTAACGGCGGGAAAGTCTTTACCAGAACGATCTCTTCTGGACACTTCTTTGTTACAAGGACCTCGAAGTGTTGGAAGGCTTGATGCAGAGAAAATGGCCTTTGTATTTTTATCCTGTTCCCGCGCTGCCAGTCGGTATTGAGATATATCGCGGTCAATTGTAATGACTCGAGCTGTGATGGAGGTACAAGTACGATATTCAACGCCGGCTTTCTAACGAACTTTAGGAATCCACTTTTCACATCTTGATCGAGTACAATGCACAGATATTGTTGTGAGTACACGCACCCGGTCCAAAATACCAACACTTTTGGCTCCAAAGGAAGCCGGAGATTGGCGGAAGAAGCGTCCTGAGCAGGACTAGCGGGTTGAACTTCTTTCGTCAAACTATACAAATATAGTCTACGAGTCGTCATCTGCAAGGGACTCCATCGCGTAAGGTCGAAGGGAAGTCGTCTTAAAGCCCTACTATCAAGAAAGATCGATTCGATGTTTTTGTACTTAAAACCCTTTAGCGATTCTTTTGGTCTGTCGTCCATGATCCTCTGCTTGGCTTCAAATCCACGCTTGGGAAACCACGCCGGGGAGGATGCCAATACCCCAGTCGAGCCGCCATGTGATTCATACTGATCAGTCCATAGGAAAAGTGAGTAGTCCTCCGTATTCTTCATTATTTCCAGCCGTAGACGATGAAAGGCCTGTCGCCCTTCTCCATAAAGTAATGGCATAGAAATGCCAAAAATTCCAAGGAGACAATATGCTTCGTCTTCTTCTCTGGTCGTCCGCCGTCTATAAGCCCAGGAAAACTTTTGCGCAATTGTCAAGTCAGCAAGAGATGCCTCCTTCTGTAAAATTGCTACCGGGACCCCAGTTATATCCTCGATTAAGACCCGAAGACTGTTTTGTGTGCCAATTTCCGTCCAGTCTGCGGAATAAAACTCAATCTTTCTGGGAGCAATCAATTCCTGGAGGCACCAGCCCCGAGAAAACCACCTCGCATATTTGAACGGCGTTCTTGAAAATAACGGGCTGTGCTCGGGTACGTCCTCCAAGAACACGTAGCACACATGTGAGTTTTCATACCATGTATACATAGAGTTGATGGCTTCTGAAAGCTCGGTACTAAATGTCTTGTCGATACAGCAAGTATCAATCCATACCCAATCAATATTGTCTTTTTTGCCTGGTTGCAGCAGCTCAAGATCTTGCCAAACCCGGCCTTGTCTTGTGCTGCAGAACATGAAATCTCTTGCAAGGTCACTTCTTCATTACCCCAAGTATGCGAGAGAATTGCATAGGACGGAGTATCTGGGTGATAGAACTGCCTCATCTCTAGAGTTGTCGAGTTGAGGAGGCGCATGGTAACGCCGATAACCTGCTGTAACTCCTGAGACTGAGCTTGCCAACGAGGAAGACAAAACGTGCAAGCGAAAAGTCGTGAAATATCTTCGGTGTTCCGTTGAGTTTGGATCCGAGTAACAACCAAATCTATCTTTATGTTGAAGACAGACGTGATAGAACTCTCCAGGCTGAGCTGGTCCGCAGCTTGCGAAACGGCTGTTGGGAGATGCATACTGTGACACAGTTATACGGGCGCCACATACCGGGTAAATTAGCCAAGAGGAACAGCCATCGTGTGAGTTCGTGAGGAGCAAAAGAAAAAAAATACCTTCGTAATACTCCATTTAGTTCTTCAAACACCCAAAGATAATGACAGTTCGTCGATCTTCCACACCCAAAGGAAACTAGATGATTTGTAGATAACCTATTACTATGCACTAGTCATAAAAGTCTCTCCAGCTGTGTGCTGCAGCCCGGGTCTGTGAAATAACCTATACGTGTCTAAATTGTAGCGTCTTTCAAGCTTCAGCAAGTCGCATGGCGGCTTTTTCTGACTACGATCCTGAATTTTCAAAGCGAAGCAGCTTGTTTGACTACAGTACACCAACTACCTATATCCCAAAACGAGCAGCAACAAGCCAGTGCAAAGTTAGGCTAAACGGGTTCTACTTATGTTGAGAAAGAGTGGCGAGTAAAATGGTTTTGTTGCTACAAGACTTGACATTGAAATATACGAGGGTGCAACATGTCGAAGAATTTGACCAAACGAGTCTCGTAGTGGTAAGTGGAAATACATAAAACTGATTGAGTCTAACATCACATCTTTGCAGACTGAGATAATGAAATCAAGGGTTGTTGAAAACGACATATCACTGATATCAACGGGTAAACACGATTCTTCAGCGTTCCTTCCGACCAGAAAACTCCCTTGTAGACAATGCGTGGTGGGGACGGCAAATTTTGATACTGAGAAAGATCTAACAAACCTAGTCTCGATGGTTAGACCCGACACCTAGGCAACGAGGCAGAAGAAGAATTACTCCACAAGCTCGGGACCTTGGCTGGTACGAGAACCTACTGCTGTGTAACACCACATAAGCAGCCAAACCTATTCGGGTTCAGTTACACGCACGATGCTTTTAAAAAGACCATTGAATCTGGTCTTTTTTAGCAAACCTCTGACCACCCAACTCCCCGAAGCAAAATTTATTATCGAACTACAACAACGATGGAATTCTTCAATTTCCCTCTGGAAATCCGACTGCAAATCTACAACTCCCTCCTCATCTACCACGACACCATTATCTTCCGAGCATGCGGGGGTTCTTTATTGCCGCCCCTCTATCTACCCCAAGATCACGACCTCCATCCCGCGCTTCTCCGCCTAAACAAGCACATCTACAACGAAGCAAGTCCATCGCTCTATTCCCACAATCGCTTTCAATTCCCAGACATCCTGACTCCGGGACCTTGGACGTACAGCGCTCGCATTCATCCATTCCTAGACCAGATCGGCCACCATGTCGCTCTGCTCCGACACATCTGCATCTCTTTCCATGTTTTCCAAAGCCTCGAGGAGGAAAGCGCATGCGCACATGGCAGGAATTTAGACCTTATTGGGGAGCTCTGCACTGGCCTTGCCACGCTGGAACTCTGCCTGCCTGCGGACGGCGTCGACGTCGAACCAATTTCGGAACAGAACCTCGATCTGCTTGACGCGCGGCTCAAAGTCATGCCGTCGCCCGTGGAGGTGCGTGTCGTTTTCCAGGTGTACAGCGGGGGGGCCCTGGCGGATGAGAGGGTGAAATTGCGTGAGCGTGGGTGGACAGTGGCTGTCAATGTGCTTCCGAAGAAGACGTGAATTAGTGAGAATGAGATGCTGGAATTCGAGGATCAAGCTGAGTGTGAGGCATATAATGAGGAGTGTAGGGAGGAGGAGTGGCGGAGGGATAAGGAGAAGTGGAGAGAAGAGTATTGGGCTAGGCGACGTGATCCGTATTGCAAGAATGACTCGCATTATGATTGAACGTATTGTCACGTTTTTGGTTTTAGATGAGGACGGAGATAATAAGTTGATAATGTACTTGGCTGTGTATTAGAGATTGGAAGTTAATACGTCGCTATAAACAGATGTCTATTTATAGACATTTGTTAGTTTTGAGTTGTTTGATTACTAAAGAATAAATTGTTGTAATAGAGAAAACTTTAATAACAAATAAGTATTTCAATTTATAGAAATCTAACTTCTCTTTACATTATTAACTACTTCTATTCTAGCTAACTCTACATTAATAATAAGAAGGATTATGTCTTAACCTTTAAACACCGTAGTAAAATTCTAAAAGCAAAAGGATCATATACTCGATTTACACTTACTTACATTCCACCTTATACTTCCTTTCCTCAACCCCCAAAAACAAACAACAGAAAACAACCGTAAATCACACCCTCCTCGGCATCACAAAAAGAAACTTTCATTTTCCATGCCCACTTCCCGATAGAAGTCTACACCCTGTGTATTGCAAGTCCAACGAGACAGCTCCTGACAGGAAGGAGGGTAATTATAGATTGTAAGTAGACGCTTAACTTACTTAATTCTTCTATGTAAATATGCTACATTAATTCTTCTAGGTCAATATGCTATATTCTTTCTCTATCTAAGGAGAATATTCTCATTAGAGAGTTCACGAAGAAGCGTTAAAATATAGGTGTCTAAAAACTATCGCCGAATGCCCGGTGAGACCTGCAATGCACTGGTGGCTCGCTTATTTAAGTGACCCCTTTTTTGTTCGCTTAGGTGACATGAAGATTGACCCACGACACATCGAGAATGAATTTGATAGGTCCAATAAGGATTTATTATCAGGGAGATGAGAACCTTTGTATTTAGATTAAGGTGTTTTCTGTTTATGGTGTTCTCGTTACATCTGAGCTGTATGAAAGTACATTCACACTGCAACCACCCTAATACGTGCAAGTCCCACAATAACGACACTCATCACTACAGGCCGTGTAATCGGTTTGTCCATCATCCCAAACAAGTATTTCTTCCTTCACCCCCTCCACATCATCTTCCTTATTGTCCTTCAAAATAACTTCCGAGCTTCGAATCCATTGCTTCCTCACAACCTCAGAAAGCGCTTCCCCAGCATCACCCAACAACCTCCTCACCTCCAAATCTCCCCCTTCATTTCTAGACAGCTCAAACTTCTTCTCCTCCTTGCTCTTAGCAATAATAACATGCAGCAGCGCCGCAAGCTGAGCCAGAACACCATTTTGATTTCTCTCCCATTTAGCGACATCCTCCTTGACTTCCTGCACGACGATGTCTTCTGGCGAGAATTTTCCTTTTTCGTGGTATGCGGTGATGAAGTGATTGATTTGCGCAATCCACAGCCGTGGTATCTCTTCGCTGAGAAGATCTTGATTTTTCTTCCAGAGGCTTCGTGTCTTTAGGTCGAAGATGCGGTCTTGGCTCACTGGTTTGCCGGCATACTGGACATTGAGTTCGTCGTTGGCTGGAACTTGTGTCTTTGTATCATCTTCACCTTCGACTTCTGCTGTTTTGAAGCTTTCGGATAGGGTCTCAACTCCAGTTTGTGGACTTTTGATAGATGACTTAGAAGAGTTTGTTGTCTCGTTTTCTGGTGTGACGAGGTATCCATCAGCTTCAAATCGAACCAATAACTGCAGTCCACCAAAGTTGTAGCGCAGCAAACGCTGATGGGAAGTCGATTTCTTGATACTAGGATCCCAAGTAGTATACGCCTGAGGAAATGTATGTCCATAGCCCCGAACGCCTTGAATCAGCTCCGTCGGCGAGTTTTCCCGTCGGATCAAGAACAAAGTGTTATCAATCAATTCTACGATGATGCGAAACGACTTGTCCTGGTTACGAACGAAACGTAAGAGATTGCCAAGGGTGCTGCTGCATGCTACTATGTCGATGTTCTGAGCCAAATGAGGGTCGGAGTGGATTCCAGCAATAACGGTTGGCTCCATGGGATGTTGAGGATATTGAGCGGCATTGCGATCTCGGTAAAAGTCGCCTTGGTCTTCATGAAGCTGCTGCACTCCTGTGGAGGGAGTCCATCTGGGTGGAATACCTGGAGAATATCAGTCAACGGCCTTTATTGAGAACGTGAATCGAAAAAGGCAGAAGTTTACCTGGGATGACAGTTGTAGGCTTATCGTTTTTGGCTGTGCGTACCCAGTTGAAGGATGTCACAGCGACAGCATTTCGTATAACTGCTAATTCTCTGTGCTCTTCTGATGTTTTCTGAAGATCCGCAACCGAAATCCTTTCGAGAACGTTCCCAAAAGGCGGAGCTGGTGTTACTGTTACTTGGTCGTTTGCAATCGGGGGTCTTCTGATTCCAGTCCTCCAGCCCCCGCGTCTGTTGCCGTATCCTCTCACGGGTACAAAACTCATGATGATTATACTTCAGTCTTCGTGAAAATAAGTCTCAAGTGGTACTGCTTTTTGTTGATAGTTTTTACCTCAATCTGAGATGTCAAGATCAATAATTATGAGATAAAGCTGGCCTGCTCAAGGCAGAATTATTGGCGTGTTTCGAATAAGGCTGCTCGAAACTTGTACGATTAGCATTGGTGCAGTTTGATGGAAACTTCCTTTTTTCGGCGGGCTGCAGAATGCATGGAATGCGGTGGAAAGCAAATGTTGGCGATGGTCGCACAACGTAGCCTTGTCCTATCTTGATACCCAAACCAACATCTTTTCCATCTGATGAATTGTGTCACTCCTTGCAATCAATGCTCTTTTGATATTCTGTTTTTAATGCATGAAGACAAGTACAAAGTCATTTTGCTATCATCTTTCGGTAGTTTCCTGGTGGTAGTATCCTGCTGAATTTTGGGAATCTCAACATCAGGCTGCCGCTGCGGATGCTTGCAGGCTGAAAGGTTCGAAATATCACTCTTTGTTTGCATCTCATTCGTTCTGGGGGTATTAGAAGGTTGAAGAGAGTTTTCTCGCTGATAAAAACCTTGAGTCTGAGATATTTCATCAATTTCAGCCGACACAATATTGAACAGGCTGATGGTGTCTCAAATAAATCTTGAACATTGCAAAACTTCACAGAAATGGCACCAAACGGCCAGGATAGCGGACGGACCAGAAGACTCGCCAAGGAACTTCAAAAATTTCTCAACGGCACCCGTAAGGTTCTAGGAATCGCAGATGCAAAGCTCTTCCTCGAAGCACTACTGCTAGAAGTCAACCCTAGACGATGTGTAGAAACTATTTTCTCAAGTAAGGCCAAGCTTGATCCTATCAGCGAGTCCGTTAGAGCAGACATTTCCCGAGACTTCATTCAGAATTATTCCCTCAGATTTGTTGAATACATCTCTGATCCAGGGGTCAGAGCACTCGCCGACGGAGCTTTTCTCAATGATTTGATTATGGCGATCATATATCCACCAACATTTTGGAACGCAGTAGTGCAAATTTGTCAGAATAACGGTCTATCAGAAAATAGTCTCCAGCAATTCTCATGGCTTTCATACAACCTCCTCTGCATTCCTCACGAAAAAGGAATCGACTACTCTGCAGACGTGCAGTCTATCATCAAGATCTTCACCACAGCAACCAACCACGAGACTCGTTCCAATGGATATAAAATCGAGAAGATCCTGCAGACTAAATTGTCTAAACAACCCAACAAGTCAGCATTTAGTCCTGGTGGAAGACATGACAACGATTTCGAAGACTTCCGGAAAATTCGCATTTATCCCACGACAGACGAGTTTCTGAGCACGAAACAACAATATTATCTCCAATCTAAGGAGGTGGAAGAGAAATCAGAAAGCGATCGTACGCTGGCGCATCTAGAGAACCAGTTCCGTCTTCTCCGCGAAGATATGTTGGGCGAATTGCGAACGGGCCTGCAGGTTGCTCTCGGCAAGAAGAAGGGTCGAAGCCTGGGTATTTCTCTCGGGAATCTTTCAATCGCTGGGCTCAATATGGATGGTGAACAACCCTGTCTCGCACTGCACTGCGGATTGGGACTCGAAAGGCTGACAAAGTTGGACATGACTGTCAGGAAAAAATTCCTGATGGACTCCAAGAACTTTCTCAAGCACGACTCTTTTGGAGCTCTTCTAGGGGAGAACGACATCCACAGCTTTGCGCATGTCAATCGAGATGTTGACTACCTATTACGGGATCCTCCCGTCGTACTTCTTCAGTTTCCTGAGGATGAATCTTTTAAAAGAGCTCTCATGGCTCTCAAGACGTTCCGGGACCTTCGTTTCACGCTAGTGAATACACCCGTCTTCGCTTACCAGCCCATTCTGGAATCTTTAAAGAAAAGAACTGAAGTTCCGATCGATCAGAACCTTCTATTTCTAGCAAATGGCGAAACTACCTTCCAGCCCCTGCCTGCCCAGAAGTTAATGGCCGAGAAGATTATGGCTGGCCGTAGGGATGACGGCAGTGTGAAAACCAGAATCGATGGGAAGAGAATTGAACTTGATGAAACCCAAGCCCAGTCAGTCATCAATGGTCTGATATGTCCACTCACCGTTATTCGGGGGCCCCCTGGTAAGTTGATCATATTTCTTCAACGTTGTTTACGATTTCGTATAATCAACAATTCTAACAACGATCAACCTATTAGGAACTGGAAAATCGTTTCTTGGCTCCTTCCTAGTGAAGTTAATCCTGAAGTACACAGACTTGAAGATCTTGGTGGTTAGCTTCAAAAATCATGCTCTCGACGACTTCTTGGAAGAGCTTCTTAATCTTGGTGTCAATCCCCAAGATATGGTCCGTCTCGGATCCAAAGCGAGGTCAACAGTAAGGACTGAGCCGTTGCTTCTCCATCACCAGAAAAACTCACGATCTTCCGAAACCTGGGGTATGATCAATGCTCTCGATCCCGAGGTTGATGAACTGAAGGAAGAATTGCAGCGAGCATTTCATGAGTTTGGGATCGGTACTCATTCGTTGTCTTGGAATGACATTCAGGATTACCTAGAGATGAATGAGGAAGACCGGCTGTATTACGACGCTCTGACGATTCCAGAAGAGAACGACGGATGGAATCGTGTTGCGAAGAAAAACAAAAGAGTCCGACACGATTATTTATACTTACGTTGGAAGTCGGGTGATGATGCTGGCATATTCGCGCAGATTGCAAAGCAAGCTTTTCCTTCGGTGTGGGCGATGCCAATGAACTCCAGGAGTGATCTGGTGAGAAAGTGGACCCGATCTCTTTTTGAGGAAAGGGTTGAATTGATACAAGACTTGTACAAAAGATACACCGAAGTCCAAGAAAAGTTGAATAGCCTTCGGCTTGAGGGCAAGATTGCGACTTTGCGGAACATGCGAGTTATCGGTTGCACTACTACCATTGCAGCTAAGCAAAACAAACTCATTCGTGGGGCAAACCCGGATATTGTCTTGGTAGAAGAAGCGGGAGAGATTTTAGAGAGTCATATCCTCACCGCACTAACACAGAGTGTGAAACAACTAATTTTGATAGGTGATGATAAGCAGCTTCGGCCCAGGATCAATAATTACGCACTATCTGTCGAGAAAAAAGCCGGTTATGACCTTAATAGATCGTTGTTTGAAAGACTGATACTGGGAGGACATGAGCACACAACACTACGCAAGCAACACCGAATGCATCCCGAGATTTCAGTGCTTATCCGTGAGCTCACGTATCCCGACCTCATTGATGGCCCGAACACAACCGATAGAGAGCGCCCGCGTGGGATACAGGGCCGAGTCGTGTTTGTTAATCACACGCATCCAGAGATTGAACCACCTGTTGATATCGTTGATCGACGCGATCCTGAGCGAACAAGCAGCAAGCAGAATGACTTCGAGGCAAAGATGGTGCTCAAATTGGTACGGTACCTTAGCCAACGTAAGTCGTTCTTTCCCAGAATACTTTGTTCCCCTCGTCACTTTCTTTGTGTTATGTGCAGATACTTTGAATCTCACCAGAGTTGCTGTTGAAATATGCTAAACTAAAACAGAAGGCTATGGGAGCGAGGAATTGGTCGTTCTCACGCCGTACTTGGGACAATTACGATTGTTACAAGAAGAGTTGAAACAAGAAAATGACCCATGGCTGAATGAGTTAGACTCATTTGAACTCCTTCAAGCCGGTCTGTTAACCCAGGCGGCTGCATCAGTGAACAAGAAACCGCTCAGACTCTCAACGATTGGTGGTCCTCCCAATTCTCTAATGTGACAATAGCTGATGTCAAACTACAGACAACTACCAAGGAGAAGAGAGCGACATTGTCATTGTGTCACTCACTCGGAGCAACGAGAAAGGCGAAATTGGTTTCATGGATGCTCCTGAGCGACTGAACGTCCTGCTTTCCAGAGCTCGATGTTGTCTCATCATGATTGGTAGTGAAGAGACATTTATGGCAAGCAAGAAGGGTGGCGCAATGTGGACTAAATTCCTCCAGTCGCTAAAGGCAAAAAAATGTCTTCACGATGGAGTGCCCGTGAGATGTGAAAAGCATCCGGAGAAGGAGTATCTTTTGAAGGAGCCAGCGGATTTTGATCGTTGTTGTCCCGACGGTGGTTGTTCGGAACCATGGTACGTGTTTGGGAATGACTATGAAATTTTGCTAGATATACTGCTAATCGTACCGAAGCGGTAAACCACTGAAGTGCGGGATACATAGTTGTGTAAAGCGATGTCATCGTGTCGAGAATCACTCCAAAGTGGAATGTACCCAGATTGTGGAAAGAACTTGCGACAAAGGGCATAAGGCTCGCTTTCCATGCAGCAAGGCAAACGATACATGTCGCAAATGTGTCCAGGCACAGAAAGAGCTTGAACGAAGAACACGGAGAGACTTTGAGCTGGAAAAGCATCGATTGGAAGATCTTGAACGAAGAACACGGAGAGATTTTGAGCTGGAAAAGCATCGATTGGAAGTCCAAGCGCGATATGCAGAGGAACTCAAGGCTATCCAGGATGAGACTGAGCATCATAAACGATTGAATAAGATTGCTGAAGAGGAGAAGCAGGCTAAGAGGAATCTGGATCAAAGTAAAGCTGACCTTGAGGCACTAAAAGAAGCTTCAGCGAGATCAAATGCGCTCAAAGCCGCTGAGAAGAAACGAGAGCTAGAAAGAGAGAAGCGAAAGGCTGAACAGCAAACAAAAACTCCTGCACGTGCACCATCCAAAGATCCCAACCAGCCATGGTCTCCTCCCGCAACGGCCAAAGAGGAGTGGGAGCTTCTTAAGCAAACGGATCTAGCCAGGAGTGGCCCAATGGATGAGTTAATGGAGATGATTGGACTAGAAGATGTGAAACAGGAGTTTCTTTCGATAAAATCCAGAGTTGACACTGCGGTTCGACAAGGAGTTTCTCTATCCAAAGAGAGGTTTGGATGTTCGCTTCTGGGCAATCCTGGAACGGGCAAAACCACTGTAGCTCGACTTTATGCAAAGTTTCTCACATCTGTTGGGGTAATTGCTGGAACAAAATTTGAGGAGACAACCGGATCGGCTCTTGCAAATAAGGGTGTGACTGGATGTCAAAAACTTCTCGATGATGTTCTAAACGAAGGCGGGGGAGTAATATTTATTGACGAAGCATACCAACTCACATCAGGAAACAGTTCAGGAGGCGGAGCAGTACTCGATTTTCTTCTGCCTGAGGTGGAGAACTTGACTGGAAAAATTGTTTTTGTTCTGGCTGGTTATGACAAGGAAATGGAAAGCTTCTTCTCTCACAACCCTGGACTTCCAAGTCGATTTCCGACCAACCTCAAATTTGCGGACTACACGGATGTTGAGCTACTTCAGATTCTGGAGCTGAAGATAAACTCAAGATATCGCGAAGCTATGAAGGTAGAAGGTGGACTCAAGGGTCTTTACTGCCGGGTCATTACCCGTCGAATCGGACGTGGACGTGGAAGACCCGGTTTTGGCAATGCTCGAGCTGTCGAGAACACCTTGGCAATCATCATTAAACGGCAAGCGGTGCGACTCAGAAAGGAAAGGTTAGCACTTGCACTTGGCAAGCCCCAACCGGATGATTTGCTCTTTACAAAGGAGGATGTGATTGGTCCTGAGCCCAGCGAAGCACTCAGGGCATCAGCCTCATGGAAGAAGCTGTCCAAGCTGATTGGTCTCAAGGCAGTAAAGGAAGCTGTCACTTCGCTTTGTGATTCTATTGTTGAGAACTACAAGCGAGAACTCGAGGAAAAACCACCGATCGAATACAACTTGAATCGTGTGTTCCTTGGAAATCCAGGAACAGGAAAGACGACTGTAGGAAAATTATATGCTGGTGTATTAGGTGATTTGGGTCTATTGTCCAAGGGTGATGGTAAGCCTCCCAAGCCAATTATTGACAGTATGTCTTACTAACTGCTGGTAGTGGTACTCAAAACACCATCTGATTTTGTTGGCAGCGCGCTTGGACATTCAGAACAGCAAACAAAGGGAATTCTAGCGGCAGCAGAGGGGAAGGTCCTCATCATCGACGAAGCATACGGGCTTTACGGTGGTGGCGGGGTAGCAGACCCATACAAGACTGCTGTAATTGACACCATCGTCGGCGAGGTCCAAAGCGTTCCTGGCGACGATCGATGCGTTCTTCTCCTCGGCTACAAAGATCAAATGGAGGAAATGTTTCAAAATGTTAACCCAGGTTTGAGCAGACGATTTCCTATGGCAAGCGCTTTTCAGTTCGACGACTTTGACGACAGCGAGCTCGGTCAGATTTTGGACCTTAAGCTGAAAGATCAATCATTTGAAATTACCGACCAAGCCAGAACTGTTGCCCTAGAAATGCTCAACAGAGCCCGAAACAGACCAAACTTTGGGAATGCAGGAGAAATTGACATCCTGCTGAACACTGCTAAAGCGCGGCACCAAACCCGAAGGACTCAAGGTTTGGCAAAATATGTTACCAAGTTCGAGGCTAAAGACTTTGACGAAGACTTTGATCGTGCGAATCGATCTGAGACAAATGTTAAGGAGCTTTTCCGTGGTACTGTCGGCCAGGAGGCTATAATGGCTTTACTCGAAGGGTATCAGCAAACAGTTCGGACGATGAAAAATCTAGATCTTGACGCGAAGGAGAACATACCATTTAATTTCCTTTTCCGTGGACCACCAGGTACTGGCAAAACGACGACAGCGCGAAAGATGGGCAAGGTCTTTTACGACATGGGATTTCTTGCTACCGCCGAGCTCATTGATGTTTCAGCCACTGATCTCATAGGTCAATATGTTGGTCAAACGGGTCCGAAAGTACAACAGCTTCTCGACAAGGCTCTTGGAAAGGTCCTCTTCGTTGATGAAGCGTACCGTCTGGGAGAAGGTCACTTTGCCAAAGAGGCCATGGATGAGTTAGTGGACTGCACGACAAAGACAAAGTATCATAAGAAGCTTGTCATCATACTTGCTGGATACGAAAAGGATATCAACAGTCTCATGTCGACGAATCCAGGCCTGACGTCGAGATTCCCGGAAGTCATCAATTTCAGAGGACTAACGCCAGTAGAGTGCTTTACCCTATTGACCTCCACGCTGAGTACACAGAAGAAAGTGTTACTGTCAAAAAAGGTTGACATGGACATTTCAGCTCTTGAGAACTCTAGCGAGAAGTTTCGGAACGACATGCTCATTCACTTCCAAATCCTTGCACAGCTTGATAATTGGGCTAGTGCTCGGGACGTGCAAACTCTCAGCAAATCAATCTTCAATCGTGCAATTCAAAACCCAGACGACATCAAACGCGGACAGATTCGAATTAGCGGTGACTTGATTCAATCTGAATGTTCTGCGCTGATCTCGGAAAGACAGTCTAGGGGTCAATCCAGCATGGGTAATATCCTTCCATCTGTTCCCCTTCGAGAATACCAGGTGCAGAACCCGAGGCCCCCAACAAAAACAACAACAAGAACAACTTCAACAATCACTAAGGAGTCGCAAACACAGCCGGAAGAGGAACAAATTGATAGCACTCCCACTCAAGAACTTGCCGTAACCGACAAACCAAAATATCCGACTCCACAACGGGATGCAGGAGTCAGCGACGCAATATGGGAGCAACTCCAACGCGACCAACAAGCCGAGCTGGAAAAAGAAGAAGAGTACAAAGCATTGATCAAAGCTCGCGACGATGCAACGGATGCAGAGAGAGACGAAATTGTAAAACGACTGCTGGAAGAAGAAGCACGGCGGAAGAAGGAAGCGGAAATGAAAGAAAAGCTGGCTCTAATGGGAAGATGTCCTGTGGGCTACGAGTGGATTAAACAAGCTGGTGGATATCGTTGTGCCGGGGGTTCGCATTTTTTGTCGAATGGACAGTTGGGAGTTTGATGGGGATTGTTTGGTGAGGGACTCCGATAGTTTATGGTTTTCATCTTAGTGAGCAACTTTGTTTTAATTAACTCCTTTTTGCATACTTTCATAGTTGCAAGGTCGATGCAAATAGACTTCAAGTTTGGATTTTGATGGCAAATGGAAAGCACAAGGTACGTCGGGTGGTTGAAGAAATATTGGGTTGTCTTGGGATTATGTACTTCAGGCTCGCTGAGAAATAAGTGGCAGTCGAAACACGTGATATCTTCCATTAAATTGACGAAATGTCGTATATTTAGTAGATTAACTTGGAACAATACGACATATTCCGTCAATTATTATGAGTAATCAAGGCTTTCAAACTCCATTTGAAGTCGATTTATTCAGTCTAAAAATTAGTGGGTAGGTAACCGACATTTGTTTTGTCTCCGCGAGCCAGGCACGTGTCTGAGTTTCAAAAGTGTGTATTTTGAAAATGAAAAGTCAATTAAAAAGTCCAATCTCTAGAGTTACGATCATAGCTAATGCTAGAACTATAAATGTGATCTATCTTGGATTGATATCTAACCTTGATTCCCACGACATAAATACGAATAAACAATAAGCCCACAGACAGCTACAGCCTTGTAAACGGATATTGTGTTGACCGGAGAATATGCTCCTATGCCTGCGTATACAAACTTAGCTCCCTAACACCCTATTTGCCACTTACACCTGTTTATATACCCTCGACAGCCCCTCAATACAAAGAACAGTCAGTCCGCCATTTCTCAAGCTAGTATAATGTGAAAATTTTGGGTCCACCGATTAAGCGAGAAATAGGGGCTCACGTTGAAACTCAACACCGCACCAAAGAAGCGTCTGAAAGTAAACGACAGTGCGATATGTAACAAAAGATGATTTACAATATAATACTAAGGAAGTGAGAAGGCAGCCAAGCAGCTGCATCTCGTAGCAGACACCATAAGCGAGAAACAGGGGGTCCTGTAATATAACTTGACCCTCTTAAAAAATTTGAAAGTAAACTAAACCTGCGAGATGCAACAAAAAATTAATCAAAACAATCATCACAGTATGTCCCGGTCTAAGAAAATGGTCAAGCGATATCCAAGACGTCGACTAATCGAGGAATAGAAGCGGCACCTGATACCGCGTCAACGACGTGTCTGAGAATAAACAAAAACACTACGAAATGCAACAAAAGATAGCCATAAACTTCAAGTTCCGAAGGAGAGTAACTCGAGGGCACCCATATAAAACTGTTCACCTCTAATATATGTCAATTCACTAAATCAATGAAATTGGACACAATGAAACGAGACCTTTGATCATCAAAACATTCTCCACCCATCCAGCCTCTGACCAAAGACACTATCAAAGGGAATCAATTCACCACTCAACTCATGCAGGAAACTAAACGGGCGACATGCAACAAACCAACCTCTCGTCCCTCATGATTCACCATTCATCTTCTTGAAAAAGGGCAGAAGGAAGAAAAAAGCATAGGTTGTATATCTTGTAAATTGAGGAAGTATGAAGTGACACAATCGAGGAAATATATTGTGTGCTACATTGTTGGTGTAATGCGCAACGAAAAGGCCAAAATTAACCCAGTCGTGAAGCAACTGCGACAACAAATCAGCCGTGTATTTTATATTGAGCATTGTTGAGGTTACTTTACCAAGACTAGTTGAAAAGAAGTGGGTGAGTAGACAGGCTCCGGAACGTCAGTAGGTTGTCGAGTTTCGAAGTTTACAAAGGGCTAAGAGCTGTTCCGTAGCAAACTACTACTTGGGCTGATTTTAAATCCTAAGCATCTCGAATCCGAGATCATGGTAATATTTGGCGGTCCCTAAAGCCTGCGCAGTTCCATCTATGATTTTCATGAAGTGACCGAGATCTCTTCACAGATATACTATTCATTTTTTGAATCAGAACAACTATTCTACAATCATCTCTCAATTTCAACAACACATCCATCTGCACTCGAAATCACGAAGCTAACCGCAAACCTCTCCTCCCCGACACCCCTTACCGGCGCCGTGCTCGCAAATCGAATAACCGAAAACTCCTGCAACAACCGAATAACCGTGTAACTCACTTCTGTAAGCGCAAAATCCTCTACAAGCCACGCAAAAACCAAAAGTCAGCATATTCACCAAACCCAGCGACATACAACAAAAACCCTCCTTATCCACTATCCACGGCCGAATTCCACATCCGACGTAAAATGGAGAGACATGAAACCATGAGCTCTAGCCTCTTGGTGATGGGAAGTTCAAAGGGGAAGGGTGGTTCGAGCAAACTCGATTCCACTTCTGAACTACGCGTAATAATGAAGGCGGCTTAATAGGTAAGATCTTTTGTATAATTCCATCCTAACAAAATCCACCTCTTATCCCCAAATACACATAAACCTATCAACCCCAACCCCAAACGCCGCGCTCGATGCATACATACTCAAATCCACTCTAGATACCCTCGCCCCAACATGCTTAACTTTTGACCTCCTACCTCTTCCCTCTCCCGGCCCCCCTTCCACCACCACCACCAGCACCCCCCATCATCCCACCCATCTGCTTCATCATAGCCGCCATATCCATCCCGCCCGGCATGCCCGGCATCCCCCCACCAGCGCCCCCACCGCCAAACATCTTCATCAACGACCCCATATCCGGCATCCCACCGCCTCCACCCCCAGCACCACCACCCATACTAGCCAACCTTTTCTGCATCGCGGCCATCTGCTGCTGTTTGTTAGCACCGCTCATCGCGCCCTGCGCTTTCTGCATATTCTTCATATTGCCGCCCATCTTCTTCGCCATGCCAGCCATCATCTTGTGTTGGGTGAGGAGGTCCTCAACTTCGCGGACGCTGGTTCCAGAGCCGCAGGCAATACGGGTCATGCGGGTTGGTTGCTCGATAAACATCTTGCCGTCGCTGTCGAGTTCTTTGGCGGTCATGGAGTCGCAGATGTATATCATGCGTTTGAGTTTGAGAGAACCTTCTTCGTCGTCCATGCCTTGCATCATGCCGCTCATGCCGGGGATCATACCGGCCATTTTGGAGAGGGGTCCCATTTTCATGATGTTGGATAGTTGGTCTCGAAGATCGCGGACGGTGAAGACTCCCTCGACGATGTGCTTCATGGTGTCTTTCTGGTCCAGCTTCAATGATTGCACGTGTTCTACTAATCCTTGCATATCACCCATACCAAGAAGTTTTGAAATGAACTGCTGAGGCGCGAACTTTTCCAAATCTAGCATATGTTCTCCAGTGCCGATAAAGACAATTGGTGTATGTGTCGCTGCAACGGCAGAAATGGCACCACCGCCACTAGCATGACCATCGGTCTTGGTAATAATGATAGCACCAAAATCAGCAGTCTCCTTGAAAGCTTTACTCTGCGCCTCGGCTTGTTGACCAATACTAGCATCAAGTACCATGATCGTCTGATCAGGCTTGACGGCATTCTGAATATCCACCATCTCCTGGAACAGCGCATCTTCCTGTCGATGTCGTCCAGAAGTATCCACAATAATGATATCGAATTTCTCCTTCTTGAATTTCTCCACACCCTCCCTCGCAACAACTGCAGGGTCAGTCTGAGTTAAAGATCCATAATACGGGATCTTGGCCTTCGTCGCATTCTGCTTCAACTGATCAAACGCTCCCGCACGGAAGGTATCCGCGCAAACCATACAAGCCTTGAATCCTCTCGACTGATAATGTCTCGCCAACTTCGTACACGTCGTAGTCTTTCCCGCTCCCTGCAGTCCAACGAACATGATAACATTCGGCTTTCCCTTTTTCGGTTTGAACGGTTCCGCATGGGGATCGACCAGTTTGACGAGTTCATCGTAGACGGTTTTCTGGATTAATCGTTTCTTGTTTACGCTTGGCGCGAGCTCTTTGAAATTTACAGACGACTTGATTGATTTCCGTAGGTTTCCGACGAGTTTGACGTTTACATCGGCTTCGAGAAGGGCGGAACAGATCTCCTTGATCATACCATCGAATGCCTACAATGTGTTAGCATCTTATTCCGTCGCATTCTATGTATTCTCACCTTTTCATCAAGGTTGCTAGACCTCGTGAGATCGCTGACAGCGGCATTTATGCGCCGTCCGAGGTCTTGAAGAACCATGATGTCGTTAAATCTGTATTGCTGTCGTTGAAGTCGTGAGGCTCAAATTCAGTGTGGGAGGGAAGAGGCGTCGTGCAGATGGCGGGGTTAGCTTGGACGCAATATTTACCCGACGTTTAACCTCCCCATACATTTTTTTTGCGACTGATAAGCTTCGATTGCAGGATCAGTCTAGAACATATACAACAACACAACACTCAAAATGGCCGGCGGATACTCAAAAAAGCGCAAGGTGGAAGATGGAATGAAGGGAAAAACCAAACGTCCGACTAAGAAATTTAAGAAACAAACCGATTACCACAGCAGCGACTCCGAAGACGAAGTATCACCATCAACACCACAAGCAGATTTCCAAGCCGTCAACCTGCAAGATTCCGACGACGAGGGCCTCGACAAAGAAGATCTCATCACGGGCGAAGTATCAGATCAAGATGACGAACCCATCGTCGAACAATTGGCCGAAGAGGAAATCACAGACGCCTCAAATTCCGATTCAGACTCCGCAGCATCAGATAACTCAAACCCGAATTTAACACGCAAACGCAAGCGCAACGACCCCGAAGCATTCGCGACTTCGATGTCGAAAATCCTCGGCGCGAAGCTCGCCACAAGCAAACGCGCCGATCCAGTCCTCTCACGCTCTCAGGCGGCCATTGAGACGAGCAAAGAAATCACAGATCAAGCGCTCGAGAAGAAAGCGAAGAACAAGATGAAAGACGACAAGCGGGCGGCGTTAGAGAAAGGGCGTGTGAAGGATGTATTAGGTGCGAGCACAGCGTTTGATGCCGCGAACGGGACGGCGGATCTAGGACAGTCGAGTGTACAGGAGGTTATGGAGATGGAGAAACGACTGAGGAAGACGGCGCAGAGGGGTGTGGTGAAGCTGTTTAATGCGGTGAGGGCTGCGCAGGTGAAGGGGGAGGAGGCGGCGAGGGAGGCGAGAGTGAAGGGGCGTTGTGGGGGTGGGGAGGAGGGAGGAGAAGGTTAATGAGATGAGTAAGAAGGGGTTTTTGGATTTGATTGCTGGGGGTGGGGGAGGGTTGAAGGCTGGGAGTGTGGAAGAGGCGTGATTGTTTGGAAGGTAATTGGGATGGAGTTGAGGAGTGTAAAATTGCTGTCCTAGGTATGGCAGCGCTGTTTTCCCGCATATTCGAGCGGTTTCTGGTAAAACCTAACGCCAGGAAATATTACATACATAGATATCAAGAGATACCCGCTTGAAACCTGGGCCTCTATCAAGCAATTCTTTCAAAATCCCGCCCATAAAAGACGCCTTGAATGCTTCATTATCCCACCCAATGCCTCGTAACCCTTCCATCTTTTCACCACCTTATTTCGAAGTAAAATTACTAGCCTGCATATTCCTCGTCGCATTCGGCAGTCTGACTCTCATCCCATTAAGCTCCTCCTTAACCTCACACTGACAGCCCAACCGCGACGTCTCCGTCAGCCCAAACGCCAGATCCAGCATATCATTCTCGTCATCCGACGCCTCGGGCAACTTCTCATACATCTCCTCGCTCTCGATGATAATATGGCAGGTTGAACAGGCACAGGAACCTTCGCATGCACCTGGAGCTTGTCAGTCTCGCCGAGGAAAAGGGAAGAGGGGGGTTAAGGTACCTTCCATTTCGATATCGTGTGTCTGCGCGACGGAGAGAAGGTTATCACCTGCTGCGGTAGCAATCTTATGTTCCATACCGTCCTTGTCGACGAACGTGATATAGATCCTATCTTCATCAGCCCTATCAACTCCATTGCGTTGCAAACCTACTCTTTCCCCGGCGCCGGCGGCTTGACATGCTCATGTTTCACGGCTTTCGTAGCAGAGAACCCTCGACTGCCTACTGGCACCACCGCGCGGCTCTGCCATGAATTCCTGAACGCACTCCTACCGCTCGAGGCCGATTGTGAGGTATGGATCGAGGACCGTGATGATATACTTCGAACCGCCGTTTGATTCGCTGACACTCGTCGTACTGCTGCTGGCACATTCCTAACCACCCTCATCGCTGAAGCACTGGGCATACTCGCGGCAAACATATCTCCAAATTCTTAGAAGTCGAGTCGAAGGTCGTGCAGGTAAGCTTGCCCGGAGATAAAGAAGAGGCGAATTTGCCGCACACAAGTTTCGAAGGGAATTCGTCTCTATTTACAACATCCAAACACCCATAACCACGCTGCCAACCAACAGTGGTGAGATTCAATTGCTGGTGTTGTCGGTGGTTGGTTGGGGACACAAGGCGCACGAATATGACCTGTATAGAAATTTTGGGTCAGTATCGGAGCTGACGAGGGAGATTCGGGGCGTGTGATTGGTCGGAGGGGTTGGACTGCAGATTTTTTGGGTTTGGTACTGCGGGTTGAGTTTTGTTGGATCCAATGTTCGTGTTGGATTTGAGGGATTGGATCAGTTCTTTCTGCAGTTGCTTTGTGGGTTGGTCATGGTCATATCTTCGAGGCTTGTTGCTGACGCAGTTCGTACTCGGCCGGTTGTACCACCTACTCTCGTGGGCGAGGAACACGACAGTGACAAACAACTTTTCAATTTACTATTTGTTAGCGATAGGGAGAGATGATCGAACTTGGAGCTAGCGTGGTTTGATCTACAAAATATTTTGCTTGGGCTCTGAAGTCATAATGACAACAAAGTACCTAGGTAGGTAGGGAATTCTCAGGAAGGACGAGTCGTACATCTAGACTCCCTATTAATTTGTTTCTAGCATATCAACGAACACTGCAGACTATCCATTGACCTTCTTCTTCCGATTCGGATACACCGATGCAATATTTACAACCAAGTTCCCATATGCAGTTCCTTTGGACGTTCCCTAGACGGTCCTATTTTGAATATCCTAAACCATCCCAGTCGTCTCATTAACAACTACATCACCTCTTCCCAAATCCTTACTTCTGCCTCCATTTATCCAACCCTGTTTAAATTGATTCACCTCTTCAACGCGAGTGTTGGAGATGTTCCCTTGACCCAGATGTACCACATATTGCTGCTCCCAGACCAAGCTTCCCACCATGTTGGCCATATGTCAAGACTCTAGAAAATCGAACAAGCCCATGTGTGCTCACTCTCTAGGATTCATTTCTCCAGCCTCCACGGTCGAAGTCCCTTCTCAAGACCTTTTTCCTAGAGCTATGTCTTGAAGAGCATGGGCTCTATCATCTAGTAAGCACTATCAGGAGAGCAGAGCCTTGTTCCCATATACACCGCGATTGACGAGTGTTAACCCTCATGCAAAGATGACGTGGACCAAAAATATTCAAAATTTGACAAAAATCTGGCCCTTCATGAGAAAGATGACTGTGGTAGGTTTTGTCGCAACTTCTAGGTTCAGCGATTGTCGCGAGCCTCAGTACCAGATCGCCGTTTATGCGCATGGCGTGAGGAAATAAACTTCGCATGTGGAGGTCATGAAGCGTCCTGATGTCGAAGTAATACATAGAATTGAAATTCAGGCGATACCGAAGAGATGACAATATCGAGTAGATAGCGTAACTTCGAACAGGATGGATGTCATTTGCAGCTATGCAAGAATTGGCATTCTACAGCTTTAAAAAAGTTTATCGGAGTAGACCTACACATCTTGAGCAGCAGCTGATGCCATGAATGATGAACCAGGGTTTGTAGTTGGATGTCAGATCAGCATCCAGTTGCTCTCGTGCTACGTTCTGATTGATCCACAAACACTTGATTGAACGATACTGATATGTTATGGGATGAGCAGCGAGTACTACTCGCTGATTTCTAGTGAAGAACATCGACTAAATACTCGTACGGATAACGAGACTCGACGAACAGTGGTCATGAGAGTAGTTTGGGTTCTCAGCCTGCCATGATCGTCCACATTCGTCGTATGCGAAGAGAACCCCATGGTCCACTGGCTGCCTCTCGATGCAGCTTATACCACAACCTCTTTTGCAAACCGCAGCGGATCCTGATACCGACAGAGCCAATAACATATTGATGGCCCAAACCTAATTCGTCTTTTCCCCGTCTTTCAAATCACAATCATTCTCTCGACCTCTCTTACCACACTCAGAAATCCAAATAAGTGCCACAAGACCACCATCCAGTAAGGAACACACCACGGGTAGTGGCCAAAAAGGCCTCGTATCTGATCTGCGCGCGTTGACAATAGCGACCGACGCTCCAAGGCCAATCTGGAGCAGAACCGTAATGAACAACAGAACGAATAAGATACCCTGGCGTACTTGTTCGTTGGGAGGGCCAGCTGAAAAGAAGCCGTATCGGTCGGGTATGGAGATTGTGTGTTTTTGATACCGGTAACCTCGTTCGGCGAGGGCGAGGAAAGGTGAATCAAGCGATACCACAGGTGGTTCGTCGTCTTTGGTACTAGGGGCAGTATGTTTGCTCTTCGAGATACCGGAAGACATTTTGTCGAATGTGACAGGGGGACGGGATTATACAATTGGAAAATATGTGAGGAAATTTTATAAGTGAGTCGCGAAACTTTGTGTAAAGAGAAGTTGAAATTAAGAGGAACTGATATTATTAGCTCATCACGTGGGTTACTAGAAACAGTCTAGCCGCGAAATCTTTTTCAGCGTAGCTTGTTTGGATCTAAGTTAGACGGCGCTTGTACTAATAGATGAGCCTGGTATGGGTGCACTCAACTTTGAGAAATATTCAAGAATAATTTAGAAATAATATGTATTGAACGACAAGGAGGAATGCACGTGCAGAATACGTGCACCAGCACTGCATGGGTATTGTCCGTGCGCTTCAATCCCTCAATTTTGTGCAGAAAGCTCAGACTTGCCAACGACCAAAGCTCTAAACATGTTTGAGCTTCCCGAGCGCCGCAAGGACAAGAGTCGACGACACGCATTTCAGTCTTTCAAATCTTAGAGCAGCTTCAGACCGTCTATTGACACGTTTAAGTGAGATCTTCCAAATCATGGGAACTTATATCGAGAACGGATTCTGGTGTACCAAAAATTTGGATTCCTTTCACTCCGATATTTGCATCAAGATTTTTACTCACCATGCGCGTTCGTCCCAATGCACCAACGTAGCCAGGACTTCATAGGGACGCTTTCTATCAAGATGGGTCATAGAAGAACAATTCTTCCAGCCGTTATTCTGTTACGTTAGAGCAACCTATCCAGCTATTGATCGCAAATGAGCGTTGGAAGCGGCAAGTAGAAATTAGTAAGTTGCCCGACATCATCATTTATTACCTCTGATACACCTGCTTTTTCAGCTACCATTCCCATATATTCCATATCAAACATATGAGGGATTTCTATCACCGACATGTCAAACGTATATAACGGTATAAAAGCTAAATCTGGATAGATCCGGGCAACAACCGTATTTGCTCTAGCTTGGCGAAATGCGCGATTTTACCACACCGCAGAAACGCTGACAACCATATTTTGATAGCCGCCAGTAAACGGACTGCTGCGGTAGCCAATATCAACGTCAATATTATGAAATTGTTTCCGTCTCCCCCACAATAACCATGGCAGGCTCAGCCAGTACATTCAGTCTGCGGACCGTGTTCTGCGAGAGGAACGTGGTCTTGAATGCAACAAGCATTGTAATATGCGCCGTCAACATCTGCCACAAGCGAGACCAGCCACACGTCCACTAACCTCCTTTTTCATTTTCTTGATTTGACGTCGCAATGTCTTGCTCTAAGTACGGTCGGAGGGCCTTTTCTACTGCTTACTGGGGAAGTTTTCTACCGAAAGTTAAGTGACTGCCTTTTACTTGCTATGTTTCAATACCGCTTTGCGATTGGATTTACGCACAAAAACTGGTTGAAAGAACAACTAGGAAGCTCGAGCTGAGCTACCCCAACCCTCAATGTCACATTAACGCACGGATTGTCCCAGAGAACTGATGTTTAATTTGCAAGTGCAATTTTACCTATGGTTTCCCTGCTTCTCCACAGACTCGCCTTTATCAATACTCGCTTAAGCGCTAGACAACCCCTTGCCCGATTGCATAGCCTCCATCACATATTCAGGTACGAAGTTTATGTGAGGGATTTCTTCATAACTTCGCTCCAGTAGGTAATGATTACGATCGATCTCCTAACATATGCATTGCCTTGGACTGGCAGGACCACTAGTTTTTTAATGGCGATGGTGACTTTGGCCGCGGTTCGGTGACTGGTTGATGATAGCCTTTCAAGGAACAGAAGGTTTTGTATAAGACCTTCGATCCAACGTTGCATCTCATCGCATCCTGCTTCTTACTCGAGATCTCGAATACGCCGTTCTGAAGAGATACCTGCTGTTCTGTGGGCCTTTTTACTGGTCGTACAAAGTTCAGTCAAATCCTTTACACACTTGAGCCGCCATATCTTGTTACACCTTCTCCTCTCAATTTTACTGCGAAATTTTTATATTCCACCATGGTTGAATTTGCGGGTGAGAAGCAGCCGCGTTCGCGAATACAATGGACGGATGTCGATCTTGAAGCAGCTGGCGACCGGCCTCAAGCCACGCCTGATCCTCTTCAACGTACGAATTCGAACATCTCAATTCACAGCATGCACAGCAGAAGAGGTTCAATAGATCCAGCAAGCGCACTTCCGATTCAATACAGGACCATCTCTTTTCAAATTGACGAATCGAAAGAGAAAGATGTTGCTGAAGCCAAGAAGGCAAAGGATTCTGCAGCTAAAGGTCACTTCTCCCACAGTCATTTGGGTCTCATATTAACAGGCTGCAGAACTCGGAAACTTGGATTGGCACATAATATCCACGAACGAAATATATACACGACTTTCGAGTTCTTCAAACCAAGGGCTGTCGTCAGAACAAGCTAAGCGACGTCTCACAGAGTATGGCAAGAACACACCTTCACCACCACCAACCCATCGATTCAAACAAATATTTGGCTATTTCTTCAGAGGGTTTGGATCTATCTTACTAGTTGGATCCATCTTGGTCTTTGTATCATGGAAACCTCTTGGGGACCCCCCAGCGGTTGCAAATCTCGCATTGGCCATTGTTCTTCTAGCCGTCTTCTTCATTCAAGCTGCCTTTAACGCCTGGCAAGATTGGTCTTCATCCAGGGTCATGGCTTCAATCTCAACTATGCTTCCAGATGACTGTTTGATGCTCAGAGATGGCACACAAGTTACCGTTATCGCGAGCGACATCGTGCCGGGCGACATTCTCTTCATCAAGTCTGGCAACAAGCTTCCGGCAGATGTTCGTTTTGTGGAAGTTTCGTCAGACGCCAAATTTGACAGATCAATCCTCACTGGTCAGCTCACTCCATTTCGGTTTTATTCATCACTAATTCTCTCTAGGCGAATCGTTTCCTCTCCCAGGTACAGTAGAAAGCTCTGATGAGAATTATCTTGAAACAAAATGTATTGGTATGCAAGGTACACATTGTATTTCTGGGTCGGCAGTCGGTGTCGTGGTATCTACTGGAGATTCAACCGTGTTTGGTAGAATCGCCAAGTTAACTAACGCTCCCAAAACTGGCATGACGCCTCTTGAGAAGGAAGTTGTGAACTTTGTTTTTATCATTTGTTCTATCATGTTCAGCATGATATTAATAGTCATTATTGTCTGGTAAGCTGTATTTTAGACCTTTTCAGGCTCAACTCTAATTGTTACAGGGCCGCATATCTTCGGAAATTCCATCCAGGCTGGATTAATGTACCTCTACTGATTGTCGATTGTGTTTCAGTCGCTATCGCATTCATTCCTGAAGGTCTGCCAATCGCTTTGACTGCATCGTTAACGATCACTGCAAATATTATGCGCAAGAATAAAATCCTTTGCAAGTCACTCAAAACCGTCGAGACTCTCGGGTCCGTCAGTGTCATTTGCTCTGATAAAACGGGAACACTGACCAAAGTACGTCTGAATACCTCGTCTTATGCCACACTTACTAAATTGTTTAGAACAAAATGTGTGTCACCGAATGTTCAATCGGTCTGCAGAATATGGATCCTCAAGCTACTCGAGATGAAATGATGCAACGCCGTAATGAAGGGAAAGGCTTCAACGCGGTTGATCAATTGCGCCTCATCGCTGGCTTGTGTAACTCGGGAGAGTTTGATGCATCGACATATAAATTACCTCTCCACGAAAGAAAGATCAATGGTGACGCCACAGATCAAGCGGTTCTAAGATTTTCTGAATCTCTGGGTCCAGTCACAGAACTTCGTCAAATGTGGAAGAAAACATTCGAGTTGGCTTTTAACAGCAAGAACAAATACATGATCCGAACGTTGGAGTTGGCAGAAGAGAAAGGACTGGAGGTGGCTTTGCACACTACTGAAGCTGCAACCTTTCGGGCAATTGATACGTAAGTTCTCGAACATCCCGTCTAAGATTTCTTACTGACTTTATAGCCTTCTGACGATCAAAGGAGCACCCGATGTTCTTATCACTCGTTGTACAAAATTTATCACGCCAGACGGAGATGCTAAACCACTTGATGAGAACACGCTCAGAGAAATAGAGAACATCAAGGATAAATGGTCCTCCGAAGGAAAGCGTGTCATTCTTTTGGCAAGAAAGACCATTTGCCGAGAAGAGATGCGAGAATCTCCGACATCCGCTCGCTACGAGGACGAAGTCATGCATCATGCTAGATCTGGTCTCACCTTTGTCGGTATCGTTGGTATTGTTGATCCTCCCAGAGATGAGATTCCCTCTGTGGTGAAGATTTTGAGAAGAGCTGGAATTAGGATTTTCATGGTACGTACCTAACATACTATTAAAAATGCGATCTAACAAAATTCAGGTCACTGGAGACTTTGCGCTCACTGCACAAGCCATCGCCGCAGAATGTGGGATCGTTACAAATCCTCCCCATATGGTCAAAAACATCTCAGCTCTCTCTAGAGACTACGCAGTACCAACATCCGAGTCGGGAAATGAGAAAGAAACCTCAGAAATCGACCACGAAACACAAACATCAATTGTCATCAGCGGACCAGAAATGATCACCCGTAAGTCTTCTACTCGCAAAATGCAACACGGCTAACACATCCAGTAAACGAAAACCAATGGGACCAACTCTGCACCTACACCGAAATAGTCTTCGCCCGCACCACCCCCGAACAAAAGCTCCGCATCGTCCGCGAATTCCAATCCCGCTCCGAAATCGTCGGCATGACCGGCGACGGCGTAAACGACGCTCCCTCCCTCAAAGCAGCAGACATCGGCATCGCCCTCGGCAGCGGTTCCGACATCGCCATCGAAGCCGCTGACATGGTCCTCCTCGAGTCCTTCTCCGCCATCGTCGAAGCCGTGCAATACGGTCGTGTGGTGTTTGATAACCTGAAGAAGACGATCGCGTATCTCCTCCCCGCCGGCTCGTTCTCGGAGTTCTGGCCTGTGATGACGAATGTGATTTTTGGGATTCCGCAGGTGCTGTCGAGTTTTTTGATGATTATTATTTGCTGTTTTACGGATTGTGCTGCTGCTACTGTTCTTGCCTACGAAACCCCCGAAGCAGACGTCCTGCTTCGTCGGCCCCGACGCCCAGGCACGGATCGTCTCGTGTCCTGGCAGCTCATCCTGCAATCCTACGGCTTCATCGGGGTGCTGGAAACGGTTTCTTCGTTCGCGATGGCGTTCTGGTATCTCCAGCGGAATGGGCTGCCGTTCGGGATGTTCTGGTTCAAATACGGCGAGTTACCCGAGGGCGTGGATCAGGATTTCGTGAATCAGAAGTTGGTCGAGGCTAGTAGTGTTTATTTCGTCAATCTCGTTGTCATGTAAGTCTCTCTCCCTCCCCTCTCCCTCCCTCCTTCCTTTCCCCATACCATTTTACTAATGCATTTTCAGGCAATATTTCACCCTCCTAACCCTCCGCACCCGCCGCCTCTCATTGTTTTCCCACCCACCCATCTTCAACAAAGCCACGCAAAACCTGTATATCTTCCCCGCGATCCTGTTCTCCCTCGCCATGGCGTTTTTCTGGCTGTATATCCCGAAATTGCAGAGCACCCTAGGCACAAGCAGTGTGGGTGTTGAGTACTGGTTTTTGCCGGTTGCTTTTGGGATGGGGATTCTTTTGCTGGATGAGGGGAGGAAATATTTTGTGAGGAGGGGATGGGGGGAGAGGTGGGCTTGGTAGGTGGGTTGGAAGACTGGGGGAGGGGCGCGGAATTAATTTTACGCTTTGATGTTGATGTTGCAAGATAAAATATATTTTGTAGCTCCTTCTTTATCAATCCGCTTGTAGCCGTTAGAAACTTAGCTTCACAAACATCCTTCCTACTAAATCCACATAACTACACTCCACATCACTTTACCCACTCCTTCTCTCTTCCACCCTCATCTAGCACTCTTCCATGACTAATCCAGGAGCCTGCAGTATTTGAATTTTGAACGCTGAAGGAAGGTGGGAAAAAACAAGGCGCGTAGTCAATAACCGGGCGCGCGGGAATGAGCGACAGATGCCTGCCTTGCATTGTGTGGGATTCTCGTCCTTACATTCGTCGCACAACGATCGGAGGCGTGGAATCTGGTGATGGTGGGGAAAAGAGGTGTTGGGGAGTTAGTCGCGATAAATGCTTTTTGGACTGTGGGATTCGTGGGGATGAATGAGTGGAATGAGGGTGGGAGTTGTGTGTATTTTTTAGCTGTAAGGGGAGACTTGGGTAATCGGTTGGGTAAAAGATTAGCCGTCAAAATTTATCAAATCCTCTTAAAAGCCCAGCATGAACTTTACAACCTCATCTACATACAGCCACGAGCTGAAAGCATTGATTGTAGCTTGGTCAGCACGACTGGTTGATAAGGACATTTTGATGTGACGGATTAGATGGGTCTGAATTCCGACGGTTCAATTCAGCGCAGCAGCTAGAGATTCTACGGTTGTAGTGTTAAACGATTCTACAGTATTGGTTTGTTGAATGTGAACCTGTAAATCGAATAAAACTGTGAATAATTTTCGTGGGATGTGGAAGTACATTGCGAATCACGAAATTCAGCATTTAGAGAATAGTGAAGCATTTAAATCTGAAGGTATGTTATTTCATCGTCACAGGCAAACTATTTTCTAGAGAGTACAAGACTTAAAAGGAAATGCAGATATGCCATGGATACTGTTTTAGTGCATGAAATCGAATCGGGAGTTTTAAGATATACGCGGTTCGAATGTTCATTTAAAATCATGACAGAGTTTCGGATGCTGCTTTTTACTATTTTTCACATTCCGTTTTGAAGGAGACTTGATTTATGCGTATAAGAAGTTCTTATTCTTTACGAGACATTTCAATTTTACCCCTCTTCTATTATATTTATTTTTAAGTAAACGATATGCGAATGTTGAAAACAACTAGAATCGTAATAAACCGCCTTGTTTCATACGTTGCAACATAAAAACGACCACGAAGGCCTAATTCATAGCATCTATGACAATCTGCAAGAAAAGCAATCGTGGGAACAGCCTGAAAATTGACACTATTCATTCGAACAGTTGTGAGACTTTACAAAGGAAATCTCTGGTATCTCAGCATTCATTTGACTGCCCAAACAAAAATCGCTGATAAGCATGGTACTTTCAACCTAGACCAAAATTCTCATACCGAATTCAATGATCCAAGCCCTAGGAGATTAAATCAGTTGAGCATGTTTGAGCTATTCATCTGCATGTCTATTGATAAGGAACTAGCTTGTTGAGCTGCTAAGTCAAGTTTCTAGAATGAACTTGGAAAGCTGTCAAACTTACTTCTCTGTAGCACGCGTAACAAGTCACGTTTTTTCATCGCTTCCTCATGACGTCCACTTTGACGACACGACGAAATTCAAAATACGCGAAAATTTATTGGTTAAACCACCTCTCAATCCCAGCAAACGCACAACATTAAAAACGCCTTCGTAATAAATCCCGGGCGTCGCCTCGAGACCAATAATTCCTCCACCATGATCTATGCAATCCACCATCATCTATCTCATCCTCGCAACTCGGCAAAAACCTGCGCTCAATTGAGCAGATTTCCAGAAACGCCGGTCCTTTAAACTGTGGGAATGGGTGCTTGGCTGTACTCCACCCGTCCATTTTGCGTGGTTGTGAGTGGTGCGGAGGATGATCAACACTACATTCTGGATCTTGCGACCATGTGGGGAAATGTGCTCAATGTTATGGGCCTAGATTGAAGATGGGATATATAGGATTGTGTACGGCTCTGCTGGATTGTGATGTTGAGTTTCGAAGGTATTGAATTGGGATATTTTTGAAGATGGATTTGTTGAAGAGGGCGCACATTCAGGAACATACTAATACCTCGAGGGAGGTTTATCATGTGAGTTTGTTCAATCTTTTGTTTTAAATTTCTTGATGTTATATGATTATTTTGCAAATACAAGTATCTACAAAAGTTATTACTTGCTGAATTTCTGCTAATACATGCATAGTGGGGATATGTTCCTCAAATCTTACCATGTACCAAAGACGCCGGATCATGCGAATACCTCCGCGCTGTTTACTGGATGCATGATACTTCCATGCTCTATTCGTTCATATTATGGGCAGTCATAGGTGGAATCTTACTTGTCATCGTCACACTTCGAACACTCAAACCAAAACCAACTCGGAATTTCTACGCGCCAATTACCGAAAAGAATGAGACACAATCACCGGCAAATGCCTATACTCGAGGATGGGGGGCTATCCAGGCGTCGTTAAGAAAATGGCTACTCCCAGAAAGCTTTGTAGGATTCTTTGGTCATGTTAGTCGAGTGCAACTTGTGGTGTTGGCCATTTTGTTGGCATATCTATTGGCATTCTCGTAAGTGACAATCAATATCTAAGTATCGCCCGGACTAACCCTTTCAGATTGGTAGGAATCGTATACAAAACCTGGATCACCCCCATTAAAGGCTCAACATTGACAAACAAACGGACTGGAGTTGGAGGATTCTCTGACAGAGTAGGCGTCCTAGCATACGCTCTCACACCTCTCACCGTCGCTCTCTCAACCCGAGAATCAATCTTGACACTCATAACCGGAATCCCTTATCAATCCCTCAACTTCCTCCACCGCTGGACCGGCCGAATCATCTACATCCAGGCCGTCCTGCACACCTTCGGCTGGACCCTAATCGAAGGCCTCTACTACCAACCCCAACCAAAAGTCTACCGCGACTTCATCAAACAGAAATACATGGTCTGGGGTTGTATCGCCATGGGCCTTCTCAGCCTCCTCTTCTTCCTGAGCTTCCAACGCGTCATCAAAATCACCGGCCACGAATTCTTCCGCAAATCCCATTACATCCTCGCCATGCTATACATCGGCGCCTGCTGGGGCCACTGGGCGCAACTAGCATGCTGGATGATTGCCTCCCTCGGAATCTGGGGCCTCGATCGAGGAGTTCGATTCCTTCGCACTCTTCTCATCCACGTAGGCTACGTCAAGGGAACCGCGGATTTCGGCTTCCACAACGCTCAATCCTCTGTAGAATACTTCGACGATGTAGACGGTGGTGTCGTACGGCTAGAATTCACGCACAACCACGAAGCATGGCACGTAGGTCAACACTTCTTCCTCACCTTCCCGGCCCTCACAATCTGGCAATCCCACCCCTTGACCGTGGCTTCGGTTCCAGCACCGCATCCTGCTCTTCCTCAGCACACCTACATAGTCCGCTGTCGCGCAGGAGAAACCCGCCGTCTCAAATCCCTCGCCCTAGGCCAACTCACCACCCTCCCCTCCTCAGGCTCAACACCGATACCTTCCACCACCACCCCCGTAATCCTCACCGGCCCCTACGGCACCCCCCTCCTCCCATCCCACCCCAACACCGGCATCGAGCCCTCAAACCTCCTCGCCATCGCAGGCGGCACCGGTATCTCCCTCACCCTCCCACTCGTGCTAGCCGCCACCGCTTCAAAAGCATTCACCTCCGTCCCCGTCGATTTCATCTGGATCGTTCGTCGCGCTGCGAATCTAGCCTGGATAGCCGCCGAACTCTCCGAGCTCAAGAAACGCGCGAAAGACGAGAACGTAGATCTACGCATCCACGTCTACATCACGCAAGAATCCTCATCTTCCTCCTCCGCCCCCGCGTCTCTCAAAAACGTGCCCATCAAAACGGAGGAAGATATCACTCCCGTCGCGAAATCATGCTGTTCTTCCTCCTCGATCGCGACGAGCTACACAGAGACGTATATGGAGTCCGTCCATCCGTCGCTTGACAGTATCGTGCGTTCGTTCTTGGAGGGTAGGGCGAGGAGGGAGTTGAGGACGAGGGTTGTGGCGTCGGGACCGGCGGGCATGGGGAGGGATTTGAGGGGGGCGGTTGCGGGGGTTAATGATGCGGGGAGGGTTTGGAGGGGGGAACGGGCGTGGGATGTGGAGTTGGTGTGGGATGATAGGATGGGTTAGATGTGATGGTTGTGAGAGGGGGAAGGGAGAGGGCGGGAGTGTTATGATACCCAGTTGTTTGTTTAGAATGTTATGATCTATGATGGATTTTGTTTTGGAATCCCGCTTGGTTTCTTGTGATTGCGGTTCTGCAGCTCAGATCTGATTCGCAACTCCTTGGGAAAGGGCTAGAGGAAACATTCTTGGAGGATGTCAAAGCTGTCATGATGAAATCCTCCCCGGACTATTCTACATATAGAGGTTTTTTAAAATGCCGGACGCTAAGCTAAAGGGGCCATCAGAAATCGCTACCACCGTATCTCTAATTCTACAAGCAAGTAAAACGACTCCAGGTGAGGGTTCAAAGATGTGAATTTATAGTGGAGTTTGAATACGACGTTAAGATGTTGATTCAGGCGCTTCCTTTTTAATTCATTTGTATAGAAAATATTCTGTCTTTTTGTTTTTTATTTGTACTTGGGGTTTGTTGTTTCGTGAGATGCTTGCTAATTCAGTAATCTAAATGAGTTTGAAAGTCCCGGAAATCCTTGCAAATGAACGATTGATTTGGGGTTGCTTATAGGTGCTTCTTTTCCATGAGTGGATATCTAGAAAGTTAGGGATGTATTAGGTAGAGTGTAGGAGACTCGACCCGAGGGATAGGAAGACAGAAGGAATGTGATGTCGATGGATGTAGTGCCTACATACGACCTTTGACTTTAGTAGTAATAGAATATAAATATCCCATCAAGTGCGGAAAGCACCGCCCAAAAATGAGCGAATTGTCAAGGGTCGATACTTGTTAAAAGATTGGGTGTACTCCTCGTGTACGGTACAGTATTCTGCTTTACAGGTGTTCGGAATTGCACTTGATAGGATAGTCGTCTAGACTTAGACCTTGAATAATCCCCGAAAATAATTAAATAAGAGCCTTTTGTTGTTAAATTAGAGGAGATAAGAGTAGTTTATATCTTTTATTCATTCGCCTTATTTATAATTACTTACTTTCTGGTTTTCACGAAATCGATTTTTCGACAAGACCTTTAATGCGAGGCACTATAACCAAGGTGCAAGTTGAGGACCTGGTTTTAGAAGAGGTTTTAGCCGACAACAGAGAACAAGTCGCTTAATTGCATCAAACGGGTAAGTGAACAATTGTTTGCTGGAAAATAAAAGCATTTAGAAAGGCGAGAGGAATTGCTTTTCCGAGTTCCGAGTACTTTTTTCAAGGGTTCATGTTGCTGCCGCAGAGTTGTCGTTGAGTATGAAAGAGAGGGGCACAAGAACACCGGAGCGGAATTACGATCTTACGGCTTATCAGCTGACGATAAGCAGCTTCAACGCCATGCATAGTTCCGTCTTCGACGCGGAGCAGCGCGTTGAGTGCAATTGTATATTCACGTCGCAGGTTTTGTATTTCTGGACATATGTCGGAAGCTCTAGCACCAGCATTCTTTCACTTCTGCATCGTTGCGCCGTCTTTTTGCATTACCAATTGTTTATTTTGATTTGGGAAAATATAGCGGAAGAGAATCGACATCAACAGGCGCATCTGTCGCAAACAATCCTTGAACATTTCTCGATTACTCCTCACCTTCGACACCTTCTTTTGCTCAAGATTACGAGAACAATTACGGAAACACTGCTTCTGCTTAGATACCTAGTCATTGTTCGTCTTCCAGGTTCTCGTTAGTATTCCTGCAGCCCAATCTGGACAATTTTCTAATTCGTGCCAGATCTATTATTGTCAACTGCGCTTTCTCACTACTTCCTCGGACAACGACAACAGTCCCTCACCGTCAAACCATGGCGTCTCCCATACAGATCGCAGACTCGGACGACTCAGATAATGCGTCCGTACATACACCTGAAAGGGAGGACTTGAATCGGGAACCCTCTCAACCCCACTCGACCTTGTCGCATAGGTTCAGAGAATCACCACAACGTGGAGATCGCGAGAAGTCACGCTCAACAGACAGCATTGCCATCATGGTACCGCCACCGGCTAGGCCATGGGAATATAAGCCATACCGTGGAGATACTACGGTCGACTCGGTACAAGCTGAGGTCGAGGGATCAAACGGTGAAATGGAATATAAGATCGAATACGAAGATGGGAAGAAGGCGACAGTAAGTTTTGTCTCTTCAGTTTCATGTACGTTGCTATATCTGGGCGTATTTTGCGTATTTTCACTTTCACGCTGCTCTTCAAATGCCCATATGTTTTGATGTAAGCCATTTATAGATCAGCTTTACCTAACGACACTACGCAACTGTGGCACATAAAAGAGCAATATCTTACCCTTCCTTCTGCTGTATCATGTCAGCATTCACAATTCGCCTCACCAATAGTTAGATCCTTGGCAACTCTATTTCAGTACTTTCGTACAACTTCTCGCCTAAATAGCCTTTCTTGGTTACTCCGATTTTAGCTTTCTCTTTCCACCTTTTTGGGCGTAGTTGGACGACATCTTTTCATCGTTCCTACCCAGACCTCAACTTTCTTTCTACAATCATATTTACGAACCCCTGCCGCCCGCCTGTAATTTTATCAAATACTTTCTCCGCGATCTTTAAGAGTTCTTGCTACCCGCTCCCCAATTACAAGCTCGCTCTGCAAGCGCCAGTTGTAATAGGGGTGAATATTGATTTTGACGCTAATTTGCTCGCGTAATCAGGTTTCTCTTGATCAGTTGTTGACTCTACGAAATGGCCAGAACGCGATAGATCTGTTCAGAGGTCGAAAATCAGACGAAGCAGCAACTTCCGAGGAAGACTCGATAGAAGAAGACGGTGACACGATCATGTCTACAAGTATAGGAAAGCGGGTCCGAAAGAAAACTCAAAATGATGGCTTTGTCAATATTACCAACGCGCGACTCGATTCTGAAGAAGAAGACAATTATGAAAAAAATAAGCGTCGGCGTCTTCAAAATGGCCGCGTCACGAATCTTACTAGCAACGGCACTCGTCAAAGTAGCAGAAATCAGAGCACTCGTGGGAGTCGGCAATCCTCACGTGCAATGCAGGATGAAGACAGTTCCGAGTCTGCTGAGGAGGCTCCAAAGACTCGAAATACTGCTTCATCCAAAGGGCCTTTGAAAACACGTTCATCTGGTCGATTTACCCGCTCCAAGCCTACGTCTAATTCTAACAAGACTCTTACTGACTCTTTCTTTGATGATGAAGACGCGTCACAACACATGGATGTGCCAAGTGACAACTCAGATATTGTATACGACACCCGGAAGAGTAAGCGACAGCCAAAACCAAAGGCAGTTCTCTTTCGTTCGCAGACAGAAAACAAGAGAAATAACAGAAGACGCGCCAGGAGTTTGTCCTCTGAGCCAGGGCAGCCAACGCGTCGTTCTGGCCGAGATCGAGTGAGCAAGAACATGAGGGAACAGGACATGGACGAGGAGATTTATGCAGATGAAGTCGCCACCACCAACACTCCTAAAGTCATTAGCATCCGCGAGATCTATCAGCCAGTTGAGTCAAGGTCGCTGTTTGCCACACTCCACAACAATGAGTGCGATGTGTGCAGTGGGACAGGTTCCAATTCTAACAAAGGCAAAAGTCCCTTAATCTACTGCCAAGGCTGCTCTACATCAATCCACAAGGTATGCCTTGGTTATCGAAGTGGTAGAGAACATATGGTCACCAAAGTCGGACATGAGAACTTCGTCATGCAGTGCCGTCGATGCATCGGAATAACCGTCAAAAAGGATTCTAGTGCGCCACGATTAGATGTTTGTCAGGGTTGTGGAGAGGTCGGTGCTGCGTGTGCTGCCTTCTCGCCACGCAAGACGAGTAAGATGGAAGAAAAGATTCGCGAAGAGAATGGAGGTGACGATCCCATTACAGAGGTGGCTCCTGATCTGCTCAACAATGCCGAGCATGTGTTGTTCAGGTGTACCCGTTGTCATCGTGGATGTCACTTCGGTCATTTGCCAGCTTTAAAGAAAGGTAAGGCCCCGGAAGACGAGGACGAATTGCGTAGTCTACGTCGCAAAGAGTATGGTTCTAGATTTCAATGCAAAGAGTGTATTGATCACCCCGATAAACCTGCAGGTCTGGTGGCATGGCGTCTCGCAGACCGAGAGAAATATCAACCTGGCGATACGTATTACGATTTCACCGAAGACGAAAAGGAGTACCTCGTCAAATGGCTGGATCAATCCTACTTCCAATGTGTCTGGATGCCAGGCAGCTGGGTCTGGGGCGTGACGGCCACTGTCATGAGGAAGGCTTTTGCGAATCGGGACGAAGGTAACAATTTGACGCCTAAATGGACAACAGAGGAGGCCATTCCCGAGGAGTTCTTTCGCATGGAGATCATCTTCGATGTGGAATACGACTCGGAATTCGAATCTGGATCTGAAAAGTCTGAAAAGGAGCAGATTAGTCTGGTTGATCGTGTGCTTGTCAAGTTTTCAGGGCTTGGTTATGATGACGCTGTCTGGGAGACACCACCATCTCCGGAAGACAAGGAACGATGGAGTTGTTTTGTGGCTGCCTACAACGAGTTTGTGGTTGGAGTTCATTTCAGGAACCCCCCACAGTCTGAAATGAAAAAGCGGGTAGAAGCTTTCCACGCATTGGATTTCGCGAAGAAAGTGGAGGTGAAGAAGCAGCCAGCATCATTGGTCGGCGGTGAATTGATGGCGTATCAAAAGGAAGGTATGAATTGGATGCTGTACAACTATCACAAGAAAAGAACGTCATTCTTGCTGATGAGATGGGTCTCGGGAAGACTATTCAAGTTATTGCCTTGCTCGCCACCTTGATCACAGAGAAGCCAAAGGTAGTCCATCTTTTCCATCTTTTCATGACCAGCTTGCTGACCATGTTTCTAGTGTTGGCCATTCCTTGTCGTCACGCCTAATTCAACGTGCCCCAATTGGCGTCGAGAGATCAAGAAATGGGCACCAAGCTTACGTGTCGTTACATATTATGGAGGTGCCAAAGCGCGCGAGATGGCCAAGAATTACGAACTGTTTCCAAACGGCAATTCAGACCTGGCGGCTCACGTCGTGGTCACCTCTTATGAAGCTCCGGTCAATCCTGAATGTAAAGCTTTCTTTAGAAAGATCAATTGGGCTGGTATGATTGTGGACGAGGGACAACGTCTTAAGAACGATGACAATCTTCTGTACGATGCGTTGAAGTCGCTAAAGACTCCGTTCCAATGTCTGTTGACAGGTACAGTACTTCTGCCCTGTTGTTATGTCTCCGACTGACATGATTTTAGGAACGCCACTTCAAAACAATAAGAGAGAATTGTTCAATCTACTCGGTTTCCTCGATCAGTCGCTGAATGCAGCTAAGCTTGATGAGAAATATGAGGAATTGACGAAAGACAATTTGCCTGAATTGCAGGATCTTATCCGGCCATTCTTCCTCAGGTAAGTCACCGAGCTTCTTCATTGTAGTGATACTGATATCTGTCTGTAGACGAACCAAACTTCTTGTGTTGAAGGATTTGCCGACTATGGCTCAGGTCATCTTACCAGTCTCTATGAGCGTTGTCCAGAAGAAGCTTTACAAGTCTATTCTGGCAAAGAACCCACAACTCATTAAGTCTATCTTTGGGCAGCGTAAGACTGATCTTCGACCCACTGAGCGAGGAAACTTGAACAATATCTTGATGCAACTTCGCAAGTGTCTTTGTCACCCTTTTATCTACAGTTCCGCCATCGAGGAGACGTCTGTCAGTGAAGAAGCAATGCACAGGAACTTGATCGATGCGTCGTCAAAGTTTCAGCTTCTAGAACTCATGCTCCCAAAGCTGCGAGATCGTGGACATCGTGTCTTACTTTTCAGTCAGTTCTTGAACCAACTTGATTTGATTGAAGATTTTCTCAAGGGTCTCGGCTTCTCCTTCCGGCGACTTGATGGAAATATGGGTGCTCAAGAAAAGCAGAAGCGTATTGACGAGTTCAACGCTCCCGATTCAACGGTCTTTGCATTCCTTCTCTCTACTCGGTCTGGAGGTGTTGGTATCAATTTGGCAACTGCTGATACAGTCATCATTATGGTATGTTTATCCGCATTGTGGCCCCCCTGGTATGATTGACTCTAACATTGCCTTAGGATCCTGATTTCAACGTAAGAATACGCTCCTGGCAGAACGACATCTGCTAACATGTGTTAGCCTCAACAAGACATTCAAGCCATTTCTCGTGCTCATCGTATTGGGCAAAAGAACAAGGTCTTGGTTTTCCAGCTAATGACAAAAGACAGTGCCGAAGAAAAGATCATTCAGATTGGGCGCAAGAAGATTGCTTTAGGTGCACTGATAGAGACTGCCGGTGCTGAAGACGATGCCGGTGTTGACCTAGAATCCATCCTCAAACACGGTACCAAAGCTTTGTTTGATGACAACGATGAGAACGACATTCGATATGATTCTGCATCCGTTGATAAACTTCTAGATCGGGCTCAAGTCGAAAATACACACACGGACGACGAGAACTCCGCCGAATCTCAATTCTCAATGGCTCGTGTTTGGGCTCATGATAAAGGTGCACTGGAAGAAGAGGTGGGAGATGCCGACGAAGATGCTGAAGCACCCAACTTTTCCGTCTGGGATGAGATCTTGAAAACTCGTGAAGCAGAAGCTGCACAGGAAGCTGCAAGAAACATGCAGGATTTTGGACGTGGAAAGCGAGCCAGACACGTAAGTACTTCAGCAGCCCAGCTAGAAAATGACTAATCAGACAGACGATAAATTATGAAAAATCAAACATGGGCCCCGATGATGATGCTCCTGGATCTCAACCACGGAAACGATCCGGCTCTGTTAGTGATCAAGAGTTTGCAGCAGCTGGAGGCGATTCAGAGGTTGAGGAGGAAGATTCAGATCATCATTCGATAGACGCTCGAGAGCTTGCAGGTATGAACATTTCCACTGACACCCATCGAAGTCCAAAGAGGGGGATTCTATCTACTTCAGCCATATCAGCCATTTCAGCCTCCCCGAAAAAGGTCAAGACAAATCAGAAGACGTCTGCAATTGCGAATCATCGCAGCAAGCACAAGCTTCACCAGAGCTCTCACCAAAAACCAATGGTAGATTCTGGCAAAAGGAGTTCAACAAAATTGTCAATGACGCGCAAACAAAAAGTCCCAAAAGTGGTTGTTTCTGCAGAGAGCGACGAGTTGCCGCCATCTAGTCATGCCGGTGCAAACTTCTACAACTCTCTGGTGAAACACAACCTGCATCAGATCCCAGCTTCAACTTCTGCACGACGAAATAAAAAAAAGCAAGTGATTGGAGATGGTCCAGCGGGACTGCCAAGCGGCAAGATAGAAATTTTCAGAGGATATCCAAAGCCTAAGACACCACCAAAACGCAAGCTGCCAGTTCTTCACGTGGGCTTAGTGGCAAAGAAGGCTCGAGACTCATTGAGCGTTCAAGAAAGTGGCCTCCACTGCGTCAACCATTCGAAATCTTCTCCAATCATTTCCAACACCCCTGCATCTCCTGCATCTCCTGCCTTTTCAACGTCAAGTTTCCACTCAGCGTTGGACACTATTTAAGCATCTGTCAATATTTTTCAGCATTCTACTGACATGTTATTTCTTAGTCCTTCCAACTACAGAGCTTCCTGCGGCTCCAACACCTCAGCAACCACCAGTGATCAAACCAGGAGACAAACCAACCAAACCACCTAAAGTGAAAAAGAAAAAGGGTGGAAGACCTATCAAATACCGCATTACCCCTCCTAAAGCCTCCCAAGATCCACAAATTCCACCACCCGAGCAAGGACCCGGCAAACCGAGATCATATACAAAATATTCAGTTCCTCCTCAAAATTTTAGTGTCCCTCCAAACTCTTTTCAACAACAAGCGTCAATTCCAAATCCACTTATACAAAATCCTGGTCCAAGTCATTTCCGAGTCCAGGCCCTTCCACATCAACCACCTCCACCACCAATACTTCCGCCTCATCAGTTCCATGGTGGTTACATGCGACCACCCAATTTTGTCCCGGCCCCAATTCCTATGGGTCCACCTCCATATACACCTACCAACGATCCAAGATTTCCGGTCGATGATCGAACGCGTCTCGCGATAGAACGAATCATTCCACCCCAAGAACATTATACAAGAATAGAATACATGAAAGTCTGGTCAACCCCGGATTTCCAAGCAGTCCTACAAAAGCAATCCGAAGATTCCCAACGCAAAGCCCTCGACCCACTAATCCACATCTTCGGCCGTCCAACCCAAGAAGTCCACCGTAGCATCCTCCGCGCATACAGAGATATCTCCACACCTCCTACTCCGCAGCCCATCCCCTACATCGAAGGCCACCCCAGCGAAAAAAGCGGCAAACCGAGGTGTTTCCGCTGCAGGCTCAGACATACGAATGAGGAGCCCTGCGATCGGTTTATGAATGAATTTGATCTACGTGTTATGCTGGATCAGCTGAGGGAGCTGCCGCCGTTGGCGAGTGGTGGGCATAAGGTTAGGGTTGCGGAGACTTTCTTGAGGGATCGGTTGAGGAGGGTTGGGGGGTAGGGGATGGGGATGGGGGATGGGGATATGGGATGGGGGGATGGGGGATGGGGGGAGGGGGGGTTAGATAGGGTGGGAATGAGATTTGATTTTCCTGGGGTTTTGATTTGGGGGTTTGGGTTTGGTGAATGACCATTTCATATCTCCTACTCATACTTGCCGGTTTGTTCGTCCAGGACACCCTCAGCGCTGGCTTGGCCAAAAGCCTTGAACTTACTGGAGATACCGATCAAATGGTCTCAGGTCATGGACAAGTTCATTGAGATCATGCAATGGTACACTGGTATACAGTCTGTATTCAAGGGTGGTGATATTGTCATAGTGGGCCTTTGCCCTTGAATTTTTGGAATCCCAATTCCCTTTCCGCTTTCAGAATGATGTAGAACCATCTTTTTCTGAAGCGACACCTCAATTTCTTCATCCAGTGTTTATAGATATCCTGTATCACTGTGTTGCAAGTCTGACGGGACCACTCGTAACCGAATACCGATAAATGTAAGGCGCCGCTAATTTTACCTCTGTGGCTCTATTTGCTCAATCATCTGTAAATATGTCGTATTGTCTCTTCAAGCAATAGTAGATATATCATACAGAATGGAGCGTTAAAATCTATGTTTCCACACCTCCTTGAACTTATATCATGTGGAGGGTGTCCCGTCAGACTTGCAGCGCATTAGTGCTGAAAGCTGTTCTCAGTAGTGGGATAGGTAGTTTAAAAGCACTCCATAGTCTGACCGATACGCTGGTTGGCGAATAGACGACAGTGCTTTTACACAACTCAACACAAGAGTCATTCGCTGTGCTGTTAACTCTTGACGTCGCTCTTCTCGGCCACTCAGCAGCACCTCTACAAATATTTGTGAGCCTTCTTAGGTATATATTATACAACGCGTTAGGCCTGACAGATCCGAAACCACGGGTGGTCCTCTATATTCCCATTCATTCGTTCCTGAAGCCTTAAGTAGCACGTCTTTGTAGTTGGATGTTTGATACCCGGGTTCATTTTAACGGCTGTCGTAAAGAGACGCAAACCCACTTACGCCTTGCTTTCCTGGTTATATATTAGAGACTCTTTGTCCTTTGTTTGTTCGATCATTAGATATTTAATAGTGCTTATTCAAGCTTTGATTCTTTAGTTCTTCTAGTGCTCAATTGTTTCGGGAAATCGCTGTCCGGGTCCGTACATCTGTAGCAACACTCCCATTTGGCAACGGTAAAAGATTGACTTAACCCCTCCAAATGTGGTTCGATGTACTCGTGGTCAATCGCACTGCTGTATTTTTTACGATCCTTACCCAGCGCTGGCCGTCGTTCGTCATTATCAAGCGCATGCCTGCGTTGTAAGCGGGTATCGTAGGAATTTTGATCTTCCGAATCTGACATTGGGTTCTGTCGTCCATCATTTCTTTCCCTAAGCGCTGGAACATATAGTATTCGAAGGGTGTAGAGTCGTTACGCAAGCATCGCAAATTTCTATATGATACCCTGTTCAATCACGAAGCATATATAGGGAGATGATGTTTTTTGGTGCCCTGACGGATCTGTATCATTTTATAAAATCAATAATGGTAACGGTGGCTATAACGCGCCAACTTATGTAACTGGCAGGTCCTCTCAACTCTCAAACTCCCCAATATCCAGAGACCAGCTAAGGAAATCAAATATCATATCATGTCACATCTTTCCACCACCAACGCCTGCCAGTATTGAAATATCATAATGAAAATAAAGAAACTAGTATCGAAGAATTTTTGCGATGATGCATTCTAAAGAAGCAGTTTTCAAGAGCCAGTTTCAAGAAACAGACCCGAAGAATCATTGCGAAGAATCGTATCCGAAGAAACAGTTGCAACAGTCGAATGTGAAAAATCAGATTTGAAGATTCAGTTGCGTGGACGAGGAGAGGGTCGTCGGCCCCGTTCCCACTTTTCGCCATCAGGTCCGGATCCCTTTTTCGGACGAGGCTCTGGGCTTCCTGCTGAACGACCTCCAATTGTGCGGCGGCGAACTTGCGTTTGATGACTGTGCATCTCACGGCCTCCCTCTTGTGCTGGACCATGATTTTGTGCTGATCACACAGTTATTAGCTTTTGCTTCCTTGAGAAAAATGATTGTCTTACCGTAACCGTGATGACCGCCACTCATGCTAGCTCTCCCTTGTCGCCAAGACCCCGACATACGACCATGATTGTTTGTGGCTTCGGCAGCTTCGGCAGCTTCTTGCTTGTCCACAGCTTCGCTAAAGTCTTTCATCGGAGTGGTCGAGGTTGCAGGATGGTTAATCATACCTGGCACAGAAGATTTAGCATTAGCCTCAGATGTATTTTGTGCTATCAAGCTTTGCGCTCTCATACGCTCCTCTCGGTCTTCCTCTTGGCGTCTATACCACCATTCGGGGATATCATTGAGACCTATGGCTCTGAGGCCGGCTTTGTCCATGGGCATTTCATGAGAGAATCTACAGCCTGTCTGTGCAAACGCGCAAATACCTTGATGCAGGTATTTGGAACAGAAGGTCTTCTTACTTTCTTGAGCAGCTGGAGCAGGTGGTTTACCCATGGAGGAGCCGGCAGCGTTTGTAACGGAGTCAATAAATCCCTACAACGTAATTAGTTATAAATACATTGAAGAGGCCACTTGGAAGGCCAAAATGGAAAGCAGAAAGAGGAGAGAAGCTGGAGAGAATTGCTAAAAGAATATCTTACCTGAATGTTGCCATTCGGAGTTGGCTGGTACTCTCCGGCGTGGTTACGACCGTAAACGTCTATGTCGCGGAAGTTCTCATAATACACCGCATTTACCAACTGCGAAGTTAGTTATGGTCTTGCTCCGAAGTGTTCTAAAACTCACGTTCTCAGATAGCTCGTCATCGCGACCAGACGCCCGACGTTGCTCTGGATTTGGTTGAAACGTATGCGGCAAAATGATCAAACCCTCAGGACTTTGCCAGGTCTGTACGGAACCCATGATTCCCGGAGGAAGCTGATCGGCAGGAATCAACCGGGTATACCGTCCACCGCCTCGGTGAAGGGCATAACCATATGCAGCATAACGCTGTGGGTACGAAATTCGGGCGATACCAGGAACAATCTGAGACTGTCGAAGAGTCCTATCACGGTGGAGAAATCTATAAAAATTGGGTGCAAAATGCTCTGGCATAGAGTCGACAGTTTGGATTTGTAGAGCTTGGTCAATGTTATAAATCTGAGGGATCATCGGAGCTGGACCGATTACGCCCATGGATGGGTGTGGAGCCATAGATGGGTGGGGAGTGTATGCTGGTGGCGGCGCAGACTGAGGGTTTGCTCCCATCTGGGCTTGTTGAGGTGGTGTATTAACATAAGGCAGATTTGGCGGCAGTTGATGATAGAACGGCGATGTCATTTGGGGTGATTGCGGGTTTTGGTTGTTATTTTGCGCCATATGCTGGTTCATGTGGGGGTAGCTGTTGTACTATTGAAAAATAAGTAAATAATCAAATTTAATCAAGCACCAAGATCCTACATACCGGCTGGTTGCGATGGGCACCGCGATTTGCTTGTGGACGGTTTGGAATATTCCCACGACCTCGTCCCTGACCTGACATTTTTGCGTTGCGAAGTGATAGAGAAAAGGGGCCTAGCCGAATTCAGGGGTAAGCGAGCGAAGGAGAAAAGGGGCGCCTAGACGACGAACTATGATATAGGTATATAGACCCAGGTCGTTTTCGCTGAAACGGGTGTAAATGTTTTGTTGAAAAAGCTATACTAGACAGGCATTAGCATAAACTAGCCAAAGAGAGCAGCACAACCCAAGGTAACGCTACAGGGTTGGGAATCTTGAAGACGTACCGATTTAGATCTCAAAGGCTCAGTGCGCGGTTTGCTGAAACCGGATATATGTAAGCTTTGATAGATTTCTATTCAAAAGTAGTTAGCAAAAGCTTTATGTGAATAGAAGATCTATGTTCAAGTGTGAATGCTTGATGTGCTCTGAAGGCTGGTGGATGTGTGACGATGAGTATGAGAAGATGTCATGGAGTGCACGATTCCGCATCGCTAGCAGTGATAGAAAGAAACATCATAAGTAAAGTTGGAGCAACTAAGGCTTGTTGATGCAAAAGTCCATGGTCGCGCTCTGAAAACTCGAAAGGGTAGAAAAGACCGCGAAAGCACTTGTGTGCTTGAAAAGATCGCAAGTCGGAATAGAAGTATGGGCAGCAAAAGAGGCTGTAGCCTCTGCAAGGGGAAAACGAGACATAAAGAAAACCGCCGTGAGTATCTGTGTAAGTATCGATATCAGATCGTGAAGATATTGTGATGTGAGGTGTTCTGCACTGCAAGCGAGAGCAGTTATGAAGGTCGTGACGTACAAAATGAGACCTTATCCACTTTGCCAGTGGCAGAAGACAAAAGGACTGCAAATGCGACTCTGTCTCGTGCAAATGAATGGCAGACCGTATGTAAATATGCTGAAGCTTTTGAGCTCGTGACGAGTTCAGCAAAGCAAGATCTCGTGAAGTGAGCCTCTCCACCTCGCCGATATAAACGAAGACTATGCCATGAGTATTGCTCCCACTTGGTGCTTGCACAGACTGATAGTACACCGGGTCTGTTCTTGGGAACATCGAATTGTGTGATATGGTGTAGAAATGGAATGTGAATGGGAAAACCAGCCCACTTCTCTTGCAGCTCGTGACAACATTCAAGGGGTTCAGAGGCACTGTCGCTGACTCTCAAAAGATTTTTAAAGGCTTTAGGAGTGAATTGTCGAGCTTTCCGAGTCTTTGGGGTGTTTCTTGCAGAGATATTCACAAGTGAGGTCGTCGGCGCCCTAAAACGGGCGGCGAAATCTTAGACTCCCCCGCTCGATTTAGGAAGCTTCCGCTTAATTTAAGAGTGCTTTTGAATAATGTAAAGCCATACCCAGAGACTGTGAATGTGCAAAGAGTATTCGTCGTAGAGATAGATATTATCAAGTGAGCTCGTCCACGGCCCAAAAAGTGCGGCGAAGTCTGAGACTCCCCAGCTCCACTTAGAACAGTTCCGCCCACTTTCAGAATGTTTTTGGGGGGCTTAGAGTTATGCCAAGAGAGTGTGAATGTGAATGGAGTGCCCCTCGCCAAGAAATCGTCCAGGAAGCTCGCTGGCGCCCCAAAAGTGCGGCAAAGTCTAAGACGCCTCTGCTCACTTTCAGGGCACTTCTAAATGATATAGAGTAGTGTTCAGAGAGTGTGAACGTACAGGGAGTGTTCGTCGCAAAGATATCGTCCAGGAAGCTCGCTGGCGCCCCAAAAGTGCGGCACCGTCTATGACATGCGCATCACTTTCAGAACGCGCGAGCTCACTTCCAGGGCATCCTTGAGGATAAAGAAGTGTCATACAGAAGTTTGCAACAGTAGAAACAGCCAGTGGCAGAGATATCAGAAGGTGAGCACCTCATCGTCCAAAAAGTGCGGCGCCGTCTAGGACGTGCGTAACACCTCCAGGACACTTGCGCTCACCTTCAGAGCATGACTAAAGGTAGGAGAGTGCGGTGTAGAAGCGTGTAAGTGAGGGGATCATTTATCGTGGAGATATTAGAAAGTGAGCACCTTGTAGCCCCAAAAGTGCGGCGGCGTCGACCGTCGGACGGAGAGGAGTAAGAGTAAAATGCGACTTACCTGTATGTCTATAACTGTAAGCTGTCTGACTTGCAGCAAGCTGCAACAGACGAGGACGTGGCGGATGGGGGCGACGGACGAAAGAGGAAAGAGTTTGAGAAGAGATGAGGAGGAAATACGAGCGGAAGTGGTACGACGAGCAATTTGTAGGCAGGGCTGAGGCAGCTAAATGTGGGTCACGGGGCTGATAAGGCCTCGTTGTTATGCGGCGATGCTTAGAAACCAGAATGGGACTATCAAAAGCCTCATGGGTTGCTGGGGAAGCCAATGGAAGATTATCTCGTGAAACCTCGGCGCGCAGGGCGGAGATAGAGGTAAACAAGCAGAAGATATGCACAATACTACGAAGAAGACTACAGGTATCTATCCATCAGGTTTACTAGTTTGTCGTACGCCCATACTTTAAGAAGAACCACAAGTTGTGGTGCGCTTAGTACCATCTCGCTGTGGTGCTTGAGCTTGAAACAGCACTGGATTGTGTGCTGAATGGGCAATGAATGGGTGCTCACGTGAACTCAAATAGGCTCCATTAAGAGCAGAATAGCTAGCGCGAATCATACGAGTGGCTGATTCTGTCGTGGTGTGGATACCGAGTTAGAACAGAGAAGCGTGAATGGGCTGGCTGGGGGGGTTATTCACAATTGAAGTAACTTCAAGAATAGGGTTAAAACTTCAGGAATAGGATGGTGAAAGAGGGGTAATGCATCATGTATCCAAAGTATCATCACCTCCAGATAGAGCAAGATTAGTTATATACCAGTGACAATGTAGAAACTTTGGAAGCAGGGCGGACAATTTGTGGTGAGCAGGCTTATTACAGAAGTCTCAAAGTCCTCAAAGAGCTTTGACAGTTGCAGCGACTTTATAAACACAATGAATGATGATGATGATGACGATGATGATATTAATTTTCGTTCATCAGACGCTTGCGACGCAATTTGCCCTGGGCCCGAGGGGTTCAGAGACGTGCTAACGTAAAGTTTCAAATACATGCAATCACAAGATGCCCAAGAAGACTCTAGAAAGCATTCCCAGCAGAAGCTTGGTCTTAGGCCTTGTGACTATGCCCTTTCACGCCGGTTAGGATGGTTTGTCAGTTCTGTCTGTGGGCTCATTCCGAGTCGCCATTATAAATACGTACTGGTGTAACATGTCGTGCGTTATCCTGGGTGATACCAAAAAACAAAGGTTAGTAAGGCGCTAGGCGCCGTTTGTTGAGGCGAAATCCATGATAAACACAACAGAGAAAGTGTGGGGCGCATGGGCTATAACAAAGTGTGAATGCCCTCATCAGGGCTAAGCTTATTTGTGATCAGCGACAGATGCGGAAGCTTCAAAAACCAGAGGGATGTTGCGTGGCAAGAGGCTTATTACTAAGGTCTGGATGCCCTCATGAAGTAGAAACAGGCGTAGTTATCATAAACCCACCATGCAAAGAGTGTAACAAAGAGGATAGAAACACTCTGGAAATGAAACACCAATGTCCTCAAAAAGGGCAAGGTCAACGGCACTGTGTTCACAAAAAACAAGATCAAGTTCTGGCAATCATGCATGTTACCAACGCGCGAGGCGTCTCAAATTGACAAGAAGGGTTGGAATCACATCTTAGACCGGTCAGGAAGCAAATTTGGTAATAAGGAATGTTACTAGCTCAAATATCTCCAATTGCTGTCAGGACAATTATGTTGGCTTTGGGATTTAGGAAGTCATCAATGTAGGCAAAGTGTGTCAATGTGTGACGAACAGGCGTGTTACCAAATTGCGATTGCCCTCATGGAATGAGGGGGCTGTGGTGACTATAAAGACAATTTAAAGAAATTGTGGCAAACAGAGTTTTAGTTCTATGCCAAAACCGTCGAATGAGACAGAGAGCACTTTGGTGACGTTGTTATTTTATGTTCAAGACCAGAGTGTGGCAGGGCATGTTGTAGTGTGCAGCGGGTAGTTGTCTTTCAAATAAGCAAGCACGGGTGCAATTTTTCAATAAATGGTCCGGTAGAACCTTGGGAAATGGGCTTGCGACAAAGTTTGAATGCCTTCGAAGGAGCGAAGGTAATTGTGGTGGCGTGACGAACGGAGTGGAATAGTATTAGTCTTAGTTGTTGTTGCGATTTTGGTTTGGCGGCTGAGTGCGAGAGCTCTGGGCCCTATAAGATTCAGGGGTAAATAGAAATGTGCTAAGCTGTGGAGTTGTGTATGTTGCTGCAGAACCCAATCAGGAATCTCTACCAGCAAGCGAGCAAATTGGCGATTACGCCTTTCCGCGCGGGTTACGATGGCTGCATTTCTGGTGTTGGTTGTGGATGCAGAGCCTATGTAGTAGTGTATGTGGGTTGTGGTAAATTGGTTTGTGTTCTTGTCGAATTTAGCTCGTATGAAAGTATAGCGGTAAAGCTGCTCTTGAGCTTAAAGCAGAAGTAGGCTGACGAGATGAAGCAGCAGTCGTAGTGGCAGTATGTCTACTATCTGATGGGCTGCATAAGCTAGCTGGCAGCCCTGGAGTCATCCCTGGTACTCAGGAATCCATGTAGAGCCAGGGGCCGTTGGATACAAGCGGTAGAATACAGTGTTGTACGGTCTAGAATTGCAGTGTGGATAAATAATACTGAAAAGCAAATTCAACTTCGAGCGGCGTGTGGCTAGAGGAGTGTTCTACTGGGATTTCTGTTTATAGAATACGAAGGTCTGCTTGTGTGAACTTAAATAATAAAGCACAAGTGCTGCTTTGTCAAAGAGTGTGTTCAAGTCATGTTGTTTCAAACTATTTGGTGAGGTTATTTCATCAGCGACAGCGTGATGAAGTGGAGTTAGTGAGGCAAACGGGAATGTTTTGAATGCGCGGGGTTTGACTACGTGGAACAGGATCTGTATTGTCACTGATGTTGGGAAGTACTAAAGAAATAATGATGTTAGCGAGTTTCAATTCGACCAAATCCGAATAAGTTGATTTGAAGAGCAAGCCAGTGTCGGTTTGAAGATAGTAAGCATTTGTATTTGACTCTTGTTCGTTGTAATTAGCGTGCAAACCTGCTTGCAGCAGAGCCGAGAAAGAAAAGCCATCAATAGAATCGTTAAAACCTCAGTTCAATCTATAGATCCTGTGTTTCTTACTTGAAATGCGGTGAAGGTGCATGAAGATTGAAGAATGAAAACTGCGTGGATGCGACAATTGGCATTGTTCGCTGGAGCGAATTAGTCTTACCGAGGAACAGTGTGGCAAAAGCTCGCAGAGCATTAAAAAATGGGCTGCCTTGGTAGAACTCGGAGGCGACAAAGAATCTCTGCTACCGAAACTCTGCGAATAGCTGCAAGCGACGAGACCAAGAACAAGAACCGACGTGGAAAACAACACGGCATGATACGCTGAGTTACGCGAGAAGCCTGGCATATCACGATGTCGAATCACTATGGGAACACTCCGCAACTTTATACATACACAATAAGTTCGAAAGACGAAGCTTCACGAATCAGAGGGAACAGGATTGCGCAGGATACGAGAGACCGAAAACAAGCTGGCAGACCCCGAAAAGGACGGTAAACACTACATCAATACCCAGCGAATAAGCCCAGACTTACCAGATTCGAGAGAGAAAAAGTATGGCGAAGTGAGGACGATGGAATGGGGCGAAAGCGATGGTACTGCGACAATAGCCTGGCAGACGTGGAGAACAAAGAGAAAGCCAAAGACGGAGATCAAGCGACGGGAAACAGACATGTGATGGATTTGGGACAGTAAACTTCACGAATTGGATAGTATGGGATCGATCAGGATGCTGGGCTGGAACAGAGGAAGAATTGTTCCCATGGGATTCTGCGAATAGCCTCACAAAATCCGAAGCGGACAAAAGTTGGAGATCACGGCGACGATGCGAAGGGAAGAGGATAGGCGGCTAAGAATATAAATGGAAGGGAAGAACTCTAGATGATCTGCGAATGGCCTCATATGCTACGAAGCGAACAACATCAATCTCACGGCGACAAAGCGGGAAAAGGATAATATGTTGGTGTGATCGACGGGGCGGAATCGACAAGATCACCACGATGAGGAGACCTGGGCACCACAACAATAGTGCGATCAGATCAAGATGTGCTAATCTAACTGGGAGTGGAGTAACAAGCTTTAAGTCAAACATCTGGGAATAGCTTTATATTACGAGCGAGAGGACAAGGCGATAGTATTGAAGCTGGGATGGGGTTTCTTCAGGTCGATAAACTGCGAAAACCCTCAAGTCACGAACACGAGAATACATCTTATAGAAATAAACGAGGTGATTTTACGGTTGGGTAAGGAGAGAAGAGCCTATCGGTGTTGGAAGTCAGTGAGCGATGGCATAGTAAACTTCTGTAAATAACCCTCCTTACCAACACCAACGACTACATCTCTGCGGGCAAAAAATTGGCAGAAATGGGTTACGCAAGGAGATCATTGAGCGGAGTTTCGAAGAAGAACGAACCAATAGTTACAATCTGCAAATATCGCCATAACGAACTTGGGATCGACACTCCTGACGAAGCGCAAATGGAGGATATCATAAATAGGGGACGAAAGGCCAAAGATTGTGGGGGGATATAGTAGGAGTTGGAGTGGGATTGGAAAACTATGATATAAGTAATTGGTACAGTGTATTCGATGAACATGCTTGAATCGAGTGGAAAATGCCCAGAATGCAGGCTAACAAGGAGACTTCACAGGTACACATCGATCTAAGTAACGCGGGAATCACGAATAACCCTAATTCACGACCCCGAGAATCCTTAAACCACCGGATAAATCTCAAGAAGAAGCACACTTTACCAGCAGAGGAGCGAGAGCAGTAGATCAAACATATAAGGGCAAATGAAGAGATGGGAAGACGGACCGGCGGAATGGAGTCTGGATCGTCACACGGTGGTTTTATTTGGTCTGCACACTCAGGGATACTATATTTACAGAAAGTTTGGGAGCTGCAGACGGTCAATCGTTGTAGACTTTGTTGAGGCAAAATTTGGAGAACAAGCGAAGACGAGCATACGAGGTGGAATGTCGAGACAATAGAAACACATCTCAAAAAAGAGCCGGGAGGCATACTATACGGGCTTCAGCAATTAGAGAAGAATAAACGCTAGCAATCCCTTTAGAAAAGCATAGATAATAAGAAGCGAAATCCTAAAAGATATAAAGAACCGTCGAGAACTGCTTCGCAAGTATTGGGACAAATCGGAGCTTCACGGCTATCTTGAGTATAATCAGTCACATTGGAGACTGAGAGACGGTATGTCTGCTAGCAGTTTAAGAAGAATCTTGCAATAGAGGTGGGTAGTACCTTGTATTATACGCCCACTTAAGCATGGCAAGTACTGTGATATCAGATGCCTAGAATACCTGGGCTCTTTATATCTTTAGATATACTTGATGGGTGGGTTTCAAGTTATTATAGGTTATAACATAGAGCAAATACAATCAACACTCTCTGAATTGCTTCCAACAGCTGTATTAGGCCACTAAGTGTGACATGAAACAGCTCACAAAGTTGACCGCCAGTGCACACAATACAAACTCCTAGCGCGAAGCTATGTACTCCAATATACACAAGGCTGATAACTCCTTTGCATTGGCAGAAGGAACGGCGCGTGTCGGTAGATGGTAGCCTTGCCATACTATATTCAGAATCGAAGCGCTAGCTTGGAATCACTGCAGTGCGCCGACTCTCCCAGCAAGCCTAGAACACCAAGCTCAGCCCAAAGACTAGCACCGTACGAATGCCGTTTCAACAAAGCTGGAAACCATACCCAGCATCCCCAGCCATGGAACATACATCTGCGAAACCATTGTCTTCAAACGACAGAGCAAATACCCGGGATATGAACTACAAGCCGACATGGACGACAAGCGAATACAGTAACGGGACAAGCTTTACAGTGATCCGAAGGTTGCTCACACACAGCAAAAGTCTACAGAGTGGAACAACAGAACTTCACCGACGTGACAGCGGCGAGCTCTTGGACAGACGCATATTGCCAGGGTACAACGATATTATGCTACCAAATCACACTTCACACCGACGTCGAGCTTACTTTCAACTTTCGTTAGATCACTAAAGACTGGAAAGGTCAATAGGAGCATCTTACGGAAAGCAATATAGCATACGACTTCTCTGTATCTCGACGCAGCGCCTCGAAAGCCGCTGGACTAGTCTAAAGACCGGAAAAGGTCTTGAACAAGTACACTGCAGAGACTCTGGCAATATGGAGGCAGCAAACCAAAAGCTTTGAAGGCCAGGGAGCTTTGAACAAGCACTGCAGACAGAAGCCCGAGGTCATTGGAGGTTTTCCGACACAACAAAGCGCAACCCGAGATCTAGAATCGACGAATTCCTGAAGTAGACGATACACACAGCTCAAGAAAGCTACATCAAAACGATGGAGGATGCGCGTTTCTAGACTCCCACAATCGAAAAAAAGGATTCATTCGAAATAGCTACATCGCGAGCAGTACACCACCGTGGGTGAACAATTGGGAGCAGTCGAAGGAGAAGTGGCTTTCCGCGAAGGAACAGCATCTAGCAAACTACGAGTTATATCGTCGGCAACAGCGTCGGCAACGTTTCAAGATTCTACCAAGGGATGCACTTCAGAAATACAACGAGCGGCCGGAGAGAGCATCGAGACTCCCAGCAGATCCAAGAGATCCAGTGGTAGGAGCTCTACCCCGAAATCATGAGGAGCTTCAATCTTTGAGATGGAAACTCGCAGAGCATTTGCCAGCATGGATTGATGAGCAGGGTTCATAATGGCCGACAGACGAAGCGGAAGATGCCATGCAACGAACGCCGTTTTGGCAAGTCAAATAGCGAAAAGAGGATTCAGGAGATTGATGTGGCGCAGCCTCTGAGTACAACACTTTATATCCATAAGTACCAGTTTTGCTGGTATTCAAATCTACAAGATTTATAAACATTCTAGCACAAGCAGAGACGCGTCACTGCGTGGTACGTCTACATTCTTGAGCCCATTCAAGAATGAGTTCTGGAATGTGGCTAATGAATCTAATAGCATGCCGCATCAATCAGAAGCAAAGCGCTTCAGCAACAAGAAGATGAAAATACAGTCCCGCAGATACAGGCAATGCAATGCAGAGAAGAGGACACAAACGATCAGGTCCAGCGAGAAACGGATGAGCACACAGGGGGAGGTAACCAACAAGCGGCAGTAACTATAAAAGAGGGCGCTGTCATGGAACAGTACCAAAACAAGGTTTTCGACGCTCTTCTCGATGAATCAGCTGTGATGAAGAACAGGAATTCCTTAGGAGGAGTCTACATAGCGATATAATCGGCAACGAGAGCAAGCCATGACACAGGTGCTGAAACTCCACAGAGCTAGAACTCAAGTTCAATAAAACACACAAGGCTCAAATTGAAAGTGGTCAAAGGAGGTCAATTAACGCAAAAGCAAATGACACCAACCGCGGACCGGGAACTTAAGATGTCCACTTGGAATTTTGACGGTACAATTAAGCAGCAAGCATCCAATATTTCTGGGTATACTTGACACTGACATTACTTGCAGAAATCTCCGTATAATGTTATCCTCTTATGATGAATGCGAAATAAATCGAATCGAGGCCCCATGCTCCTTCCACGAAACGAAAAGAACACGACGAAGAAACACAAGTCTCCTAGACACGCGGAACGAGAGTTAAGAGTACAGAAAGCGAGCAAATCGAGTAGGATATATATGGGGAATGGTCAGGCATCACATATACCAAGGACGATGTTCAATAAGGCGGCTTTGATGTGAAGAATGCAGGAAGTGACGATGGCGTACTCGCTTCGTCCACATTCTCCGCGCGGGCGCTAAAAGCATCGCATCACGGATCGTTATTTGTTGTGCAGGAAAATGAGGATAAGCCGGAACATTGATCACATAAATATACCTAAATACAAAAGGAACTGGGACTTTACAGGATTGAATAGTTGAGTGTGGATTGGGACACTGGAATAAAAGGCGTTACTCACTCCTGTGTTGAGCTGGCAGGAATGCAATACATGTCATGGCTACGACGAAGAAGCAAACTAGCAGTCCTATCGCCAAGTGCCGGGCTTGCATAATCTCCTATCATGAAAATCAAAATGTTACAATTGTTTCTCGTTGCAGCAGAGCCACAATAAGTTAACAGGAAGGAACCGCCAACATAAAGAATTATACACCAATAACCAGTTCTACAAAAGAGCAGATGTAGCAAGCTCCGCCACAAGTCGATCTTAAGCACAAAGACAGGGGTGGATGAACCTGGTAACGTTCATGTTATCATTTGGCTCCAACAAGAAGAAATCATGAATGCGAGTTACTGTTTAGTGGGATAAGGCTGGCATCCTTAAGTTTTATCAATTCCATTGAACACCCAGGTACATCGCAGGTCTTTGGGACTATAAATTGGAAATTCAACTGCTTTGGTATTGCTTTGAAGCATGGAGGAAAGCTCCTGTGTCCAAAGCACCTTCATGGTCATGGGCTTCAAATCCAGGAGAAGTTCGGTACGGCTTAGACGTGTACAACATCTGTGACCTAAGACTCGACCTCTTCACGGTTCTTAGCATCGAAGCCGAGTCTACAGCTGAAGAGGGTTTAGGTCCAGTTCTTGAAGGCCGTCTTAAAGTTATAGGGAAATTGACTCCCGTAACGCTATTCCAAAATTCCGAATTTTCCGACTCCGGGGAAGTAGAGTAGATCCGGGGGGGCCACCAAGTGAAACTCCGGACCAAATTATTCCAGTTCAAGCCAGATATACAGTGCACACCAGGGAGGTATTACAGTACCACGTTAATGTATCATGTACAACATAATCGCTGCTGCACGTTTGTAGCTGGTCTGGTTTGGAAAGCCACTGGGAATAAAAGGTGGGAGTTTCGGCGAGTCGGGCTTTTTAAAGGCCATTACGATCCTCCTTTCACAGTGAAAGAGCTCCAGGATTTGGAATTCACTTTGACTGGGAGAGGGAAGGAAGATGAAAAGGCGGAGGTAACGGAAGAGTTGTATGATTTCTATAATATAGAGAAAGATGTATATAATTTTAGTATTATTTAATTGTGATAGTAGGGCAAGGGAGGTGAGTTGAATGTACGTAGCAGGCCGTAGACAGTGTCTAGAGCTGTTCGGAACTACTCACTATTTCTCTAATTAATCAATAGAACGGTATAATTGATCAATTGTACGGTATATTTGCTAAATTTCTTGAAGGGAAAAGGGGAATTTTAAGAAGTATTTTTAAACCTTAATAAGTTAGCTTATAATCTATAAAAACAACTTCACGAGCGACCTAAAAGATACTTAAGCTATTTTTTTTTCTATATCTTATATCGAAATTTAAAAATATCTACTTTTTATAGATAATATATATAAACTAAGATAGAATCGTTTTTAAGTTTTCGCGTTCTTTTTCTCGCTTAATTCTTACCTGAAAAATAAGGTAGAAATAACGAATAGCACGATTGACGAATAGTTCGGAACAGAGCTTATAAATTAGGCATTGAAATCTAGTGCAAAGCAAAATCACATAATAAGTTGCTCAGCTAGCTGAGCTAAGGTGGGCCGAGGGTGATCGGTACATAAGCAAGATGGTCAAGCCTTCTAATAGACTACGGGACGAGGAAAAATAATTTTTTGTTCAACTGCTATTTAAAACTATATATAGGTTAACTTTACTTTGATTCTGGCTTGACACATTATCTGGCCTGACATTGTAAAGAGCAGAAGCTATTGTCGTGAATTATTGTTCCATGTTAGTTAGCGAAAAAGATGTCTCTTATGAATTTTAACCAGTTGGATTAGGTACATCACACGGTTCCTTTTGTGAAGATGATACCAATTACGGTAAAGCATATAAATACTCTGGCACTGTGGCGGCGTCGAGGTTCTAGTACGCAAAATACGTAAATCAGAACGTGTGACACCGCCAAAAGTACCTTGGTCTACATTGGTGGGATGAGGTGTATCCCCAAGCAGACGAATCTCTGTAACTCTTGTCGCTTCATTAATTTCTTTTGAGCATTTAATGGAACGCTTTTCGAACGAACAAACCTGCGCCACTTACCAAACTTCCTTTGGATGAACTTGACGGTCATTTTGTGTTCGAAAGCAGTTGAATCGCGTGTTATATATCTTCTAAAAATGTGCAAAAAGGCCAGGAACAATTTTTTGTATAGCTCGGGCTTTGACCACTCATTTCAATTCTTCAGTTCACCGCTTCTAGGTTTATAATGCTCGCTTTATACTCGACTATGACTGGTCAGACGTGGAGAAGGTTTGCGAGTTTGGAAGTTACTTAGGGTCAAAAGTCAACTGTCGACCGTTTATTTACTGTTTTTTTATATTTTTATTTCCTATAGGCTTTGGGTACAACGTTGTGGACAGTAGTTCTTACTCAGAGGATTCTTGAAAGTACTGCCTACACATAAATTGTAGTAGTAGGCGTGAAAGATCAGATTGAAAAGTTAAGAGGTCCCAGACACTATAGCATTAGTGACGGTAACGGAAGAGCCTACGTCATGAAGCAATAAATTTCCCCGGTAACCGGCAACGTAGAATAAAACCTGTCCTGCAAGGGGGGCAAAACGTATTAGCCATATCCCTCCTAAAGTCCTTCAGATTTGCCTTAAATCTCTATCTTCTTGATTCACTTCGCATTTCTTCGCAGAAGAGATTACAATTACCAGATTTCATTATCTCTAGAAAAACCATATACAGTATTACCTGACAAGTACGCCGTTAGAGAACAGACTACATTGAAGTTAAAATCAATTTACATCGATAAACTTACTTTTTCCAGATTTCCGTGGAATCGAAGTTGAACTGTCAACCGTTCCCAGCACCACAAACTCATCAATCCCGCAGCTGAAATCACAGCCCTTTCAACTTCCCTCACCACAAACCTATAACACTAAGCTGTAAAACATATACAGACCCCCAAACAAAAGTCTAACCACTTTAGACTACCAAATTTTCTTTCCAAAACATGTTTTCTTCATCACGACTTAACCTCCGAACAATCACCTCACCCCAATAACCTCCAACGCATCTCCGCAAACAATCTATAGTGTCTTTTTCAAATAACTTCTCAACTACGATTACTCTACCCCTTACACATAAACTCAGCAACTACACGATAAACCGTGCATTTATACATTAATACATCCTAATCTATTTCTACAAGTCTATCCCCACCAAGCGTCGTACTACATATACATCCAGAATCTTTGTCAGAACACAGGCAGAGTATTAATCCCCCCTTTTCCGGGGAGGAGAGAACGTGGGAACATTTAAGGGTTACTCTACGGCGGAAAATGATGATATTTTGCGACGAGAAAATCTTGCGTTATCTTCCTCCTTTCTTCACCCCTCCTTTTGCCTTTCTTTCATCCCGTCCCTAACCTCTCCAAACACTCCAACAATCTCACAAGAAAAGAATAACAAGGTACTCTAGCCCACCCACGAATTATACATATATATAACCTTACCACCTTAAAATTTGTGACGTCATTACTTATCTATGAGTAAAAAGAGAGTGGACGGTAGTGTAGTCGATGTTGTAGGATTTCGGTGCGTTATGTATGTTAGCAGAAGTGGAAGTGGGGGACGAAGCGCGAGAGAAGCTTGAGATGGCTAATGAAATACACTCAAAGACAATATAAGTCCGCCAGTGTAAGAGTGAAGGTAAATTCTAATTACGTTTCGTTAGTAGAAAGAAAGGAAGAAAAGAAATGTAATAGTATAGTTATACCATTTTGTGTAACACCTCTTAATCTAAGCGGTACTATAACACAAATAGGGAAGCTAAGACAAATCTCGAAAGCGTAGCTACACTATAATAAATATTCCAACGCCTAAATGAGACTTGGAATTCTACCAAAGATCTAATTGAGAACTGTGACATTGGGTGAAGATGAGCAATTATGCGGAATAATTATAAAACTTAGAACAATAATGCGTAGTAAAGGGCTAAGTTAAACAGAATTCTGTTCATAGTCTGTTGTAGATTAAATCGTCGGAATTAATAGATATTAGTATGTATTACCGAAAATAAAATCGTTACTAATTTGTGAGCTAGCGATTAAGTTCAAAATTCGTCCTATTTACATAGAGCAGTAATCTGACTACCCCCTTCTAATTATACTGTTACTTTATAAATACACTATACCGTTCCGACTCTCCCACTACTCCAACGTCGATTACGACTCAGATGAAGACTTTGAATTAAGTACGTTTTCTAGTGTTAAGTGGATGACTTAGTCTAATAGATTCTTGTGACGATAAGTGCGTGGTTTGAGAGCTTAAAGAACTAGACTAGCAGAGGTAATATATTGTCGTTATAATTGTGGAAATTAATGTTGTCACCGAAAAACAACTCACCACCGATTTCCAAAATCCCCTTACACTTCGTATTTCCGAAATAGTTCCATCTACTTCACAAGCCCATAATTCCGATTCATCCCTCTTCTCACACATCATCCCCAATATCCTCACTCACCATCCGCCAATCCACTAACCCACCAATCCACCACTCCACCAATCAACGTCCCATTCGCTTTCATTCTCGCGATAACTTTTCACAAACCATACCTCCAACTTAAAAAACACCGAAAACACCGAAAACACACCTAGCATATTAAGATAAATTAATACCATCTCTTACTTCATATAACACCCCCCTAATCCTAGTAGGCTCTTCTTAAATAACCCCAGGACTACGACCTCGACCGCCAGATACGAGGACCAAGAACAAAGAGCTTTTAAGCACGAGGACGAGAGAGTTGGACCGGTGAGATTTGCGGCTGAGAGAGAAGGTAACGTAGAGATTTAAGATAGAGTAGATCACTAAACAACTCTCGATCAGGCCTACGTCTTATTCCTCCACAAGTCGACCCGCCAGCGAAACAGTTCAGGATCCCGGTCATCGTTCACGCCCCAGGCAAAGATGGAGTACCAGTTAGCGTCGAAATACTTCTGGGAGTTTTAATAAGGGATGTGGATTTAGTGTAGTGATACGGAGTGATGTGTGTAAAGGTATGTTGTTGTTGCTCAAAAGGATTATTGCCGAAAGGAATCTTACCACCGAATGCCCAACCTCATATTTCAAAATCATTCTATTCATTTTAGCCATACACCCAACCACCCTCTCTACCCTTACACAACCCATTCATCCTCACACACTCACCATCCCTCCAACCTCCCCAACCCCACTCCCCCCCTCCTCCTCGGATCTTCCGGAGACGACCACCTACCCCATAGCAACACATGCCACTCCTCATATATAAACACTAAAAGCACAATCCCCATCCTCACTCCCTAAACAACAAGCTCGACCAATTCTCAACCTAAAACCGAGACTATGAAGCCTCGTAGAAAGTAAATAGTATAGTTTAATCAGCCAGCAACTCAGTAAAAACGCAAGGTATTGAGATATCTACAGATGAGTGAGTAAGTGCGTAGGTATATACAAGATAACATGGAACTAAGGTGAACCTGAGTTTAGGATGATATAGAGCTAGTGGAACATGTTAAGTAGTATTTAAAATACACAGAAAGACCACAATCCACACACCCACAGAGGTCGCGGGCGTAGATGAGAATTAGGATGAGAACGCGGGAGATCATGCGAACCAAAATAAACCTGGCAAAGAATTAGTTAATTGGTAAATGCCGTACAGAGGGCGTTGTAAAGATTTAAAATGAGATGAGGTATATATTACCAGGGGTATTTCATTTCGTCGTGTACGTGGGAAGGAGATGTTTGCCACCGAAAAGGCTGCTGCTGCCGATTTCATCATCTTTGTCGTCGTGGGGTTTGTGAATTTTGTTTAGTACGTGGGTTGAATAGTGAAAGTTGAGGAATGGACTGGTGTATTGATGAAGGAAGAACATATGTGGATAGGAAAACGTACTCTTGATCGGCAATCTTTGGTCGCCACTCTTACCCGCTGCGATGAAGATTTCAATTTTGAAGCTATATCAAATATATACACCCGCGTACCACAACCCCAACAGCACCCACCACCCTACTTCCACACCACACCCCACGTCCCCTCCCCCCTCCTAAACGGCACAACCTCCACGCCCCCCTCCCCCCTAACCATCTCCACAATCTTTGCCGCCCCCCTCCTCAAGACAATCCCCTCCCCCGTCCCATCCCTAACCCCATAAAACCTCCGTCCATACCCCCCCAAGAACCCCTCCAGCAACTCCTTCGTGACATCCTCCTCCCTGATCAACCCCCTTTCAATAGCCAGCTCAAACGCGTCAAGAACAAGGGACGTGACATTTGGCTGCGTAAACACCCCCGCGGCCGTCTTACCCAGGCCGCCCTTTTTCGAGGACACGGGGTGAGGCGCGGAGTCGGAGCCTAGGAAGAACTTTCCCTTTGAGGTGACGGCTGCGGTGAGGAGGGCCGCACGATCGCTGGGCCATTTGGCGACGGGTTTGCAGAATGAAAATGGATCGTCGGCCCAGTCGTCTACGGTGAGGAAGAGGTGGTGTGCGGTGATTGTGCCTACGACCGTGGGGCCGCAGGCGTTGACGGCGGCGATGGCGTCGGCGGTGGTGCAGTGTTCGAGGACGATTTTTAGTTTCGGGAATTTTGCGTGGAGGGATTTGAGGGTCGGGAGGAAGTTGGATTCGGCGTTGAGGATGGTGATGTTTTTGGTGTGGTCGGACGGACATTCGCCGTGTAGGTTGAGGACCATGCCGCTGGTTTCCATGGCGGTGAAGACGGGGTAGAAGGGTTCGTAGGAGAGAACGCCTGAGGAGGAGTTTGTTGTTACGCCTGCGGGGTCTGGACAACACTTAGAATGTGAAGAGTGATAAGAATGTATTAACTTACATGATTTCACACCGATAATTCCCTGTGCTTTTGCTCCTTTGATGACAGCAGGTGTGATACTCTCGTGCAAATAAAGAGTCATGAGATAATTGATACTCGGATCAATTTCCCTCAGACGAGCTTTATACGCCAGTGCTTCATGAGCAGAGGTGAGAGGGGGAACGAGATTTGGCATTACGTAGACTGTAATCTTTTAGCTACTTGGAGTGGAGATGGACCGGATATATTACCGGTATTGACACCTCCTTGTCTGATAGTAGGAACCACCGTCTTCATCATGTCTCCATCTCGAAGATGTACATGAAAGTCTGCCGAAGCAGGAAGTTCGAGACCGTCGAATTTCTCGAGCGGCATTGTGACTGGGAGGAGTTAGTTTTGAACAAATATTTCGCTGTGGTCGGATTTGATGAGATGTTGTAATGAAAGATATGTTTCTGGCCAAGAAAAAAAATGTAGGTAAGAAGTGAGTCCATTTCATGTCCCAACCGCCATCTCAAAAAGCCAAGAACTCTCACGCCTAGGTTTCATCAACTACCAGCGAAAAGGAAAAAAGAAAATACAACTGGAGTGCTCGCAAGAGCACAACAAATCAAGTCGGAAAATGCAAAAGGCTTCAAAACGGATAAATTACAATCTAGAATTACTCACAATAGTAGTACTTTGAATTGTGGTGCGAACCTTGAACATACAAGTCCTCAAAAATTGTTCATCGTTCGTCAAAGTGGGAGTTCCTATTTTGGCGCAAAAATGTGATGAGTCAGCATTTTAACGATCATCTGATTGGCTATTCCAACGTTCACTCTTCACCATGCGACCAGTCTAATAAAATAATCACTGTCTTATCAAGGAGTTGGTTATGTAAGGTGAAGCTCTTACTATATCCCTGATCTTGATTTTTTCTTAGCGTATTACTAGTAAGTAGAAATTAATAAAAAGTAAGGCGAGAATACTTCTTTATCACTCGACATATTCTATAAAAATCTATTTTCCATTAAAACAACCTTTTTCTATATACGTTCAAGTTATAAACAACAGGCTTTAATTTTCGATTTTAGAAAATCTATCTATTCACTTATGTTAGTAACGACGGCTTTTTGGTACGAATAAGGTAGGTTTACACAGCATTAGAGTATACCTCTCTAACTCTTTGTACAATTGAAAATCCACCCGAATTATGCATTTACTAAAATAAAATAACTACAGTATATTATGTCACTTTAAACCATCTAACAACTAACGACTTTAACGGCTGTTTTCCAACACTTATCATCCACTCCTACCCCCTGAAACACACTCTTCCATCAAGCCACTCGTGTTTTAGAAAATTCTACCCCCATATTTCATACAACCTAAACATGCGATCACAATCCCATTCATGTCTTTAAACATAAATCCATATCTTCAAATTTTCAAATTCCCATCCCCTCTTTCCACATCACCTCCACACATCACCTCCGCACACTACACACACAACCCGCCTCTCACAGCCCGATAGTATCCAACCTAGTATCCAACCCCCCCGCCGAACTACACCCCCCCAAACCACCCAATAAACAACCCCACCCTCTCCGCCCCGCAAAATCGAAATTCCGAGTTAATTCACCGAGTATATCCCCTCACTACATCTACTCTATCACACCTGATTTACAACCATCACCTCTTTCCCAACCATTAAGATCTATATTTTGAGCGTTGTTGGTAGGTAGAACATCACGCAATACAACATGACCTCCCCGGCAAACACACGTCCAAGAAACCTAGACATCAGCACTTTTATCACGTATAAAGGGTTTTTGCGAGTTCAAGGGATACCGATCCAGAGAAAACGACTAAAAGGGAAAACTCACTTCACGATACTCACAAATCTCACGATACTCACGAATCACAACACTCACCTCATCACACCACCTCACTTCACCTCCCTTCAACATCCCTTCAACATCCCACCCCAGCACCTCTTCAACATACCATGCCCCACATATACACTTCTCCAACAAAAGAACCCCAACCCCATCTCTTCCCAAACAACGCCCCTCTCCACAGCCACAACCACAACCAGCGGGATCCTCGCGCCCGTTATAGGGTGTTCCTGCAGAGTCACCGTCCTAAGTGGTGCGTGTATGGGCGTACAGGTCCACCGTTCGAGAAAGAAAGGAGCAATCAAAATGTCTTAGGAATTGCAGGGCCTGGCTTTTCTTGACTTGGGCTGATGCGTGGCATGGCGTGGTATGGCGTGGTATATGACATCAAATCACACACACAAAAGAAATCACACACACAAAAGAACTCATATAAATGATCAGAAAAACCACTTCCAATTCCCAGTAATCCAAAACCCCTAACCCCAACCCCACACACACACGATATCTAACCCAGAAAAAGCCTCCATACCACCTTCCAAAACCCATTTTCTATACCTCCTGACCCCCCCAATCCAAACAATCCTCCATCCTTCCCCATTCCCCATCTCCCACGACCCATCCACACCCTCCTCCCTTCACCCCATCCCCCCTCAACTAAACATCCAAAATCCCCTCCCCAACCCCCGTCCACGTCCCCCCCCTCCTCTCCTCCCAATACCCCTCCCTCCCCAATTTAAGCGCCCAAACCTCCTCCCCCTCATCCCCCCCCTGCACGCGTTCAAACCACCTAGGAACATGTACATCCCCCCTCACTTCCACCTCCTTCCGTCTAACCCTCTGCTTCTCCTCCAAAACCCCCTTCAATCTCTCCGCTTCCTCGAGATCGCCTGCCTCTAACGCGCGCTGATCCGGACGTAACCTAGTATCGGTGGGCGGCAGTTTCCCTTGTTCTAATTCCGTGATCTCATTCAGACTAGCCGCGAAAGTGGTGAGGCCGTATCGTTGAGCCGCGTTATCGACGAGTTCGCCAACATGCCAGATCTCGCCGCCTGTTTTGCCGTTCTCGACGACTTTGAGACTGGTGGTCCAGGTGCCGACGAGACCGAGACCGGTGGAAGAGCCATCGGGGCCGAACGTGTCGACGACGACGTCTTCAGAGCGGCCACCAAACATGCCTTTTTGTTTGAATTCGACGTTGGCTTTGCCGCCGGTGGATTCGTTGGTGATGACCATGGTACCGACTGGCTCGACGTATTTTTCGCCCATGACGACGTTGCGGAGGAAGACGGTTGCAGTGTTCCAGCTGTAGAATTCTTCGCTGCCGTCGGGAAGGCGTAGGGCTATTCTGACGCGACCTTCGGTTATTAACTCTGCGCTTTTGCCCCAGAAGTTTTGTACGGGTGCTGGACTTTGGTTTAATGACCAATTCGCGGAATCTGCTTGACATGCCATTCGTACTGGTCGATGACAGACTTTTTCTACCACAAATCGGAAACCACCTGGGACTTCCTTTTCTGTTCTCACCAACTCGTATGTTTCTCCCAGAAGTGGGTTGAAAGGTTTTCGCATCGCACGTTCCTTTGCCCGACTATTACTGAATTGAGAAACAGCAAACGCGGTGACATGAAGTAATCGATATGATGGGTTCTTATGTGATGATGCAGTGTCCAGTATTTGAGCGTATTCTAATTGTTCAGCCACTCGTTGCAGAAGTGACACGGGTTCGTTCGAACTGACTGGCATACTGATGGTGCTAAAATCTTTGCCTACATTTTTTCGCAAGAACCCAATAAGACTTGGTGGTAATTGAGTTGCGGGTGGTATAACTTTGCGACGCTTGACGAGTATCGGAACAGGTAATGGATCCAAAGATTTCGGTTTCACTGGAAACAGTGCAGCCGCACCTTTCAAATGAGCCGAATTTCCATTATCTCCAGCCGATGATAGAGATGAAGCATCGGTAGCAAATTCATCAGCTTCAGAAGCTTGCGTATCTTCCTCACTTGTTCGATCAATCATCACCAATTGACTCCTATCCAAATCTGCCTCGGCATCAAAAAACTCGCCAGTTGAAGTTGAGTCCATACTGACACGAGCTCCAGCAGATTTTGAGGCGGGCATACGACGCCTCTTGCTACTAGCGATAAGTGCTGAGAAATCTCCAATCACAGCATCAAGATCACGAAGTAATGCAGCACAATGTTCATGGATACTAGTCTCTTCCTGAGACATGCGAGGTTTTCGTGAGGATGGAGTGACAGAACCATTCGCCGTGATTGTCGTGACTGTCGCCGGTGTTGGTACTGCAAGTTGCGATCCCATGCCACGCTGCATCATTTGAGGTGTCGTGGGAGCGCTTGATTTTCGCTTCCAAAAAGGTCTTTTCTCAGGCTGGGCTGCTCCGAAATAGTCAAAGTTCTCATCAGTACTTGGGCTGGGACTTCCACTCGTGGTAAGTCCTAATCCTGTATGCGAATTCTTTCTCGAACCGGATTGAGGTGCGGTGTCTTTTGATAACCTTCGTACAGCATCACGAGTCCCTACTATTCTACTCACCAGTCCTTCCACCTGCTGCCATTCTCTGTCCTCATCTGGATTGCTAACAGGTCCTGGGGGTAAACTTGTATCCAGTCCAGGTCTTTTCTGCGCCGATGTATGAGAATTCTTTTTCGAATCAACATTTCTCGCCGCATTGCTTGCTCGTTCCAGTGCCGATGTCCATTCCGCAAAGTCTTTTGCATTGCTCGCTTTCAAATGCCATACCTCTGCGCCCGAATCAATGCTGATTTCCCTTCTTCTCTCATCCGCAGCGATTGCGGCCAGACTCAAGGGTATCGCTCCTCGAAGTGCTGACGAATTCCGGTTATAATAGTATGATAATGTGCAAGAATCGAAATCCAGGGAGAAGAATCTACTGGCATAACCCTGACCCCTCTTTCTCCGTCTTTTCTGCAAAACTCCCACATGATATGTTGCTATTAAATGATCGCTATCATTCCGACCAACCACTGAATTGCCTCTACTTCTATTTCCTCCTATCGCCAGATGACTTTGTAGACTATCGACAGATTCGGACGGAGTGGCTCCTATTTTTGGACTCGCATTCTTGCTCCCTATCGCAACACTTGCCATATGATGTGTAGAATGTGGAGGTGCATTAGATGGGTATGTGAGGAGTACAAAAGTCGCCGTCTTCGATACTGCTTTCGAAAATGTATTGTCGAATATGAGGCCATACATTCCTCCTTGACCTGGCGGTACCGGGTAGGTTCCCATTGATACCTTGTCTGCTTCGCATTTTCCATGCCATTGTATCTGAATGAAACCTTTGGCGCTCAGTTGCTTCTGGGCTGTCGAATCGTTGTCATTTCTATTATCCGACGCTCTCCTCTTTTCGATCCCAGGAACTATCTGCTGAAGGGATTGAGTCGCATCGTCGAGCGCAGAGTATTGCCCTGAACTTGAGATTGTGTTGGATCGAGGATGTTTGAATATTCCGAAATTGCTGCCTATTGTCAGTCGCATTCATGAACCTTGATCGAAGAGCATACATGGATTTTTTGTGAGGCTGTACACTCCATGAAATCGTATGTCCCTCATCTACTTTTACCCATCGAACAATATACGACTGTTCGCATTAGAAATGTCTCCCTCCCCCAGCTGAATGCGCATACCTTGCTGTGAATCTCCAGCTGCTCCAGACCAGCCATTGCCTCTGCAATCCGACAAAAGATGTCGCGGATATGTTCGCATTCGCGATTCGAATCGTCCCAGTATGCCTTGGGTCTGGTACGGATAATACTGTTGTGGCTGGTTTAGAGGGGTACGTTTGAATGCTGCGAGCGCGTGGGATGACGATGAAGCGTTGCTTAGAGAAACAAGGGCGAGCGAAGAGTATATTCTGTTCGAGCGATTCGTCTGTATGGGATCACAGGTGCATTATTGCGTCGAGCTGTACAGGATAAAGTATGAAGTAGTTCCGTTGTCCGCTGTCAGGGTCGCGAACGGCGCGGAGCTGGAGCTTTTGGCGTGTTCAGAAAACGTGGCTGGTGGAGGAACGCAACGCTACGTAATGGCGGAGGAATACAACACGGTGGAATACGGAATATATAACTGCGATACGCCGTCCGATCCCAAATCTTGGTAACGAAATTTTCTTTAAGATGCAGCAAACAAAGAATTCACATAAAAGACAACAAACAGGCTCAAGATGCACTACGTAGGCAATTCAAACGTAAGCTGAGAGGCATAAAATCAGGGTCACCGACGCAGGACCTTGGAACCCAAACGTGTCCAAGCTGATTCGGCAACCGGCCATTCATTTGTTTCTCCTAGCACTAACTATCGGCCTATTCGTCAGCCTTACAAGTCCTAGACCATATTTACACGACATCTGGATTCCAGCCAGAGTACGAAATGCGAATCCCTATACGAGCACTTATCTCCCTAGGATTATCCGCGCTTCCTGAGACGCCAGGGGATAACATGACAGGTCAATCCCAATAGGGTCACCATGTTCGCGTTCACGTACTCGCTTACTATATTGGGCTCTACCTTAGTTATCCATCCCATTTCATGCATCGGATGCAGTCTTAGTGGTCTAAAGATTACTATACTCCTCTCATGATTTCACAGGTAGACAGGCAATAATAATCAGTAAACACCCGAAAGAACCATATTCTGAATCTTATAATTTATAATATTCCTCAACAAATCCCCACGCTATCCATCATCTTCCAAATGATACGACATCCACTTGACTCCATGCCCACCCGCGTGCCCATCTCCAAATTTTGATGTTGTTATACATGCGGCATATGAAACTACCTGAAATGCAGAAAAAACCAATCTATAACTCCACCCATGATATCTGATCATCCACGGCTGGTGCTGGAGATTCGCATCTTGAACCCATTGCAGAGCGCTCTCATATCGGGATAAGGCGCTTTATTCAACTCGTAGGCTTTTGGAATGATTCGTACCGGCCAAAACTTGACGGGCGCATCCTGCCCAGTCTTGAAGCATAGCAGAAAATAACCAGGATGTCGGTGATCGATGCAGAAGGAATAGGCAGCTCGTTTGGGGTTGGCTTTCGTATATGAATTCAACCAAGCTTCTGTAATCATTATTAGCATCTCCATCAGATAGAACAAATTGTAAGGCTTACCTGTCTCAGACTTGCTGCCCGTTTGGAATTTCTCATGCTGCATCATTTCATCCACCTTCTTGGCCATCGACTTGACATGATCAACGATCAACTCATCGAGATCACTATAGTTGTATTTGTTTCCAATCCGAAGTTTGCGACCCACAGAGAATTCATTCTCCTTGTCCAATTCAACAACATCAATGTGTTGGTAAACACCATCTGCGACCTTCCATGTCACAGCAAGGTGATCATTACCCAAGGATGACGGTCGAATAACAGCATCGCCAGGTGCCTGTGATCCAAGGTACTCTTCGGCCTGTGTCGAGTTGAAGGGTTTGAAAAGTGGATGCTTGACCACACGCTGTGTACGTCCAGTAGCTTTATCCTTCTCGCGGAGCTCTTCCTTATCTTTTCGTTCCTGAATAAGATCCCAAGATCCAGGGTCACGGTAGTTGTTCTTACGATACGGAATCCTGAGAACGGTTTCTCGTAGTGACAGTCTGGCGGTAAATGCGGCGCGATCGAGCTCGATAATTTTTGCTTGAACGATCTGACCAGAAGAGAAAAGACGATTGAGTGGCATCTCTTTGTCAGAACCATCCATCAACTCGACTCTGCCTTCAATTCCTGAATCCAGCTTGGCAATAGCAAATTCATCCTTGACAATTCGCATGTTTGCAGGCACAATCATGCCTTCTGCTAAAGACTCTTTGGTCTCACCGCAGAGCATAGTGAAGATTTCATCCACTGAAAGCTTTGTGAATTTTCTCCGAAGTTCTTCGTAAGGTTGTTGTAATTCCGCTCGGATTGTCTCCAAAGTGGCTCTCTTACGCTGATTGTAATTGCGTTCGAGTTGCTCGGCATACTCTTCGAGAATCAAATCATTTACCTTTTCTTGTTCGTCGTCTTTCACCAACTTACGAACGATTGCTCCAGGTCCTCCCTCATCAACTTCAGCCTTGACGTCCTCTTCATCGAGCTCCAAAGCGTCTGCAGCCATCTTCCGACCTAGCTCATAATCTTCAGGATGCACACGAGTGTTGTCAAGGTAATCGGAATGCGGAGAGGAGCTGTCGTACTCGATGGACAAGAAACTGGCACAATTGTTCCACACTCTTGGACCCACGACAGGCAGTTTACCGGTATCCGGATCACCTACAAGCTCATCTCGAGTATTCACAATTCCCCCATTTTGTGAGATGGTTTTGAGAACCGACGTAGCCTTTCTCGGTCCTAGGCCACAAACATAAGGCAGGAGAGCGGCCGTATATGGATCACTGATGGCTTCGTTGATGTCTACACCACAGAGATTGACCATATCTACCATCGCAGTTTCGAGTTGTCGTCGTAACTTATCCTCTGGCAGAAGTTGTTGACAAGGGTGGAACTGCAGAGAAGTGATATCTTTCCCTAGAGCCGCATATTCTTTCATGGGATTCTGCAAGTACTTGGCAAGAGCGACACAGTATCTTCCCAGTGACGGTATGCCAGGGTGATCATTGATAGCTCGTTTGCTATCCTTGTACAGGCGAGCGACTTCATCGTTCACTACAACCACCTCTAGCAGTTCTCTTTTGTCCTCGCCTGTTGACTGATCCTCGAATTCTGGGCCTCTTAGATTTCTCTCTTCGACAAGATCACGGAGCCCTGTGATGAGTTTGTGAGTTTCAACGGAGAACCCGCTGATACCAATCACATCTGGTCGTCTTCTTTGCACCAGAGCAACAAACTCTTCTCTCGATTTCTCGTCGCGCGTCAAGTTGTTAAACTTGCCACTCTCGAGCACTCGTCCATCTTCTTCAACCCATGCCCAGCAGGTGGCATCTCTCATATCACCGTTGCCATTCGATAGGGAGAGGACTCGAGGAATCGTTCCTAGGACCATTCCATGTGGTTTATACGGCGCCTGATCGAGCTTTCTAGAGTACTCTTCCCGACATATCTTGAGGATGGCATCTTGGCACTCAGTTCGCATATTTTCCTTGACCCCCTTAGCAATGAGACGCTCGAGTTTGCCAAACGCCAAATCTAAAACTCTCTTGCGTTCATCGTTCCATGCATCGGCAAGGTCAGAATAATTCTGAGAGCGAAATTCAGCGACAAGGTTTCTTCGAAACGAAGCCTCGTCTTGCAAAGTAATTCGGACATCGATCAGGCCCTCCTCTTCAGCTTTGAGCATCTTGAGGAATATCTCGGGGTGGCCAGCAATGTCCATAATGGTCTGGTTTTGTAGGTATTTCAATTCATAGTAGGGATGTTGCTCGTCAATTTTGCGTAGACCTTTCTCTGTCCTTTTGCAATGAATTACTCCGGCTCCATAATAGTTCTTACGGAAGTGGGTTCTCATCCGTGGATGCATAAACAGCTCTTCAGCAAACATTTCTCGAGCCGCTTTGAGAACTTCCTCGCCCTGACGAAATTCGTCCGAGGTAAGTGAGTCGGCCAAATCAATTGGTGTTTGCGAAGCGTCCTCAATTTCGTAGTTCCGACCATGTTCATCGATTTTTTTCAAAGCTTTCTTGCCAAGTTGGTCGGGTGTGATTCCGTACAATTTTACTAGTGCATAACATTGGCTTTTCCGAATGCGTTCGTAGACAGAATGTTTTCCTCCTGGGCGGCGTTTCTCCTTGGAGTCTCCCGTCGAGGCAGCCATGTCCTTGAGCTCTGCTGAATAATGGAAGTATATATAGTCTTGAATGTCCTGGAGCTCTTCCATGGTAGCTGCATCCGGCAACATATCTTCGACGCTGCGGTCCCGTACCTTGGCGACTTCCCTCAAGTTATCATAAGTCTTTTCAAGGATGTTCCTCTTCTCGACCAGCGCTCTAAATTTCAAGTCTAGCTCAAGGATACGCCAAAGGTCGTCGAGATTTAGGAGTTTCTCAGCCGTAACCGTATATTCGCCATCTCCATTGCTGTGATGAGAGGATCTGGTCCGTTTGGCATGAATCAAGTAATCCTTTCGGTGCTGGAAAACATAAGGAACTTCAACCTCATCGACAACGAAAAACTCCAGCACCTTTCCAATTGCTCGGGTGAATACAGATGAAAGATCAGCACTTAGATTCTTCCCTGGCCATAAAAGTGTTGTGATCCACCTGGCTTCTTCCTTGAACTGCTCCTCGGACAGCTGAAGCTGTTTGAATGGTGCCCGGTCCAGTTGAAATCGTTCCGGTTCATCGAGCCAACGAATCGCATTATCTTCGTCTGTGAGCAGTTTCTCTGCGAGTTGAGAAGGTTCGAAAACATCCTTGAGCTCAAGGTTATGCTCTCCAGCTTCCCGAGCCTCTTCCTCATCTTCCAGTGCCAACGCCCAATCGTAATCTTCCCCATTTCCAAATATAGCTTCCATGTCATCGAGGGCATCTTTGTCCAATCCGACGGCTTCCCCATTACCAACATACCCTCCCTGTCGAGGACGGGCGACTTCCTTCTCCTCCTGTAGCCTCTGTCTTTCATCCTCATCTTCCAGCTCGTCTTCTTCAATGAAACCCTCAAACTCATCGTGTCGCTGGTGATCTCTCGAGGCAAAGGGACGGTCGTAGTCGCGTGCGGCTTCGGGTTCGTCGTCATCTGAGAAGATGTCATCCAGTCCTCGGTGGTGGGTTTCAGTATCGTCTCGATGGCCACGCTTGAGGCGTTTCAATTTTGGCTGGCAGACACGTGAGTTTGGAAACCTCGGGTATACCATAATAATACCATACCTGCGATGTGGTTTTGCGCTCCCATTCTGGGTTTGCCTCACCAATAAGATCTAAATCCTCTTCATCCAAGGCGGCCTCTTCCTCATCACGAGACCGCTTCTTGCGTTCCTTTCTGTGGCGTCGCCCGCGCGAGGCATCAACCTCGTCTTCGTCATCGTCTATGATAAAGCCATCGCGAATCTACGGGCGCAATTAGCTAGGCAAAACACCCTCCAAACACATCGAGACGCACTTTGGCAGCTTCTTCCTCATCATCATCATCCTCTTCCTCCTCACTCGAATCCTCCATGCCTCCATTCTCTTTCTGCTTCCGCCGTGGCTCCCCGGTTTCCTCATCGAAAGATTCGTCATTCTCCTCATCGTCCAATTCTGCCTCCCCGCTGATCAGATCTCGCATACTCATCGCGAAGGTGGCTGTTGTCTGATTTAAAAAGGAAAGGAATTGGTTTGATCAAGACTGAGGGGACGGCTGCCTTTATATTCTGGGGGCTAGCTATCAGGCGGTGGGCGTTATTTTTAGAGGAAGCTGGTGGCAGATGTGGCATACCTCGAAGGGTTGAAGCCGAATTGGGTGAACTCGCGACCAGAATCTTTGTCGCGATATTGGCCTGAGTGGCGGCCTGACGAGGCTGGTGTCATGTGACCAGGTGTCGACTTGGTGGGGCCAGCGGCGGTACAGTCCCGTACTGATCAATATTCCGTAGTCGCCGAGTCTAGTCAAAAAGGGTCGATATCAACCAGGTAGAAGTGATGGGTCTACGAGTCTCAATAGGATGAAAGAGGACAGTGCAAATAATACGAATGGGCTATCCTCTTCTTGAAATATGGGTCATTTATTATCATGTCTCCGCAGGTTAATTATAAAATCTTTGTCTTGGACCAGACGTTTTTGGTAATTGGCTGCAACGCTATTCCATAGCTCAATAGCATGAAGAAGATCCAACATTCTTCACAAATAAAGCTATCAGACCAACTTCACCCCTACTGACCGCTTATATGACCAATAAACACCTTGCAATCCCATCCTCAGAGGCTCTGTTCCTCTCAAACCCAGCAATCCCATCGCTGAGCGCTTGTAGCAGAATACCTCAGGCAAACGGCCCAATAACTTCGCGACTCCGTGTGTGCACACCCCGCTGTGCTCATCAGGATGAGACCAGTCGTACTTCAGTCTATGCGATAAGACCAAATCAACCCCTGAGCCGTGACCCATTTCTCCATGATACTTTAAGTGTCCAGTATCGTCCGCTTTCCTTTCTTTCTTTCTTCTTCCTCTCGAGCTTTGCTCTACGTTCATTCACCGGTGATTATACTTTGTTCTACGGGAGCTGCACATCTGAAAGGGTCGGACTAGCTTCTTTTCCCCACGTTGGTGTTCCTGTTTGTGACAGCCAATAATAGCAGCGCTTCGACACCCACCTCGCCTTTCGCAAACTCTCCAGTGTGACCGTTTCTCGACCTCAAACCTATGCAACATCCTGAAAGACGCCCAACCTAGGTGTCAATCCTGTATCTCCTCCCTGACGCTCTTTTACCTGAAATCGGGAGGATATCGCAACATCTCGACGAGATCAACACCCGGAAAGCCTTGACCAGAGAGAACGAACAGTGCTCCTGAAACCGCCCACCACACGCTCCCCGCGCTTGCAATCTGTGACGGAGCGCTTTCGTTCACAACCCAACGAAGCAGTACAAACACATCGGTTCATCATGGCAGACAGCGGGATGCAGGCAAAGACCTTTGGGCGGAAGAATAAGAAGGGTTTGGCCTTGAACAAGCCAGCACCGCGGCCTGCTGCACCACCAGAGACTGAGATGCAGCTGCCCGGTGGGAGCGAAAATGGCCGATTAGAAATTGGAATAGAATATAAGTTGGATCTGAAAAGGGAGGACCTCGAAGTGCTGAAAGATCTTGGTGCCGGAAATGGAGGAACCGTCAGCAAAGTTCGACATACGGCCACCAATACAATCATGGCTCGAAAGGTATAACAAAGCCTAGGAATAATTTATTGCTAAGTGCTGATATTTGGAATAGGTCATTCACGTCGAGGCAAAAACTGAAATGCGAAAGAGAATCGTTCGAGAGCTTCAGATCATGCACGATACGAATTCCATCTACATTGTAAACTTCTATGGTGCCTTCTTGAGCGAGAACAGCGACGTAATTATGTGCATGGAGTATATGGATGTTGGGTAAGCAGTATAGAAGTTGGCAGCAGAAACAGTCTAACAACACTAGATCCATGGATAGAATATCAACACATTTCGGTCCGGTTCGGGTGGATGTTTTGGGAAAGATCTCAGAGGCAACTCTTGGAGGTTTAACATACCTCTACACCAAACATCACATCATGCATCGCGATATCAAACCTTCGAATATAGTAGTAAATTCGAAAGGACAAATCAAACTTTGCGATTTTGGTGTATCTGGAGAGTTGGTCAATTCGGTCGCAGATACTTTCGTAGGGACATCAACATATATGGCACCAGAGAGAATCCAAGGGCAAAAATATACGGTCAAATCAGATGTTTGGAGTTTTGGTTTGACAATTATGGAGTTGGCTATTGGAAAGTTTCCTTTCGATGCTAGCGAACATTTGGATGATGGAGATGGAGCACCGGCTGGTATTTTGGATCTCTTGCAACAGATCGTTTATGAACCAGCTCCAAGGCTACCAAAGAGTGAAGCTTTCCCATCTATTCTCGAGGATATGATACAAAAGTGCATGTCCAAGAACCCGGATGAACGTCCTACGCCAGCTGAACTTTTCGTAAGTTATCCAATACTCCTCTTAGCTAGATGCTAACCATCATCCTAGGAACGTGAACCATTCGTTCAAGCTGCAAAGCGGACACCAGTAGATCTCAAAGAATGGGCAGTTGGTATGATGGAAAGAGACAACCGTAAATCTCATCTCGCTCCTCAACTATCACCCTCTACCCAACAACTCCTACGATCAAGTGATTCTCCCACCACCACACAAGATTCAAACGGCGATTACTCATTGCCAACCCCAACATCTGGTGACATCCCAATCGGCGGCGCCGACATCCGCTCCGCCATAACCTCCCCCCAACACACCAAAAACGACGGCTACTCACCCACCACCAAAAACGGCTCCATGAGTCTCGGCCGCGCAGGCGGCGCTGCAATCCACCCAGGCCTCCCCCCACGCGTCTCAACCACCAACTCCGTCCCACGCGTAACCACGCTCAACGGACCCGACCACAGCGCCTCCAACGGTCCCTCCAGCGCCAGCGCGGCTACCTTCAGCACCACCATCCCCATGCGTCCCGCGCCCCCTGGAGGCCCGCTACCTCCGCCTCCGGTGCCGAAGAAGGAGGGTGCCGACTTGGATGGACGTAAGGAGAGTAGACGCCAGGCGCATTTTGGGAATGGGTTGTATGGAAGCAATTATCCGGCGGGCAATGGGACGGGTCCTTATTGAATGCTGTGTCTGAGGGGGTGGATGGGTTACAAATTAGGGTTCCTTATTTTATCTATTTATGCATATTCTTGGCGTCTGTTGTTTATTCTTCAATATTATGCTTTTCAAGTTTTTTTTGATTGTGCGAGAATTGTGTTTGAGAAAATTTGGAAGGTTGGAAAGGGTTTCTTGTGGTTTGTGGATTTTTATTTTGTGGATGATGGGGGGATTTGTAGGAGGGCTGATATATGGCAGTACGCAGATGGATAGGCAGATGGGTAGGCACAAGCACAATACCGAATTATTTTGTCGTTGGGGCGTAGGTAGCTTATATATATAGAAATTCCCTTCTTTTGAGTGCTGAATTGAGGGACTTGCGTATGTGTATGTGTATGTGTACGTGGTTTTGGGTTTGGGTTTAAGATCTAGCGATGTACTGTAGCCGTCATGAGCTAACACCTTTGACACGACGCGTAGTACGGGTGGGGTGGTTGTCTTACGGCTCTTCACCTCTCACCAAGCAGTCTACCCTTTTTTGCTATTTACTTGATATTAGGCTACGCTCTTGCTTGATCGAATTTTCTCTATTAACACATCTGCCCGACACGCTTCATTAATTCATTGCATTCGCCCGATTCATACCAGCTGACTAATCCATCATCCACGGCCCCCACCCACTCGCACCTCCGTAAGTACATCTCAAACACAAACAGCATCCATGTCCATACGTGCCAGCCTCACTCCCAAGCTCATCCCTAGGAACCTCAACGTCTCAAATCTTTCCGGATTTCATTCATCAAGAGCAAGGTGCTTTACTCGGGGATTAGCAACGATGGGTAAGAGGGAAGTTAGGAGATTTGCGCCCTTGCGTGATGATGGAGGTATTGGGAAAGAAGGTGGGCATGGGAAAGAGAATGGGAAAGGGAAAGAGAGGAAACTGAAGGGTGTGGTTTTTGATGTTGATGGGACTTTATGGTTCGTATTTCTTTTTTTTTCCTTTCTGCCTTTTACATTGGGGCGAATTTGGTTTTTTATTGCATTACATTTGTCTCTCATTCGAGATTTCTGGTGTTTATTTAATTGAAAATTGATTTGTTGTTTGAGATCTTTTTGTTTGGAATCGATGATGGGAGTGCAGATGGGGAATTTTGTTTTTGAGCTTGGGGTGGGTGGGTGTAGTGGCATTTGGGTTTTGGTTCTTTGTTCTGGTTTTGGTTTTTGATATGCACATGTTAGTAATGAGATTGCTGTTATGCGTTTGCTTTGATTCATATAATTGGAAGATTAAGAGTTCGACGGTAGTTTGTTGAGAACTGCTAGGTTTTGAATTTTTGGTTGAGTTTTGGGGGCAGTGTACCAAATGAGTTGAGTTGAGTTGAGTAGCGGCCACTACTTAGACTCAACTCAAGATAATAATTAACTACTCTAACTCTAACTCAACTCAAACTCAACTCAAGTTATCCATGATTAGTTTGAGTAGTTTGAGTATTCCTTCAATTCACTGTTTGGAGGTCTGAAGTCAGACTTTCATACGTTGCTGTCATTGAGGTCTCATGCGGTTTCTTGCAAGAATTGGGTCAAAATTCGAGGCGATTTGGTGCCGAGAATTAAAGTTACATCCTGCGAACTTAATTAGTCAGTTTTTTATGTGTTTCTATCTTTACTCTCCTGCAGATGTCCTTACAACAGTCAGACTCGAGTTTCACGAGCTTGGGATTGAGGATGGGCTAGCGGAGAGCTTTACCAGGATCTGAAGCCTGAAATGCAACGGTTGCATTCTTGGTTCTTGAAGTAATATCCGGGAAATGGATGGATTCATATCTCATGTTGGAGTACGAGACAACAATACCGCGATCTGAAGTCAGACTTTCCGGGCTTCGATGGGTTTTTTTCTTTCCCTTTTGTCTGGATTTCCTCGAGGGTTGAGAGGCAATTTTGGGAGCTTGATTCCAGAATGGCGTGCTTGAGAGTGTTAAAATACTCTCAGGTTGCACTTTTCGTGCCTTTCATTATGGTCTTGGTAACAATTCCTTTGCAAGTGCTAGGAAGAGATTTAGGAGCTCGGAATTGAGGGGCATAATTTCGGGACGACTTTACTGCCATCTGAAGTCAGACTTTTATAGGTTGGGACCTCCGGTTCTTATCGCAAGTGTCCTTGCAAGTCTTAGAACGAGATCCAGGAGTTTGGAGTTTTGAATGGTATCCAGTTACGGAATTTACTTGGATTTAAAGTCGGAGTGTAAAGAATTGCCTGTTTTGGGGAATTCATGAATGATCTTGCAGGTGTTCATTTCGAATACCAGGAGCTTGGGATTGAGAATGGTCTACTGGAGGTATTATCGTCATTTTGTCTGAGTTTAGACTTTTATCAGCTTCGGTTTCTGTTTCATTTTGAAATTTCATCAGCAGAGGTGATTTATAAATGAAAGGAATTGTATGAAGAGCGCTCCTTCAACTCAACCCTGCCATGACGGAGCTTTCTCAGCCTGCGCTTTTAGAAACCTTCGGAATTTTAAAGCTCACATATCAAACCAAGCCTCCCAAACACCCAGCTAACACAATTCTAGCCTCCAACAAAACTACATGTTCACCGAAATGCGCTCCGTCCTCAACATCCCCAAATCAACAGACATCCTCGACCACATCCACTCCCTCCCCGAACCCGCCCAATCCACCGCCCAACAATCCATCCGCGACATCGAAAGCAAAGCCATGACCCTCCAACAACCCCAACCAGGTCTCCTCCCCCTAATGACCTACCTCACAGCCAAATCAATCCCAAAGGGCATCTGCACCCGCAATTTCGACGCTCCGGTTGCGCATCTGCTGGATAAATTCCTGGTCGGCCAGACGTTCAGTCCGATTGTTACGAGGGAGTTTAGACCGCCGAAACCGGATCCCGCTGGTATCTTGCACATCGCTAGGTCTTGGGGTCTCGTGAAAGAGGATGGGCAAGCTGATGCGAGTGGATTGATCATGGTAGGTGATAGTCTGGACGACATGACGGCTGGTTTCCGGGCTGGTGCAGCGACGGTGCTCTTGGTTAATGAGCAGAATGCGCATCTGGCGACACATGAACATACAGATTTGTGTGTGGGGAGGTTGGATGAGTTGGTTGGGGTTTTGGAGGAGGGGTTTGAAGGGAGGATTTGGGGAGGGGGAGGAGGGTGGGGATTTGAAGGGGAGGGCGGAGGGGGTGCTTGAGGGGGGGAAGGGGGAGGTTTGAGGTTGTAGCTGTGTAAGTGCGTGTGAGAAAGGTGATAATGGAGAGCAAAAATATGATCTCAGTAAATGACAAGATTGTAGAACATGTGGCATTTCATTTTGATGATTCTTTCTTCAATGTCACGAGAAAGTCATTACTGAAACGAGATTTTAGTAGAAGGGCTAGAGTCGAATTTAGAGACTCTGTTTCTGGAGTCAAAGAAATATAAAAAATTCTAGTTGCAGATGGTTCAAGAGCCATAGAGTATATGCTTACCATGGGAAGCGCTACTGATATGTCTTATTTTCTTTCATCACCCCACGAAGTCAAAAGTCAAGCTGCCTGTTATGCATTAAACTTATAGTTCTTTTCTCACACTCCCATCCAAGCACATGCACTCAAGTAAGAAACTTAGTCTCACCCCTCAATTTCTGACAATGATGTCTTTACATCACATTTTAAGGCGTCGAGAAGAAGTAGCAGATGTATAATACCTTCCCAGAGTGCTTTTTGATCCCTGTAATCTAACATAGGCACAAAGTTGCGCTTCCGAGGGAAATGCGCTCTGTTTACCGAAACATCTCAGTGATCTATTTAGTTTTCTGTCTGTGAGTTACAGGAGGTAAGTTGTCAGGCTTTCATATGTCTGTATTTAGAGGGTGACACAGCTGTGACTACGGTTTGTGAGATTATCGGTAGTGAGGCTGGAAAAGGGATAATAGCTACAATGTTGGGTTTTACTTTTTCTTCTTATTTAAAGGTTGTAAGTAACGATTCTTAAAAAAGCCACTCGAGTTTAGGATAAATAGATAAAGGTTGTATTAAGCTTATATTTGAAGATTATAATTTCTAGGAGTGTTTGGATTGTGTTTAGGTTTGAGTCAGACAAACGTGTAAAGTAACAGTTGACATAGGATATTAACTACAGCACAAGAATTCGATACTCTAAAAAAAACCCACTTGACCTAGTGCTAATTATGCGATGAAAGCAAAAGCAGTATGTTAGTAAAGTTGGTCCTCGTTATTATTGTGTAGAGTTTTGACAGTTTCTTTAAATCAAACAGTTGAGTTTGAGAATGATAACATGTGTTCAGATTTGGATTTTGCGGTTTGGATTTTGAGGCTGACTTGAATTTAGGCGATTCAAAGGTGTGAAGGGAGGAAATTCGGAAGAAGTCAAGCGTTCTGCACGAAGTCAAATCCAAGATTTACCTTTTAGCAAATGAACCTGAAATCTCTGGAGAAATTCCTCGTTTAAGTATAAGTGATCAACACATCAAACGTTATATTCATGCTTCTCTATCAACTTATAACTCAATGCAAGGGGTATCTCTCATCACAGCCGTCCAAATGACAAGAGCACGACTCCAAAAACGTCATCGAGTAACGTCCGGGTCTCAATTACATGATCACACCAGTTCAGTTCTAATGCTACTCCATGCAGCCCTTCCCCCACCAAGCCTGGTGGAAAACCCCCCTCCCAAATGCTCCTGCAATGCATCGTAATTGATCATAAAAAAGTGGTGGGTCACGGGAATCGACTTTCCAGAATCGAGATTTGGTTGCGAATCAAATGGGTTGGTGGTGTTGAAGTGGAGATGGGGGTTAGGTCTCGGCCCCTCATATGAATCGTCCTCGTTTCCCACCCCCACCAAAATTATCCTTGCCAGGCCCTAAGTTTCCAATATCGAAAAAATCACCAATGTTGATTTTTCTTTTCTGTCCGGCTCCTCTTCCTATTGTTGCGGCGGTGCGTGTGTTGTTCCGTGAAGGATGGTTGTTGTGTCTTGAACCGGCTCGAGATGGGCGGGAGATTGTTATTCCTGTAGGATTGCTTGTGTTTACTGATCCATCGTGATTATGCGTTCGATTATTATCCGACATTTCGAGATCTGATATTATCGTCTCCGATTCCTGAGGATATTGGTGCGAGGCACGAAATGTAAATTGGCTTTGTTGAGGAATTGATATTGGTATCGGTTCGGCAACAGGAGATTGTGGTGTGGGGATATTTGGTGGTGCTGAATCTGATCTTGTTGGAGATGCCGCCCTCGTTCTCGTTGGGTTCGGACTCAGTCGAGTTGAACTGTGTGCTCTTTGTAAAACTGGTGATGATGGTCCGTCGTTCTTTTCCACCACCTCATCCTCGCTTTCCACATTATGATTCATCGAGTCTCTCCCGTCGAGTCTTTCCGTAGCCCATCTCCGTATGCCCCATCCTTCTCCATCACTCAGTCCAATATTTTCCTTATCCAAATACGATAATAGCTCATCCAAAGCATCCTGATATCCTTCCGCTCTCGCCTTGCTTTGCTTCGCAGCGGCAGTTTTATATAATGTCGTCACTGCAAGAGCGGCTGATTTGAATGCTTGAAGCAGCTGCTCCGGTGATTCTCCAACTTGCTGCTTTGGAGGTGAGGTTCCAGGGAGAGATGTGTTCAAACTCCGCATAGAATCCATGGTTGTGTTGGTGTTGTCGTCGTCGTCGATTACTATGGTAATCTGGTCAGCCGGATCGGGGTGCGGGTGCCCAGAAGCTTGTCTGAACGGCTTTGTCAAGATTTTCGTACCTAAATTGGCTAAGATGCCACTTATTATGTCCGCTTATATGCTACACGTAGCCGTAAATAGTCGCTAGTTCGTCTCTCCAAATGGAGCAAAGTGTGTTGTGCGTGATCGAGTGTAGAGGAGTCTTTCAAATTGAAGGGAGGTCCCGCGTTGATGATGGGATGGAGGTGATAAAGCAGCGGCTTCGCCCTGTGAGTGTGATGTCCAAATGACTAAAACGTGTAGAGATTAGGACTTGAATCATATGACTCTTACCAGAACAGTGAGAATCAATGTGAATGTTTTCTTGCTTTTACTGTTCTGGTAAAAGTTAATTACTAAACAGGATCATATTGGAATATTGTTCTGGAATCAATCCATCTAGTCCATGGAATAAACCGCTGCTTTTGACAGATTGCCGCATACATCCGGGGTTTAGCCTAGCGCCAAAAGTTCGAGCCGCGCAGTAGTAGATGGGCATCTTGACTTTCCAAAGCCTTCAGGTCGACGCGTCGAATTCCCATACTCAGGGATTGTTTGTGTCTCTACGCATTTCCTACATCAAAAGAAAGACGCCTTCTCATCAGTAACGCGACTACAACTTTTTATCTCACCGTTAATTAGTTTTCCTCATCCGCATACGGCGCATTCTTTCGCTATTCCACCCTCTCAGGGTTGAGGCATTGCAATATGGCGCCCAGATCATCTCGCGCCAGTGGTGCAAACACAGATACAGATACTTCCATGGTTGATGTAGCAGAGCCTATTACTCAACTTCCAGTGGATCCAATGGTATGCAGAATTCATTGCACTCACATATCCATGCTTTCCTATTCCATGCGCTTGCTGCGACTTCACATCTACCACTTTTATTTCTTAAATTGTATGTATTCTAACCTATTCTACAGGATGTCGATGAAACCCCAGATTACACCGAAGATTCAGATACAAATCCAAATACCACAGCAAGTAGTGTCGTAGGAGAACCAACAGATGGCCGGAAACGAAGATCAGAAGCTACATTGCTTCGTCGCAGTGTGTTTGGCAAGAAGCATGATATACTGGGAGAATCCAAAGTCAGTAAACACGAGAGCTGCAGCTTTTGACTTTGTGTGGGACACGTGGACTAACAGTCTGTCGCAAAATAGGAGGATGATTCCATACGACGATTTCGATACCTACTTGGCCTGACTGATTTATTTCGACATTTCATCGAAACGAACCCCAATCCAAGACTGAAGGAGATTATGCATGAGATTGATCGTCAAAATGCAGAGGGTGATAAAGTCAAAAAGGGCCGTGATAGGCAAGGAGGTGCTGGCAACGAACGACGTCGGAGAACCGAAGCAGAAGAAGATGCAGAATTACTCAAAGACGAAAAAGTTGGCGGATCCGCTGAAACAGTGTTTAGAGAATCTCCTGGATTTATCAAGGGTGGTGAGATGCGTGATTACCAAGTCGCAGGTCTCAACTGGTTGATTTCTCTACACGAGAACGGTATTTCTGGAATTCTAGCAGGCAGGTCCCTCCTACAATGTTTTCAGAACCACTGCTAACAAATCAGACGAGATGGGTTTGGGCAAGACTTTACAAACGATATCTTTCCTCGGCTACCTTAGACATATTATGGACATTACCGGCCCTCATTTGGTGGTAGTGCCAAAGTCTACCCTGGACAACTGGAAGCGAGAATTTGCCAAATGGACTCCTGAGGTTAATGTTCTTGTACTCCAAGGTGCCAAGGAAGAGCGTCACCAGTTGATTGCTGATCGACTTGTGGATGAGAAATTCGATGTCTGCATTACAAGTTATGAAATGATCTTGCGCGAAAAGTCACATCTCAAGAAATTTGCGTGGGAGTATATTATTATTGATGAGGTGAGTAGCTAAATTACGGAGATCACACTAGAAAACTTGCTGACTTTTTAGGCCCATCGTATCAAAAATGAAGAATCATCCTTGGCTCAAGTCATTCGATTGTTCAATTCCCGTAATCGTCTATTAATCACTGGAACTCCGCTCCAGAATAACCTTCACGAACTTTGGGCGTTGCTTAATTTCTTACTTCCGGACGTTTTCGGAGATGCGGAAGCCTTCGATCAATGGTTCTCTGGCCAAGGTGCAGATCAAGATACTGTCGTCCAACAGCTGCATAGGATTCTCAGACCTTTCTTGTTACGACGAGTCAAGAGTGATGTGGAAAAGAGTCTTTTACCCAAGAAAGAGATCAATCTTTACATTGGCATGTCTGAAATGCAGGTGAAGTGGTATAAGAAGATCTTAGAAAAGGATATCGACGCGGTCAACGGAGCAGGGGGCAAGCGAGAATCAAAAACGCGTCTTTTGAACATCGTCATGCAGCTGCGGAAATGTTGTAACCATCCATATTTGTTCGAAGGCGCCGAACCAGGACCTCCATATACTACCGATGAACATTTGATCTTCAATGCAGGAAAGATGCTTATGTTGGACAAACTGCTTGTCCGACTGAAGAAAGCAGGTAGCCGAGTCTTGATTTTCTCGCAGATGAGTCGTTTGTTGGATATTCTGGAGGATTACTGTGTGTTCAGAGAATTCAAATACTGCCGAATCGACGGTGGAACGGCCCATGAAGATCGTATTTCGGCCATCGACGATTACAACAAACCGGATTCTGAGAAATTTGTCTTCCTACTTACCACCCGTGCAGGTGGTCTTGGTATTAACTTGACAAGTGCCGATATTGTTGTACTATTCGATAGCGATTGGAATCCCCAAGCCGATCTTCAAGCTATGGACAGAGCTCATCGTATTGGTCAAACCAAACAAGTAGTCGTCTACAGATTTGTTACGGAACATGCTATTGAAGAAAAGGTTCTCGAACGTGCTGCGCAAAAACTCCGCCTTGACCAATTGGTTATTCAGCAGGGTCGCGCACAAATTGCCGCGAAAGCTGCTGCCAATAAAGACGAGCTTCTCAACATGATCCAGCATGGTGCTGAAAAGGTGTTCCAAAGCAAGGGTGGAATTGGTGCTTTAGCGGAGAAGGGTGTGGATGCTGACGATGGTGATATCGACGAAATTCTCAAGCATGGTGAAAAGCGAACAGCGGAACTTAATGCGCGGTACGAGAAACTTGGAATTGATGATTTGCAGAATTTCACCTCCGAGTCTGCCTATGAGTGGAACGGTCAGGACTTTACCAACAAGAAAAAGGAGATTGGCATAAACTGGATCAACCCAGCAAAGCGTGAAAGAAAGGAGCAGTCTTATTCTATGGACAAATACTACAAGCAAGCGCTTTCGACAGGTGGACGTGTTGCAGACACAAAACCAAAAGCTCCTCGCGCACCGAAACAAGTCACGGTTCATGATTACCAGTTCTTCCCGCCACTTCTCCGCGATTTACAGGATCGCGAGACTGCTTTCCACCGCAAGGAGATTGGTTACAAGGTCCCTCTGCCTGAAGGTACCGACGAAGATCTCTCGGAACGTGAAGCTGAGCGTGCTCTGGATCAAGAAGAAATTGACAACGCCACACCACTCACTGCAGAAGAACAAGAAGAGAAGCAGACCCTTTCACAACAAGGATTCGCCGAATGGAATCGTCGAGATTTCCAACAATTCATTAACGGATCCGCCAAGTATGGACGCAAGAATTTTCCAATGATTGCTGAGGAAGTCGACGGCAAGACTGAATCAGAGATCAAAGCTTATGCGAAGGTGTTCTGGCAACGATACACCGAGATTGCCGATTACTCCAAGTATGTTGGTCTGATCGAAGCTGGCGAGGAAAAGACTCGAAAGATGGAGCATCAACGGTTGATGTTGCGAAAGAAGATGCAGCAATATCGCGTTCCATTGCAGCAGTTGAAGCTCAATTATTCGGTCTCCACTACAAATAAGAAGGTATATACCGAGGAAGAGGATCGATTCCTGCTCGTGCTCTTGGACAAGTATGGTCTCGACGGAGAAAATCTTCACGAACGTATTCGTGATGACATTCGAGAAAGTCCGCTCTTCCGCTTTGACTGGTTCTTTCTGAGTCGAACACCAATCGAGATCAGCAGGCGATGCACAACTCTCCTTACAACCGTTGCTAGAGAGTTTGAAGAGGCTGCAGCCACTACCAAAGGCGCCAACGGAGCTGCGAATGGTAAAGGCAAGAGAGAGCCCGATGATGACATGAATGATGAGGACAGTGTCCTTGGTATGCAGCCAGCGAAGAAGAAGTCTAAGAATGGTGTAAAGGTTAGTCAGTATGATTCGAATCGAGGATTATCCTAACATGCAAACAGAACAAAGCGCTTGATAATGTAAAGTCCGGAGCTGGCAGCAAGGCTACATCAGCCGCACCCTCTTCTCGTGCTTCTAGTGTTGGAACATCTGCCTCCAGTCCAGCCCCTCCAGCGAAAGGCGGAAAGGGCAAGAAAGGAGGCAAGAAGAAGTGAACTGTTCTTGCGATTGTGTGACAATATTATGAATGAATTTCTTCGAGCCTCGTGTACTGGTCAAAATTGGGAGGATAGGGGCGTCAAGAGAGTACCGGCATCATTGTTAGGCGCATTAGAGGGCTCTCACTCAGGGATGGAGGCATGGTTCTCATGATGGGACTGGCTTCATGTATTCTAAATTACTATGTTGAGGTGTAGCGAATCTAGATGGTTAAGCAGTTTTTTTGGAAACGTTTTGTGTGGCTGCCTCCATTCCCGGGAGGACTGCTGAGTTGATTGTGAGGTGCTAGGAGCGGTATGACGAGCTACTTACTCGACTTGCTGGTGTACATTTCATTTCGATTTGCGTATCTAGGTTATGGTGTTTCTTAGGTCGGGACGGTGACTACACTGAGGAAGTTAATGGAGGGTTATAGAGGTGGTTTTCTGAGAAGGTCTAAGTTACTTCAGTGCTATTTCAGAACAGACGACCAGATCAATTCCGCAGATACTAACACTGGTACAGATGAATCTTAACAACTCGGGGCTTACTGTGGCATCTTGTTACACTGATGTAATGGCTATCTGATTGCTGCTAGCCACTGTTGCTGATTGCATTGCCTTTCAGATCTTTCTATTCATATCTGTGATTAGAACAGAAAAGTCATCAGCTGGTGCTTCTTTCACTATCTTCTTATAGGTTTAATCACACGCTCCTCCTCGCTCGCCACTTCACTCACCACTTCCCTCACAAACACCACAATAATCTTCACCACAATTTCAACCATAAATACACCCCCACCTTAATCTCCCACCTCTCCTCTCTTTCTCTATTTACCTCACAAAGTAGCTTCACTCACAAAGTAGCCTCACAAAGCAGCTTTACAAACACCACAATGCCAATCGACCACGACCCAATCCACAACTTCCTTGACCGCCTCCTCCGCAGCAAAAAAAAGCATCGAGAAAGAACTCCGCGAAACCGCTCGAGAAAACGAAAAATTCCGCAAAAGAAGCCAGACACACATATATATGGGGAGAGATCAGTGGATGGATCCCCGTTCGGGACAACTGACGTCTTCTCGGTCTGGTTCTCCAACGAGAGGCGCGATGCTATCGAGCAACGATCCGTTTGGTCAATTGGGGCTTCGGCCACGAGGGCAAGGATGGGGTATGTCACCTGGGCAAGGGCAAGCGCAGGCGCCGCCGAGGGGAGGGAGTCAGTTGATGGTTCCGGGGTTGAGTGTTGGTCCACAGCCGTTGGGGGCAAGTTCGAGACATCAGGGGGGGAGTGGGATGCAAGTTCCTGGGCTGAGTCAGGCACCCCAGGGAGGGATTAGTCGACGAAACTCACTGAGCGGATTGAACAGAGTGCAGAATCCTGGAGGAAGTGCTTTTCAGGGCAGGAGTCCACGGAACTCGATTGGGATGTCAGGTAAGATGCAGGGACTTAGTTTTGCTCCGAGGAGTAGAGTGTTGAGTCAACCTGGTCAAGGTCATTCGCAACATCATTCGCGAGCTCCTTCCCCCTCACCACATTCGCAATATCACTCTCGAGCCCCGTCTCATCACCAATCCCACAATCAAAGCAGAGTACCCTCTCCCTCACCGCACTCCCGAGCACCACACTCTCGAGCTTCCTCCCCGTCCCCATACCCCCAGTCCCATCGCTCCCACCAAAATCCCATCTCCTCTACAAGAAAACAAGTAGCAGGCGCAACCGTCTACGCAGCGCCCTTCGTGCAGCCACCACATCATCCTACGGTCCATTCGGTGGCTATGCCTTTAATGCTTTCGAGGGCTTTTGAGTCTGAGAGGGGGAGGTCGCAAGCTCCTCAGGGACAGCAGCCTCCACAGGGAACGAGGAGGGGTTCTTGAGGGGTTGTAAGCGGGGGAAGAGGGAAGGGGGACGGGAAGAGGGATGGGGAAAGGGGAAGAGGGAAGGGGAAGGGGAAGAGGGATGGAGAAAGGGGAAAGGGGAAGAGGTGAAGCTAAGTGTTTAGAGTGATTGGGATTAGCATAAGAGAGGAGAGGTTAGAGTGGGTGATAGTAGAATAGACATTGGATTGATACATCAGCGGGATGTGATGAGATCAGCTAAAATGAGAGTAGAACTTTAAAGTGACTAGTATTAGAATAAGAGAAAAGTAGTAGATAGTGGAATAGACATTGGATTCAAAATTCGCTGACGTAATAATAATTCTTCCTGCTTGAATCTACTTGAGTTGTGGTAAAGGAGATTGAATTTTTGAAGCAGTGTATTAAATAAGTTGAGTTGAGTTGAGTTGCGGGTATAACTCAAACTTAACTCAAGATAATCATTAACGACTCAAAGTTAACTCAACTTAACTTACGTAACTATGATTTATTTAAATTATTGAGTTGTGCTACACATGTGGTACTCTAGCTAATCCGAGGGCTAGAAGCCGTTAATATAACCCTACCAAAAAAAAGAGGGGTGCTTAGGGGGGCGTGCCTAGAGGGGGTTAGTGGCTAGCATCCTTTAAGTTAACCTAGAAGCGTCCGTTTACTACCCCTATAAAATTAAAAGATATTAACTAAGGTTATTAGTTATTAACTTAAAGGTTATAGTAAATAAATAAGGATTTATTAGTTACGCGAGAAAGTATGTGTTCATCTTTTCCTTATCTTTTATCTTAGGCTAAAACAGCCTTAATAATAAGTTATATAACTCCACTCAACTTAAGTAACTCATGAATTGTTTTCAGTTGTTTGAGTTCTTCCTTAATTCACTGTTTTGAAGTAGCCAGGACCAGATGTGGAGAAGAGGAGCTCTCCAGGGACGAAAAAACCCCGAGATTTTACACACCTCGCCTAATAAGTAATATTTTACAACAACACCTAAATATGTTTACTTTCTAGATCATCATGTAATATAAGACTATATTTGAGTAGATTAGAACTTCTTACGAATTATTATCTCAAATTTACTTAATAAGGCAGTAGATAGAATATACGTTTTAAGAGAAATTGAGTGTAGTGGCGGGCGCAAAATCTCGGGTCCCCGAAGAGGAGGAGTAAGGAGTCGTAGACAGCGGCATAAATCTTAAGTTAGTAACCTCGCGAGGTGTGGTGCGATAGATAGCATCGAACAATCAAAGTAGTTAAGATTGGAATAGAAGAGAATAAAAAAAGAATTGAAGATAGGTAAATAGTGGAATAGACATCGGATTAACAACACACAGCTTCCCCCTTCTTTGAATCTCTTTTCGGGAATGAAATTCATGTCGAAGTCTGACAAAAGCCTATGATATCCGCCATCTATGGCATCAAATGGGATCCCGAAAGAGGACAGTGTACCTTTGCCTCATAAAACAACAATGTCATTGTATTTCCAAAGAAAGGGTTTAAATCCAGACCTCATACCACTTATTAAGGTTTCAAAACAGTGTTAAACAGAAGTTATTGCTGGTGAAAAGGAGTAAAGGGTTCTAAGTGAGCAATGTGCTTTTGCCCCATAGATCTTTCTGAAAAAGTTCTTTGCATCTCAACTCAGAAAGAATTTCTAATGATTTTCTAATAACCGGACGAGAGATTCGATTCGCAGAATCTGATTAATATGAATCAGATCCCACCACATTCATCTCCCTTCCTCATCCATCCCCATCACTCACCCCCAGCCATTCATCACCTCTTCCAGCCTGTCAATACACCAAAATTCTTGTCCCTCTCCTTAAATCCCACAGAGACATCACCAAATATCTACCTTATAGGTACCGCTCAGCATCTCACCGCCATGCCCAAAGAAAAACCCAAAGAAAAGCTCCTCGGCAGATTCAGGCGTCGAGTTTCAAGCATAGTCAACCTCGGCCACAACGACGACGACGACCGTGACCGAAACAATAAAGATGCTGGACGCGCAGTCTCAGGCGACCGGGAAAGAGAGAATCGGCGGCGAGGAAGAAGTTATACCGATGATGATGTGTATGGAGATGGGAGTACGGAGAGAAGGAGAGACGGTGAAAGACGACGGAATAGTACTGTGGGGCGGGAGAGGAGGAGGAGACCTGTGTGTACATTCTCGCACACCCCAAACTCTAATCTTGAGTTTGGTATTGAAAAAGAATGGTTATTAACGCAAAATAGCAAGACCACCGCTCCAACACAGACCCCACAAACGACCGCAACTTCCCCTGGTCGCTCACCGAAAAAGATCTCGAACGCATACGCAGCGAGGAAAAGTATGGCCCGGATGAGTATATCCCCCCTGTCCCTCCCATCCCGGAGAAATACAGGAAAGAACTTCCTAAGAAGCCGACAGGGGAGAAACAGAATCAAGGTCCTAGGAAAGAGGGGAGGGAAGTGCAACTTCCCGTACGGCTGAAACAGCAGATTGAGAGGAAACAGCTGCCGGTGCAGAAGGATGGTGGGGAGCAGGTTAAACGGAAAGCGGTGCAGGAGAAGGGGAGGGAGACGAGTGAGGAGAGGGCGAGGAGGGAGAAGGTAGATGCGATTTCAAGGATTGCGAGGGAGGAAGCGGAGAGGAAAGCGCAGGAGGAGAGGGCGAGAGTGGCGAAACTTGAAAGACAGCGGAGAGAAAGGGATAGGGAGAGAGCGGAGGAGGAGGAACGGAGAGGGAAAGCTGAGGCTCTGCGAAGAGAAGCGGACAGTAGAGCGCAAGAGGAACGAGCAGAAAAAGAACGAAGGGCAGAGCGTGAAAGACAGCGTCAAGCTCGTGAAGAAGAAGCACGGGAACAAGAACGGAGGGAACGCGCCGAAGCTGTAACTCGAGAAGCTGAACGTAAAGCACAAGCTGAGAAAGAGTCGAAAGAGAGAGCAGCAGCCAAAAAACGGGAAGCAGAGCGGAAAGCCCGCGAAGAAGAAGAGCGTAAAGCCAAAGCTGCCGCTCAACAGAGAGAACGCGCTGAAGCTATAACACGCGAAGCAGAGCGGAAATCCCAGGAGGAGAGAGCAGAGAGAGAACGAAAGGCAGAGCGTGAAAGACAACGCAAAGAGAGAGACAGAGCAGAGGAAGAAGAACGGAGAAAACGCGCAGAAGTTATAACACGCGAAGCAGAACGTAAAGCGCAAGAAGAGAGATTGTCAAAAGAAAGAATGGCGCAGCGTGAACGACAGCGAAAGGCAGAGGAAGCTCACGCCTCTGCGTTACGAAGGGAGCGGGCGGAAGCTATAGCTAGGGTAGCGAGGGAAGATGCGGAACGGAAAGCGCAGGAGGAACGGGTTATTAAGGAAAGGGCGGCGGCGATAACGAGGGAAGCGGAACGGAAAGCGCAGGAGGAACGGGTGTTGAAGGAGAGGGCTGCTGCGATATCGCGAGCTGCGAGGGAGGATCAGGAGAGGAAAGCTAGAGAGAGGGACGTGAGAGAGCAGAAGGTGCAACATCCTAATTCGCCGTATAAGTTTGGGGATAATATGAGGACTGTTATGGATGGGATTGATCAGGCGACACCAAGGGGAGGTAGGCTGGGTGGGGAGGGAAGGGAAAGGGGTGATGGAGGGAGAATGGGGGATAATATGAGGACTGTTTTTGAGGGGGGTGTGGTGGGGAATGGTGATAAGGATGATGGGAATGGGGGGAATTGGATAAGAGGATATCCGAAGACGGTAATGGCGAGAGGGATGGGGGATAATACCAGGACAGTTTTTGAGGGGGGAGATAAGAAGAGGTGGTTTGAATAGGCAGTTGGTGGATGATTGAGGGCGAGATGAGGTATGTTGTGAGAGTCAAAATGCTTTGGGGAATATTTCTCCATCATATGATGTTGTGACGGTGCTTTTATATTGTGATGTGTTCATATCTCCCATCAAGCAAAGTGGTAGGGCCCAGATTCCAAATGCCTATGCCCGGCAACTCCATGCTTGCCACCTGTAACGCCCTTTGATGCGCTCGCTTTGATATTGTCGTTCGATCAACATCTGACTTCAATCCCATTCCGACTGAGAGTCAGATATTTGACTCCTTTATAAGGCTTGACGCCTTCGCCTAGACCACGACTCTTAGCGACACTCAAGTTTTCAACCTTGATACCACTAGCCAGCCAACCTTTGACGGAGAAACTGACAGAAGCTGAGCTAGGCATCAATATCTTATTTTGTGCAACTTTTCGAGCATCTGCCTGTTCATCAGACTTTTCCGGAACCTTCTCGGCACGGGCTGGCGTGCTTTGATATGGTTCCTCATCATAATCGTATCTGCCATCCAAACGGAAACCATTTGCTTCAAAGTCATCATTTTCTGTCAATGGCCCAGCGATCGTGCACCGTAAGGTCGCTCCACCAGCCACGGCTTCTTTTGCAGGTATATGCCATTCCAAACCCCTGCCGCCCGGATTGTAAGTCGTGTCTCCTCTGCTGGCCCTGATTTCTGACAAATTTCTTACGTCGGCTGGAAGAGGTATTGTGACTACGAGGTCCTCTAATGTCGGTGTGGATGAAGTCCCAGCATGCTTTCCTAGTCCAGCTCCAAAAGCACCAGAGTTCCCTCGCGAAGCCGGACCTGCACTAGAAGAGTTGCCTTGGCCAGATACCTTTGAGATGACCAGTCGAATCTCGAAATCGGATCCGGTAGGGCCAAGGCTCGTTTTCACTTCCAACTGAACTGGTAGTTTTAGATTTGCTGCACTGGCTGAACCTGATTTGATACTTTGGAATGGAAGTAAATCAACCTCGTAACCCGCCAGAACAAAACGTCCATCTGGAGGAACGAAACTGAGTTCACCAGGTCTTTCTCTCCATTTCGCCAGTCTTACACAAGGATGGAACACGGGAAGTTCCATGACTCCACCAATATTCTGTTTCCCAGATGGAGTTGAAAGGTTCAGCAATATGTCTGGAACACCTGATATTTTGGATGTAAATGCAATTGTGCCATTCGCGAAGGCAGCCAAAGGTCGGCCGGAAGGTGCCAAGGTAACGGAAAGGGTTTCCACAATATCGACATAAAGCTCGTTCGATGTATGTCGTACATTTGCCCTCCTCCACGGTACAGTCTGGCTGTTTGCTGACAACGCTCCAGAAGAAGATATGCCTGCCATGGCTGAATTTGAACTTGCCGAGTATCCCGGTTTCCTAAACCCCAAATGATTAGCTTAGTAGCCCTCACTTATGTTTTCGACTTACCCTGGTAAACTAATCCCTCCTAATAACTTCCCAATCCATCCCTCAACCTCCACAAGATCCCTCAGCGCATTGGGCTCTGTTGTGCTAACAGCTCCCGCATCACACATCTCATTCAGCAACTGCGCAACCACATCATAACTGTTTTCTATCTTCACCGCCAGCAGCGGAGACCCCAAAAACTCCTCGAGAATATCTATAACCCTGTGCAGAAACTCGAGTGCCAGTAGAGGCTCTATTTCCGTTGAAGCTGTGACGACAAACAGAAGATTCGAATGGATGTAGCTGAAGACTAGGGTCGCGGGAGAGGTATTTGGTAGGTAGATCAGACTTGGTCTTGGTTGGGGATGGGCGAGGTAGAGAGGGAGGAGTTGTGTAGCGGATAGAGGTCTACCGGCGTAGACATGTGAGAGGATTGGTTTGCTGGAGGTTTATTAGCATGGAAGTGGGATGAAGTGGGATATTTACTTGTGCTCATCGTAGATGTGTATAGCTTCAATTACCTCGCCCATGGTGAAGGAGCTACAACTTCAAATCTGAATCAAATGGAAGAACTTTTCCTCATAGTTCAACAAGCCTACTCGAGTACCAAGTCGTTGGTGGGGCAGAGCTGTCTCGAGGTCGTCGACGTGGGGGAGATGCACGGACCAGCACGCGTCGTCCCGAGCTTCAAAAGTTCAACGACCTGTTGATATCTCGCATGAAATACCTCTGTACCACAGAGACATTCACGACCTCAAAATGTCCAATGCTTCCAGTTACAAAGAAACTCCCAATCCATCAAATCAACATGACGAAATAATACGAACAGATCCAGACGACTGTATGCCATGTCGTGTAACAGGTCAGAAATACCGATTCAAGCTACCATTCCAGCAGCTAACTTTCATAGGAGCTGCTGCGTTCATCGGGCTCGGTACATACAGCTACTTCTCTGGCCACTCCCAGTTGAAAGCACAGCAAGCAGCAATACTTCGAAGTAAAAGCATTTTCGGGATTAAAAGTCGACAAGCTGGGATAACATCTATTGCATTGGCTCTGGTGGGCGCGGGAGTTTACAGACTGGTTAATTGAGTCTTGAACAAACAGTCAAGGACGACCGGAAAAATCAGGGCCGCGGGTTTGCAAATGGGTAAGCGGAATCAATGGTTGGTGTGATTGTCGAAGTTTAAGAGTATGGATGCTAACTGGGAACTAGATCATGAATCCGCGGCGAACTTAAAATCTCCCCTCCATATCACCCCTACTACTATTCGAAAAGTCGTACTACCCGATCAAATCGATCGCTGAGAAATCACGTCAATCTCCCTCACCAAGCTGGCTTAACGTGAGAAGATACAACGAAGATGGCTCGAAGATGAGAAATCAACGTCGGTCGAATTATATTTTCTTCGGGCAAGGACTGAAATAGGCACAAAAGCAAAGCCATGCAAGCAAGGAGCCGTTGAAACCCTCAAATCTTGCAATTAACCGGCCACGCGTATCCGATTCGTTTCGATGTCGCGGCTGTATTCGTAATGGATACTACTCGGCAAATAGCCATGCAACGAGCCATGGAGATGAATCAGAGCACAATGGCGTCCTTATACGCCCCGCTACTTGAACTTCAGCTCCCCCCTCATTTGACTCACGAAAACACCAACGCCGGCGAGATATCGTATACTAGAGAAGACATACACGGTTGGCGTTTCTGAGTAACTGCTCAAAAATCTTGATAGTCTCAGAACTAGCATTAGAACAATTCAGGCTAAGGTGTTTGCGAGGACACAATTCTATTGGTATATCAAATTTCGAATAGTATCTTGAATAATACCAAATTGTAATTTAACCCGGCATATCATTCAAATCTTCGAAAACCATTCGATGAAAACCGTTTTCGAATTGACCATCTCTCAAGACACCATCACACCCACAACAACCCCCATCATCCCCACCGACATCTACCTAAAAATCTTCACTCCCAACCAGAACAAGTCAACCCAACAGCCTTCTCCCCCATAGAACATAGTACTACTCCAACCTTACACAAAACCATTCCCCGCCACCTTGCACATCTTTTCCACTTCGCAAGCCAACCTTCATGTAAGCTTCATACATCAGAAGCTGCAACACTCACCTAGCGCGGTAAAACATAAATCCTCGTTGCAAACGGCACGCTCCAGACCGCAGTGATCTAGAAGCATTTCAATCAAACTGTCACCTGCCACATCAAAGACAACCATACCATACAAAAAACTATCCCATTACATCGCAAACCCCATCCCATACTAAAGAAGAAACCATACCTCACTATCAACCTTCAACTCCATTACCACAAGCCTTCCCCCCCCCCCCAAAAAACTAAATAAAAAGCAACCCGAGCCTATTCATAATATCCCACCTCCTTCCTCCATTGAATCCATCCTACAGAGCGAACATACCCCAACCTCCCATCGCAGAAAGTGGGGAACATGGATAGAGGTGGTTTTGGTTTCGTCTGTTGTTATAGTGAAAGGTCCGTCCGGGATGTGGTTTTTTTTTGGTGGGCGGAGTGAGTATTTTACTGCGCTGGAGGGGGGTTTAGGTGAGTTTTCGAGGGTGGTATGTCGTTTTTAGCTGAGGGGGTTAGGCGTGAGTTCCCTGATGCCGGGGATGTATCGTAGAAGGAGAACAACACAAGCGGTCAAAACTACACCATCTCATGTCAAATTGATATCATTAACCGAATCTATCCTATCTATCCCATCAAACCCGCTGAATTCACAAACCCACACATAAAAATACACACACACCCATCCACACACCTACTGCGCAACAAGCACCCCCCTGTACCTCATCCCCCCTCCCTCAAGTTTCTCCATCGCCTCCGTAATCCCCTCCACCGTCATCGGAAACGTCTCAATAACGGGTCTAATCTGATGATGCGCCGCGAACCGCAACATCTCCCTCTGCACCTCGCGTGCCGCCACCAGACTGCCCTGAATCTTCAGCTCAGACGCCAGAACAGGCATGTAGGGGATGGTGAAATCGTCGTTGGAGACGGAGAGCGGGTAGATGGATCCGCTTGGGGCCATGACGGGGAGGAATTGTTTCCAGTCTGGCTGGAAGGATGTAGTGACGAGGAGATGATCGATCGGTTTGCCGATATCGAGTTTCTCGACGCCCTTCGTGGCGACGAATTCAGAGGCGCCGAGACGCATCGCCTCGTCTTTCTTGCTGTCGGTGCTGGAGAAGACGACGACTTCGCAGCCCATCTTGGCGCCGAATTGGATAGCGAGATGGCCGAGACCGCCGACGCCGATGATGCCGACGCGGTGCGTGGGTCGGATGTTGAAGGAGTGGAAGACGTTGAAGACGGTTGCGCCGCCGCATTGGAGAGGGGCGGCGTATTCGCGGGGGATGGAGTCGGGAATCTTGAAAACGAAGTCGGCTTTCCAGATGGCGTGGGTTGCGAAGGATCCTTGGTCGAGGTCGGCGGAACCGTACATTTGGCGGGAGGAACAGAGGGTTTCGTGGCCGGTCAGACATTGTTTGCAGGAGCGGCAAGAGTCGTGTTGGTAGCCCCAGCCTACGGAGTCGCCTTTCTTGAGATCTTTGACGGATGAGCCAATTTCCTGGGTCTGTTAGTGGGATGTTCAATTGAAAGGTTGAAGTACAAACCTCGACTACACCAGCTCCCTCGTGACCCAAGACCATATCGGCCTTTTTGTAATGTTCATCTGTACCGCAGAGACCAGAGTGAGTTACTTTGATGAGGACTTCATCGTTGGCAACTTCTTTGCTAGTGGTAGACTTGATGATCTTTCCCTCCTTGGAACCTTTGAAGACTGTGAACTCGACCATGGTGATGTTTTAGATGTGATAATTGGATTGAGATTTGTTGATAGAGGTGTATAAGAGCGTATGATTAGAAGCTTGAGGATATCGAATAATTGAATGATTCAACTCCCCTCGAGGAACCATCCCCTCTTATACCAAACCCTCCTCATCCAAACCACCCACCAAATTACCAAGCATCTCCATTCTAGTCCCCGTCACCAGGAACGTACTCCGGTCTTGCATCATGGAAATGTCCCATTTTGCCTCATACAGTGGATCATGGACCCTCCATCGTCGTTTCGACCGCCGTTTTGGTAGGGCTGTCGAAGCTGTCGAAGCTTTCTAGCGGCTGAAAATTTCATACGGCCAGGGGAGATGACGTGTGGACGTTTGAGGCGCCCCACTTGCTCCCGAGCCAGACGCACAGCATGTGGAAGCGAGCGAAACGAGGGAGACGAGCCAATTAGACGAGTTAGATGGCTCTATCGCCGATGGAATTGTGGTTGGAGATTGTTACACCGATGATTGATATCGGAGTTTTCTCGTTTTTGAGATCACTTACCACAGGATCAGATATATTATTGTGATTTTGTTTCCGAATCTGGACTCTCTATTCGACATCTATTCGACATCTATTAATTGTTTAGTAATATCTGCTTTGTAAGTTCTGCCAGTTTGCTTTCTGATTGTCCTTCGTAGTAGCTGCTGAGGTGTATCCAACACTTGAATGATACTACGGCTTTACTCCGTACCACCATATTAACAGAAATACGAAACTTAGCTGTGGTGCTAAGTTATCTACGTTCGGAGTTCTTGGGTACGCAGAGAATTGTGTCGCCCACTGGTGTACCAAACTTCGAGAACTTCGAGCCAACCGAGCAACGCGCCGAGCCAGAACATATCAGAACATCGTGCATTCATGCATTGACTAATCCTCGCCTATCTCGATGCTGCCGACCGTTTCCAGTTCCAAGTGACCCTGGCAGGCACTTGAGAACTCCACAAGGGACCCGTGGACCTCGGAAGAAATGCAAATAATGTCCACCGCCGGCAGTACTTGAGTTTGAGCTGCCGAATCCGGTACCACTTCTAAACAGGGCCCTTCTAAATGCGGTCCGACAACTCGAAAATATCTGAAGTAGTATTCCTACTATCCCAGGGTATTCTCACCGTTGCAATTACTCATTCCAGAATCTTCGACATCTTTAAAGTCCAATTCAATGACTCGTGTGTATTTTTCATACACCGCTCAACTGCTTCAACACGAGTTTTCCCTGTTCTCCTCCAAGGAAAACATTCGTCTCCCCATCTTCCTCACTATCAACCAACAACGCAGCTTCATATCCCTTCATAACCATATCCTCATCAACTCTCAATCCCTCCTCAACCAACAAAGTAATCACCCCTCTTATCCTAGCAATCTCCTTTCTCGTCTCTGGCGCAATCGAATCATTCTGACTACTATAAACCGTCGCACTAACACTCTCCTCCATCCTCGTAATCGCCGTCTCCCCCCCCGCAACCTCAATATGTTTGTTAATCCAGACATACCCATTAACCCCCAAAATCACATCCACCTTCCCACCCCCATTCATCGTATCAATCGTCCACAGCTGTCTCCTCGCCCTCACCACGCCCCCACCTCCCCCCGTCCCACTAATACTCATGAAAACCCCATTCCGCAACTTCCCATACTTCAAACTCCTCGTATGCAAACTCGCACTCCCATCCTGATATAAACTCTGCACCTCAGCAACCAGCAAATCGCCCTCGCTGAAAAACGTACGAATCTGCAACTCATCCGTCTCCGTGCGTTTGCGTAGAATGCCACCAGGTAAATTGATCGCCGATAATGGCAGACTGGCCAACACAGGCGCGCCAACGTCGACACGCCATTTCTTGGATTGCACCTCGACGATGCGACCGACGACTAGATCGCCAATCTCGGGGGTGTAGCGTGCACGGAGGGGGCGGACGGAGAGGAGTTTGTTGGTTTTTTGGACGGTGCCGGCGACGGTTGCGATGATTTCGCGCGCGTGGTTGTGGTATGTGCCGTGGCCTCTGTTGCTCAATCAGCATGGAAAACACACGGAAGTTGGAGTCGGCCTACCTCATCCATTGATCCTCATCCGTGACAACCTCGCCCGGCGTGACAATGTCTTCTCGATAATGTCGGGCTCGTTTGCTGGGGCGCATGTTAATGTCGCCCTGGAGGTCGGCTCCACCATCGTCAGAGTCTTCGTCGGATGAGTCTGCGGTCTTATAGGGTAGAACAGCCGGAGCTGGTGCGTGGATGGTGATTGCCATTGTTGGTGGTCGTAGAGGGTATATTAAAGCACGAGGCTGGAGGGGTCGAGGCTCCGCGGCGGTACATAAATTTCTATGGGAGAAATGCAAGGTCATCAGAAGTGCCGGAAGAACTAATATCCGGCATTTTCTCATTGAAGGAGCCCGAAGATCGAATGCTTCATCACTTCATCGACACATCAACATAGCAGAACATGGAATGCAAATCGATTGTATCGCTTGGCATATTAAACGTTTTCATCGCCAAAGTATCGTCCCTTCCACACCCTTTCTTTCGACATGAAATCTAGTCTGTGATCTACCTACTTTAGTCTCTAGCTCTTTTCCGTTCTTCCTCTTTCAGTATTATTTCCACCACTTCGTACTTCGTGGAATAACAAATATCGACCGTCACCATCCTCTGGCATGGGCTGAGGTCCTCGCCATCGCGAGTGGAATCACTGTCGTCCAGCTAGCCGCAAGAATTGACCATGGCACTCACAGTTGTTTCGAAACCCTCCTTGGAAGTAGAAGTGGAAAGACATTCATCAAGCGTTGAAGGACTTCAAATTACTGTCAAATTACTGGCTAGTCACCGCTACTTGCCAGTAATTTGAAGATCTATGTTTGCCAAGAGTCCGCCCGGAGGAGGTGTTGAATTCTTTGCAAAATAAGTTAACGTAGCGAAGCGTCTTCTATATAAGGTGGCACGAAAAATACTAGCGTTACGCTATAGTGCACTTCTCCTTCTAATTTTCTTTGGAAAACAGCTACGTATGCTGTGCTTGATGCTTCTAGGTATTGAAAGTTCAAATTTTAGGGTCCGTTCGCGTGCGCAAAAGAAGAAGAGCCGTCCCATCCTTTCAAAATCTCGATTGCTTAGTCGCTCTGTGTAGGGCAGTTCGGTGATTCAGATCTGAGCACAATAGTTCAGCTCATGAATTGTTGCTTTCTGTGGAAGATGACTTTGTAGAAGTACAATATGGAACGATTCCTGGTTGTGGCTTCCGTGTTATGATATCGACGGCTATGACCAAAGTTTTCAACAAAAACCAAATCACTTTTGTCAGTATCAAGATACTGTAAGTTGAATTCTCAAACCACATGCATTCATGCTTTCCTACGATTCTTTTGAATATTCTACCCGGGTATCGCAACTAGACCGACTTGAAACAGTCCTACCCACCTTGTTTTCCACTTTTGACTCACAAAGTCGCCTGTCAAAACCTCGATTCTTCTTCTAACGGATGTGAAAAATTATTGTTTGAAGTGTGTGGTTTAGTAACCATAGCAACGAACTCGGTTCGTGCCCCTGAAATGATTGTTATTGTCGCATCAGCGCAGCTGAAAATCACCAACATTTGCCGAAGTTGGTGCCAAACTTGGGTATAAAAGTACCTCGTTTAGAAGATAAGTAGCTATGTAGTTACAGATTATGAGAAACTTAATATTACCATAAATAATATCAGACTGATATACATTTCAAAATTCATCCGGGCCTTCTTTGATTGCCAGTTCTGGATCCAATTTTCGCATCTCGGGAGTTCAAGGTCTAGTCTAAGCTGTTCAACCACGTTTTAATTATATCAAACTTTGGATCAGCTATTCATCAGTACAGGCCAATAAGTATGGCAACCACCAATCACAATCACATAAATTATCAGACTCGGATAGATTTTGTCCAAAATCTTATCAAAGAGCAATTTGGCATCGATGTACACAGCTTTCCTGGCTCTGCAACCAAAAACGCTAAATAATCTCACAGAAAAAACCCAAAATCACACCTCTTCAATACGACCCAGATTCCCCCTACAAATACAACAACTTCGTCTACCACGTCACCCTACCCTCACCCATCACAACAACCCAAACCACCAAAAAGCCAGGCTTCGTCCCAATTCCCGCCAACACTAAAGACCTCATCTTCCGCCTCACGAACTCAGCCGCAGATGGCATGCACATGGCCACCCGGGTCGAGAATGAAGTCGCCATCATCTCCCTCGCATCAGCTGCTCTCGCGGGTATCACCCCGCATGTCGTCCCCTCGGTCTACGCCTGGTCAGGCGCAGCAGGTGAAGGATCTCAAGGCTGGATGATCCAAGAATTCATGTCAGGCGTCCCACTAAACGAGTCCTATGAGGCCATGAGTCTGGATGAGAAACGTGGGGTTTTCGCGCAGATAGCGAGGATTTTGAAGGGGTTGCAGGACTATAAATTACCTGAGAGCATTACTGATTTCGGGGGCGTGACTTTTGATGATGATGGCCGTGTCATTAGCGCAGCTATGACGACTGTCGGTGCTGGGCCGTGGGAGTCTTATGAAGCTTCTTTTAAAGGGAGGTTGAAAGTTGCGCTTGAGAAGGCTGATGGGAATCCTTATATCAAGGGATGGCGGGCGAATGGGATTAGACAGCGCCTTGATGCGTTTGTTGAGAGTGGTGTTTCTAAGCAGTTTGAGGGTTTAGAATCGAAGGAAGAGCGAGTAATTGTGCATGCAGATTTCAGTAAGTTGACACTTTCCCAAATTCAAGTTCCTTTACGGAAGAGCTAACAGTTTTCCCCAGCTACATTCAATATCCTCTTCAACCCCCAAACCACCCGTATCACCGCCCTCCTCGACTACGACTTCTCCTTCATCTCCCACCCCTCCTACGAACACCTCCGCTCCTTCAGCGACACAGGCGGTCAATTCCGCGGCTGGACCAGTTCCGAAACGCTCTCAGACACTGAAGTGCGAAACGCAAAACTCCATGGTTTCCCCTCCCCTCTTCCACCTGATGGCGAGCATCAATGGGATGTCCTGAAAGCGTGGGAGGAAGAGCTGGAGAGGTGTGATGTGAAGAGACCGAGGAATATTAAGGGGATGGAGGGGGTTGCGGATGTGGATTCGGTGTTGGAGGGTGTGTTGCCGTTTCGGTTGGATAATTCTGATGTTTTGAAGTTGCAGAGTGAGGAGGTGGTTTTGGGGTGTAGGAGGGAGAGTGAGGTGGTGTTGGATGGGTTGCTTACGAGGTTGGGATATTAAGAACCATTCGGTCATCTTACCTTGGCGAGAAGTATGGAATAGAATTTATTTCACTAGGAATGTCTGCCTACCAAAGTCAAAACTTTGTTCCTCAAAGCAAAGACAAGGCAGTGACCCTCCCACCTGCTGTTCGGGCGAAAATACGTTCACGGCCGAGTAAAGGCACGGCCACTAATTATTACTTTTCAGCTCTGTCATAAAACACCTCAATCAACCATGAAAAAACAATTTTACTTTTCTCCAACAATATCTTTTGAACTCTCAATAAGCTAACGCAATTAGAAGATTAGCGGCGGGTCCGCAGGTCGAGGGGATATTGTAATGAAACGCGGATTTTATTTTATTTTATTTTTGAGAAAAGCAAGACAAACTTAGGATCTAATGTTACCGGAAGCCACGGTGCTGCATACGAAACACTTTTGAAATCTGTGTTCAGCGAGAGGCAAGTTTCCTGGTCATAGTTTGCGACCAGATCAAGGAGCCACCATTTAATTCGGTGCTATGTTGGGTGATTTAGTGATATTTCAATTACAAAAACATCCTCTGAATCTCTAAAACCCTGCACACAGTGAAAAGAGTACCATTTAATGTACGACAACTACAATAGCGCTGAAGTGACTAGTTGGAAAAGAATTCGTAAACCCCCCCCAAAAAAGAAAAGATTAGGATATTTAAGGTTTGAAGCTTCGTGTGTAGGGATTATGACCCGAAAATGCGTCTGGGTTTTCAAGTGCTATCTACGTAACGCTATGGAGTCATTTAATTCTCCTGTATATGCGATGAAAAAACACGTTGCATCCCTAATTTTGGTCATCACGATTTCATGCATTTGTACTCTAGCTTAAATGGCCAAACAGAGTCTTGGTGGATTTGGAAATTTCAGCGAGATATCTCTTGGAGATCTAATAGTTTTATCATATAATGCTCTTCGTATCATCCAAACGCCAGAATAACCCAGAACGCCTCTTAAAGGTAAATGATTCCTCAAACCGGCCAGAAGAGACTCTTCTGTTCTACCAATGCAACAATATCGTCTCTATACCAACAACCCTCTCGAGATGGGACCAATTTCAATAACTCCATAGCTCGAAACCTGACACCGAAATCATTACACCACTATATCGTCGTCAGCTCGATGACCAAATGATGATGCACGAGATACAAAACACAACAACAATATCTTCGTTTACGTACCCTCAGTATCAAAAACAACGGCGGAATAACCCCAAAATCAAGCGACGTCGGACTCGGCTCCATATATATCTTCCGCCGTGCAATATCCTCCATGATATCAATAATCTCAATATACCGACACGTTTGTAGATTGTCTGCTCCCTGGAAGCGAGCTTCCGTCAAGAGGGATAGCATCGCTCGAGATAATTTGATGTAAACTAAAGCCAGGCTTCGTTTTCGGTCTGCTTCATCAACTGCGTTGAGAGGCTTGAGACTGATTGCTTGATCGGCTCGTAGAAGTCGTTCGAATTGGCGGTGGCGGCCTTCGAGTGTCCATGTTAGTTCCATCTTGGGAACTTGCGCACTTTGTGGCCCGATCATAAGTGTAGGTGTGGGAATTTCTTGCTCGTTTACTGCTGCTAAGACTACGTTCGGAGGCTGATTTGGCGGACCATGGGCGACCATTGGGATTGCCTGCAGTCCGACTGTGGTCTGGAATTTCAATCGCAGAAACGATCGATGCAGGGCACCGTACACATCATCCGGATCTCTCCGTTCAGCAACTGCCGCTGGGTTCGTCGCTATGTCCGTCATGATCTTGATCCCGGAATCTAAATGCCATTTAGCAGTATCAAGATTCCCCAGCATTATCTCCATCCATGTGAATATAAGATATCCGAGGAGAAGATCTTGCTGATTATTCCTTGGATTTTTAGCATGGGATCTTCTGGTTCGAATGATCTCTGATACGGCTTTGGTGTACTGCTCAAACGCATGTGTTTCAAGACAACCGAAACTCACTGGAGTCCGGTCGTCTAAGAAGATCTTGGCCTCATAGACCTCATAAATGGCGCTTAAAGCCAGCAGTGATGTTCGAACCGTAGGGCTACTGTGACTGTACAGGAGCATTGTAGTGTCCCACAAGTCGATTTCGCATCTTCCAAAGGTCTCGGTAAGGTTTTTGGCTTGGATGAAGTGGAAACTCCTTCGTTCACTTTGGCTTCCGGGGATATCTATAGATGGTTGGTACTGTATAATAAATGGCTCCATATTCTGTACCCCGGGTTCCATAGTCTGTACTCCAGGTGGGGTCGCGGCCCCGGATTTACGCTTCGTCTGCTTCGTCGGTGGTGGAACGGCGTATTCGCATTGTCGACCGGAGTTATTACATTTTTTACACCACGGCTTGGTTTCATCACTAGCACGTATTAACTTCACTAATTTCGAAAACCCCAATATGAATAAGATCTACCATTTTACATGTCGAGCCCTGTTCATGCATTAGTAGCCGGCAACTTGAAGGGTCTGCCGCACTCACTTGCAAGTGATGCAGCCGCCACGGGATCTCGGCGTTCCCTTTCGGAATCTGCTTATAAGGTCTCGGGGAGGCTGTATGGCGTTGTTTACAGGTGTTTGATTCGGGCTCTTCTGTCTAGGTGGGGTTCTGGAATCATCAGGAATTCTGTCCTCCCAAGCCCAGTCTTTTTCCCGTGTAACCAATGATTGTGGTGCAAAATCCATATTATGACATACCCAATTCAAACAATAAATATAAAAAATCTCCTTTGGTACAAAAGTCCGTTTTGCTTTTACGAGACTCTGGTGGTGGTGGAATGTCTTGAAAAACAATAAGGGTCTTGAAGGGATGTTGTTGACCTGATATGGATTCTGGGACCCCTGTTACACGAGATCCGCGCCAATCATAATTCGGATACTGCGCCATTCTTTTAAGGTTGCTCCCGAGTGTTTTCTCCACTATTTTGGCGATGGGTAACTGCAAACTACCTGGTACTAAAACCTGGTAGATAAACGTTGTTGCATTTAATGGAGTTTGAAACATGAAATTACCTAGGTAGTATGACACATTCGTTTGACGTCAAATTTCGGTTATAAAGCTTTTTAATAAACCATAAACTTTTTTTCAAGTGTTCTATCATTGGGTTGTGATTATTGTAAGGAACTTTTACAGATTTATTTCCATTTTCTTCCTTCTAAAGATTCTCAAGTACTACATTCAGACAGCGCCAAGAAGTTTGTTGAAACTCAATTTGTACGTACATATGCTTGCTGCGGTATTGTTCTGACTGAGGCTGTGTATAGCTTCTCGGCCAAATTCAATATTTGGCGAATCCGATTACAAAATGTGCTCAACTTGTTCGATTAACTTTCCAAACATCGGTTGAATTGTGCTGGTACCTAGGTATTGTGGAATCGTGTAGCATGGGGTCTTCTTTCCCTGGCCCATCTGCTCGTCTTGCTGAAGAAAGTGCAAGTCATGAAGCTGTAGATCTTATGCATTTGGACTCGTCTGTCCCTTATGACACTTCCGAGATTCCGACTTGATGAGTGTAGGTTTAGCTGTTAGCCGTATATAATATAAACCACTTTACAATTATGAGGGATTGTCCATAATACCACTGCAAAGTGACAACTAATTACAAAGCCACAATGTCTACCAATTTCGTGGAAGAAATCAGCACAACGAATGTTACGAACACGACATCTGGATCTGTGATATCAAAGTCGCATGTCGAAACTACAACTCGGGACCAATCGATGGCAGGAAATCAGCAAAACGAGGGGATTACAAGAAGCATTTCAAGATATAGGCGATCAAAAGTCTCGACAGAAGCAGAAAGTCTGAAACCTGCGTCACTTCCAACGAGCACCCGAGTACCCAAACGATCATCATCAAAACCACTTAAGGATAGCTCCAAGCCAGCCAACACCGATGATGCACCAGTAAGGAAGGCTACTCACCCTGTTCGAAAAGGTGCTTCAGATGCTCCAATCCGTACAAAATCAGAAATGAATGCCACGAGACAGAGTGCTTTTCAAAGAGCAATGATTCCAGAAGATGAAGAGCGTGAAGTGGTAGACAGTAGCAACGCCAACCAAAGCCTGACAAGAAGAGCAAGTGACCGCGGGATCATGGCACCATTACAACAGCATAAGACGAGTGAACAAGAGCATTCTGACAAGCCATCCCAGGCTGAAGGGTCAAGAAAACGAGCTTCAAGTACCCGCAGAAAGTTGAATCAGCTCACCCGGAAGATCTGGCCTACGAAAATGCCTTCGAAGCGAGAAAGTGAGAGCACTGACGATATAACACAAAAGAGCGCTGATGGAAACATCCATGCGTCGAATGCCGCTGATACAGTTCAGTCCCTTGAGGCACAAAGACCTCGTCGATGGAGAGATCCGAGGGAGAGGAGACAGCTTGACGAGGACGATTTCGTGGAAGAGAGTCAGGAGAGACAGATACCCTTATATACACCTCACAGCATCCACGGTCCCAATTCATGGGAACACAGCAGAAGTCCACCGACTATGACTTCCGAGCCCGAACGATTCGCACACCAGGAAGAAGTCTTCGCAGAGAATGGGCTGCTGGGTAGATCTTACACACAACGGCAGCAGAGACGTGTGCCAATGGAGAGGATGCTCGATAGAAGTACCTCACACCACACATCCTCGTCCTGGAAAGGACCAGGAACTTCTCGTTCCAAGTCCCTTCATTCCAGCAAAATACCTGAAACCCAAACAACCACCCCCCAGCACAGACCAAGACCAACACTCTCAACAAGCGTCCAAGTCCTCCCCTTAGTAGACCACGCAACCTCCCCCACCTCCTCAACCTCCCTCTCGGAAACCGCATTCCGAAGACAACCAAGCGTGAGCGTTCGACGACACAGCGGGACACCACCGCCGTTGTTGGATTTCACGCCTGTGTTCAAGGAGGCGCCGCAGTGGGATGTGAGGAGGAAGGGAAGGGGGTTTAGGCCGAGGGGGGAGGGGAAGCTTGTGGAGTTTGCGAGGAATAGGGGGGAGGGAGGGGGGTGATGTGTTGGAGTTGTGGTTGTTGGGATAGAGAGGAGGTTGGGATGGATTGGTATAATGCTAGTGAAAGGTGATAAATATCTGAAGGGGGTGGTCGTGAAGTATGGTCTGGTAAAACGCTGGGTTTTGATCGATGACTGGTTGGATTGGAGTGGATTATCTTCATTTTTTCTAACACTGAAAGAAGGAGGGAGAGATAGGGGATCTGAATAGTATTTGGTTTCCGGATTTTGAGCTTTTTCGCTGGATATTCTCAACCGATTTCCTTACTTCGGTATTTGGTGTAATGTTCAGAGACCACGCAGGGTGCTACGAATGGATTCAATTCCAGGAATGAGAGGTCGTATGTCGAATCTCGTTTCTTGTATCACATCTCAGAGATCAATGAGACAAATAATCAATCGGCAAAGCCAACCACCCACACTGCTCCAGATCCCTAAACCCAACCATCTCACTCTCCGGCCACTTCAGACTCATCATCTCCATCCTCCCACTCTTCACCTCCTTCCAATTCTCCCCCGGCTTCTCCCCCCTCACAAACGCAGCCCACCTATCCAACACACTCGCCTCAAACTCCCTATCCCCCACCTCATCACGATAAGGCAATCCGAATCGTCGTATATTCCCGAAAATCCACAACAGCTGCCCGGAATGACAGTGGAAATTATCAAACGCGGCGTTCGGGTCGCCGAGTGGATGGGCGGGTGATCTGGGTGCTTCGCAGAGATCCAGGTGCGGCCAGTCGGGCGTTTGGTAGGAACGGTCGAATTCGAAGAAGTGGACGGAGGAGAAGACGCGGTTTATGACGCCGGCGTACGCAGTCGCTTGGTTCATGCAGCGGAAAGAGAGGTCTGTCATGAGGCGTGCGCCGACTTGGTAGACTGCTAACGTTTGGTTCTGGATGTTTGGCAAGGGGAAGAGGGTGGTTGGGGGGTTGGGTAGACCTTGACTTGTGATCCATGACGACTGGTCCGCGGCTGTGATGTTGGGTGGGTAGGTGAGGAATGGCGCGCCGTCCTCGCGAGGTAGACCTGTCATGAATCGGTAGGGGGCTTTGGTGCCTTTGGTTAGTTGGAGGTGTTTTGTGGTGAGATAGGTGCCGTCGACTACGAGATGGTTGGCTGGCATGCCTATTGGGACGAGAGTTGTGGCATCGATCGCTCGCAGGCATTCAACTTGAGATGGTGCATTTGTGCAATTCGCGGCGGCTAGTATACTGTTGCCTGCTACTTCGACTGACTCGTCGATCGTATAATATTCTGAAAAGCCTGGCGTGCCAGGTGTGCTCATCGCTATGGCACCTACAAACTTGCCAGCTGTGAGTGGGGATGCCATGAGTGCTCGTACTGAGGCTCCCCCAGATGATTGACCAACGATCGTGATGTGTTCGGGATCGCCGCCAAAATCTTGGATATGTTTTCTTACCCAGTTCAAGGCGAGGATTTGATCCGCGATCCCGAAATTGCCGTTTGTGGTTCCGTCTTTCAGGGCGAGAAATCCAAAAGCGCCAACTCGGTAATTGGGTGCAACCATGACTACATCTCCACGGGATGCCATATTCCCACCATCGAAGTTAGGGTCAGCAGCTGAGTTCTCGGTAAAGCCGCCACCGTATATCCAGAAGAGAACGGGTTTGAGCTTTTTGGATTTGTAGGTGTTGCTTGGTGATGGCAAGGAAGGTGTCCAGATGTTCAGAAAGAGGCAATCTTCTGAACCGCCGCTGACTTGAATACATTGCGGCCCATACTTCAGTGCAGGAACGACTTCACCTGAGCCACTATAAAGCGTTGGGTAGGTAAATCGTTTTGGCTGCGGTGCGAAGCGGATGCCTCGAAATCGAAAGGTCAACCGATCTCGGAAGCTGTGAGTAGTTATTAGCAAGTCTTTCTAAATTAGTACGGAGGCTTGATATATCCAAACATACCCCGTGACTGTTTCATTGTTCGACTCAACCTGGATTTGCCAATCTTGACCCACGTCCGCAGAAGTGGCGTTCGAGTAAGGTGCTGTCTGTGTACAAAGCACTGGAAGCTTAGCGGACGATTTTGGTGTCATAAAGCCACCAGACTTATCCATTGCACGAGGTTTATTGTCTTTTGCAAAAATCCATGCTTGATTTTGCTTCACGGATTTGAGATGCTCTCCTAGGATGTTGGCTGCCCGGTTGTGTGTACCTGGAGACCATAGCTGCTCTCCTAGGGCTTCGCAAGAAACTATTGCAGATTCTTGAGATTGTTCACGGGAGACGTAGAGAGCGCCAAACGCACTGCATGGTCCACCGGGTCCTATAATTTGTCACTATCAGCTTTAAAAAATAATCTATCGCAGTAAACCTACCTTGGAGATCATTGTCGCTCAGAATGGTAACATCAGAGTCCAGAAGGTCTGGTGAGGGCACCGCCAGCGAGACGCCGGCGACCAATGCTACGACTAACGGCTTTAACATCGCTGCGACACTTTTCATGTAAGTGAAGAGCGTGTGCGCGCTTCTTGAGAAGTGTTTAATGCATTGTTCTTATACATATTGCCATTATCCAGTGATCAGTTACTGCGCCGCTGTATTCCCACTATTGCTTGCTCTCCACTTATGGGGACCTGAGGACCTTCCAATCAAGGAAGACTCCGCACGACGCAGTCTTGGTATTTCGTACAGTCGTATTTATCCATTATAGAGATGACAACATGCGGCCAAGCCGCAAGAACAGTTCAAGTGTTAAGTGGGCAAGAAGTAGGCAAGTGATAACACTACAAGATTTACTTACAAGTAACATATTGCATATCACACTAAAGGAGGATTATTGATGGATTGTTGATGCGTAAGTTTAGAGAAGGAATGAAAGAAGACTTAGACTGGGTACTGTTTCGATCCATGTCAGCAAATTGATTTATTACCAGTAAAGAAAAACTCTTCGAGTCGTGGAATCTTTCGTAGAATCTTCACTAATACTATGTTAGAAACCTCTTATGCGCCTCAAGAGATGGGTCATACATCCAAAGAAACGTCTTTGCTGTTTTCCTAATTGCTTAAAGTGACACGATACCGTAGCGATTGACAGAAACTCGACGACGCATGTGGACTTCGAAACTAACTACACCACCAGCACCAATTGTCGGATTTTCTCGAGCCAATCGTACTTCATATATCTATGGTTCTCCTTGTGTTTAAATTTGCACCAAGAAGCAAGTGCTACACTCGATAAAGTGCCAAGAAATGATCAGAAGGTGGTCGCAATGTTGCATATTTGGGAGAAAACAAGTGTGATTTCATTTTGGAAGACGATGGAGTAAGAAGAAAACAGGAATTGGATGGGCCGTCATGACTCCGCCTTCTATGTATTTAACTATCTCTGTGATATCATGTTAGTAACTAGGTCACAAGATAACCAAATTTGACGTACAATCAAGCAATTTTTCCCGCCTCGATCCGTGCAATGGCCTCATCAGCGGTGACCACATCGCCAAAAAGGACCATGTTAACCAAGCTGGCATTGTGCACCGCATCGCCACGCGTAGCATTGCCATCCTGGACGAAGAGCACGTGGTAGCCCATCTGCATGGCTTCCCGCATAGTCGACTCGCAACAGCAGTTCGTGGTGGTGCCAGTGATGATCAGCGTGTCGATGTTCTTCTCCTTCAGAAGGGAGTCGAGAGCGCACGTGCCTGGTGTGAAGGCACTCCACCGGGTTTTCGGCACGATCAGATCTTCCGGCTGGACATCCAGCTCGGGCCACAGGGCATGCTGCTCCGAGCCATCGGTGAATGCGGCCCGCATCCGCCCGTACGCTTCAGGCGTCATCCGGTTGTAGTGGGATCTCCAATGGTGTGGCTCGTCGGAGTCAATTTTGTACTGGAGATACGCGATAGTTCCCGACGCGGACCGCAGCGCTTTTGACACTCGATTGACATTCTCAACAATACCACGCGCAGTTGGCATTTCAAGCAGCGCTCCCTCGCCCATGAAGCCAACCTGGAGATCAATGATAATATGTGCTGTTCGGGCCGGGTCGACGAGGATCTTATGATGGCCCCCGCGCATCCAGGCGACGCGATCGAGGACTTCGGTGGGAATGTAGGACTGATGCATCGACATGATGAGAATGATTTAAGCAGATGATGGTAGTGACTTTGATCTTTCAATTGATTTAGCCGCTTCATCTTTGGGGATTCTTGGTTTAAATAACCCTTGAGCAACATCGCGTCTCTTTCCATTTCGACCGCGGACGTGAATCTCGTCCGCACCGAGCAAGGCACGTGTGTGGTTCGTGAGCAGAAACAGTGCACATTTGATGAGCTTCCTTCCTTCAACGGGAAAGTCGCTCAGAGATAGATGCGAGTGAGTATGTCCGAGGACCAAACTCTGAAGAAAGCTCGGGAAGGGACGAAAAGTTGCACCGAATGTGAGCAGAGACCACCAGTGTACCATTCCCTGCTAACGTTTGAGTAGGCCGACGTCGGAAGGTACGATGTATTCGAGTGCCCGAAAATGCTCAAGCTTGTAGGAGATGTGAAGAACGAGCCTCGGAATGTGTTGCGCAGCGATACAGTGCCCAGCCGGTCCACTCCCACAAGTTATCTTCAAGAGATCGCATAGCCAAACTGGAAATGAAGGTTGCGAGCCTAAGCAAGACTATCTGTGATATCGAAATGAAGCTCGGAAATGTCCCAGTGCGAGTATCTGAGGAGATTCCGACTCTAGCGGAATCAAGTCCTGAAACCTATGAATCTGATGGAGAATCCACTTTGTCGGATGTGCTCGCCTTGGAACCACCATCACATATACATTCGCTTTTCCAGAACGACTGGCTCAATGTCGATACCAATCGGCAAGATGACCAGCTGAACGATCATCAAACAAGGCCAACTGCGATCCTATTGAACAAGGCAAGACATGCGCTACAAAAGGCGATTCCGCTGAAGTACGAGGTGTCGCAAATCACGGGTTCGGGGTCAATATGGCTCGATTTCTTTCATAATCTGTTTCCACAGCCATTTGCGCTCAAATCTGCGCAGGAAATCCTTGATTGCTACGAGGAGATGTGCAAACCCGACATAGATGCTATAAGTTTAGCTACGTGGCTGATGACTATTGCTATCACAGCCCACCAAGTGCCTCCACGATGTGGCAATCAATCCGCCTCGCCCGACCGTTTCCAGAGCTACTCCAAGTTTTCTCAAAAAGTCTCTGAAATCGTCGAAAGTACACTTATTTCTCATGATAGCGTGGTTAGTACCGTCAATGGCCTTGGAATGGCGATCAATTTTGTTCGACTGTGAGTCTCGCTATCCGCACGAGACTACGCAACTAACAACGAGCATAGACAAATGAGCCGCGGCAACCTACAAAAAGCTTGGCTTCGACTACGCCATTTCATTTCCATTGCAGAACTTATGGGGTTGCCCAATGCATGCCAAGCTGTCCAGTCTAGCCAATGTGATGGGCCAGACTTTGACACACAACACCAAATGGCTCAGCTGTGGGAGCTCTTTTGTTCTATCGACGGTCTATCTGGCATAGTTTTGAACATGCCCCCATGTATCAATCCATGTCAAAGGCCCAAACCTCCACCGCTAACCGTTGATGGAGTTGTTCAACCTCGAGCATACATCAGCAGGTTGATAGCAATCACCACCAAGATTCACTATCGACAGGATTTAACAGTGACACGAGCATCGGCCGCCGAGCTCTACGCCTCTGCTTTGGACCGCGACAGGGAGCTTAAAGTGCTAGTATCACAAACGCCGAAATCATGGTGGGTCGGGGCCAGCAAGAATGTCGTGCCTGACCATATAGTTCAATTCTTCCACTACTGTATTAGTATGCGAGTTCATCTCCCTTTTGGGACACGAGAAGATCCGGATAAAGAATATGCCTACAGCTGCTTAACCTGTAGAGACGATTGCGAATCGGTAATCCAGCTTTATATATTCCTTCGGCGAGAGCTTCCAGGCGGCATTTTCATAGCCCAGCGCTTAGATCTGCAAGCTTTCATTGCTACAGTCATTCTCCTTCTTGTAACCCATGTCTCTCCTTCAACAAATCTACAACATTCGCCGATCAATCAGGACAACATCGACAGCCAAGTTACACAAGTCATCGAACTCATGGACGCGCGGTCGAAAAATACAATGGGCTTCCAATTCGCCCGGCGTTGTATCAGATCAATCCGCTCACTAAAGGAACTGCTTCAAGATAACGATAAGTCTAGAGTAAAGGAGCTGACTCTGAAGGTGCCACTACTAGGTAAAGTGTATGTTCGGCGTAATACTTCTAGCTTGCCAACGCAAGATACCCAGACCCAACCGCCACTAGCGACTTCGATGGATCCAAATGTAGGGAGTCAGGACGATCAGCTGTTAACCAGTCAAGAGGATGGGTTTGCGCCTTTCAATGCTGACGATCCCGTGGCCTCCGATTTCCAGTGGCAAGCGATGGAAGAACTACCATGGGAACTTCTCACCCGGCAAATCGAGGATCAGTATGGGGGCTTGTTCCAGGACGCCTTTATGACAGACGGTGCTGGTTAGAGTAATGCTGCTAGCCTCGATGGATTTCGTAGAACGGACCCGACAGCTTCAAATTGCGCGAATGATTATACTGAGTACATGATTTTGTTTCAAGTCAAACCGACAGACAACGTTTTCCTTTCTGTTCATATCTATTTTTATCATCTAGGAGAGAACTAACCCTGTAGGTGATCCAGAAGACCTATTTCACCGAGTCCGCGGATTTACGATATCCCGGATTTTGTGTAAGTTTCACGGAATCTACGAAATAAGGCCTTATTTCGCGGATTCTAATTTTAGAGTAATAAACTTATCTAAATATAATTAAATTAGTATATAAATATAATTATAAGCTTTTCTTATAGTATTTTATAACTAATTATCTATTAATAGAAGTTTAGTAAAAAGAAAAGTTAGTAATAGTGAAAAAAGTAATATAGAGAATCTTTATTAAATCTTATATAAAAATACTAAATATAGAACTCTAAGATCTTCTATTTTAATTAACTTAATTAATTCTACTTTCTAGATAGATTATACTATTAAACTCTTAATAATTAAGTAAAAATTTCGAAATCTATAAAGAATCCGGGATTCAGTAAACGAGATCCGGGATTTCGTAAATCCGCGAACTCGGTAAAACAGACCATGCATGACATATTGGTAGCTGGGGTGTCACGTGATCTACAAGGTTTTAACCTGTGGCGTTCACACCCCTTTATGCGAATATATATTGACCTCGTCATGCTCGATCCAATCTTCATTCTTTCTCATTGCGAGCGATCGTGGCTAATGCACTTAGTCCGGAAATTCATATGTTTTTTTAATTTTCTGACTGTTACGATGCGATGTTTCCCTTCATCACGTTCGTGCTTCTAGAACGTTTCACGATGCGCCCGACCTGTTTCCTCGTGGCACTTTCTCACTCAGTCCCGTTCCAAACTGACGCCTCTCGTCGGACCACCTATTGATCCGTCGCACTTGTCCTGAGTCAATCCACTCAAATGGGTTCAAGAACCGCGATGTTCCATCGCAAGCAAGATGCCGGGCGGCAGGGGTAACCACGATTGAAGCTCTTTATCGTGTTATGGGAGTGCCCCCTATGACATGCAGCTTCAACGTCAACTGACGGTAGACCGCTTGTTGGTTTGAGCATTTGGTTTGAGGGGGATGAAAAGGTAGTGGTCTTCTTTTCTACGTTTCTATTTTCTGTTTTTCTCATGCGTTGCTTTTTTGATTCTTGAAATTATTTCACATTCTATTGGAAGTCGGATTCGTAGTCACGATGTCGCGTGATATATACATCCACCTCAGATCTGTCCTAGCACAAAATGATGCATTCTCCACCGTAGCATCCGAAATAGTCGAGCGCGCTGATTCATCATCCTCTTCAAATTCAGCATACACCACTCGCCTCTCAATCGGTATAGGAGTCGGCATCGGATTCCTCGTCTTCTCAGCTTTTTGGGCCCTAGCATTCGTGGTCTGGACTAGGAGGAATGAGTTGAAGAAGGCCCAGAAAGAACGCGGGTTTATTGATGGACCAGATGATCGAAGGCCGCCGGTTCCGGAGAAGGATGTCAGGAGCGCGTCGAGAACTATGACGATCAGGAGTGACTCTGATGTTGTTGTTGATCAATATGGACGGCGCTGGCGGAGGGAAGGTGGGGGCGAGTATTCTTGATGTTTTTGTGTCACGGAAGATTTGGTGAAGTTGGGTGTCCTTAAAAGTTAGGGGATAAAATCACGCTATATGCGATTTTGCTAACACTTCTTAGGGCCGTCGACATCCCCTGAGATGAAGACTCAATATTCAGTCTATTGCAACTAGGTCACTTCACCTGAGAACATATCTGGTCAAGGAGAATGACATAAACCACGACAAATTCAAACTAGCTCATGTCGATATTTGTAGACGAACAAAACCAAAGCCGTCGAGCTTTGTCGATGTGATCCAGTCAAGAGTCGCAAAACTTGGCTCAGTCGATTTGTGATCGCGATTCCAGATTCTGACCTACTATGCAGAATTCTTTATCAAGACTCTGAAATGGGGAAAATGCACGCCCATGCTTGCAATTGTACGTTGGTTTCAGTTTTCCAGGTCGAGTAATCCTTTTACAACAAAGACGCAAGCCGACCTCCAAGCTGCTAGTCTTTGGACTGAAAACACTAGTTCACCAAAAACAGCTAATTTACTTATCGAGGCTATGCTGAATACACAGCGAATTCTACAGGAATGACCTTGAGCGACATTTCTCGAATTTCGCGGGTCGGAACCAGGATGTCCGGCGATTATTCAAAATCGGTAGCTCTTCGATACGATTCGGAACACTCGTAAAACAGCCATATCTGAGAAAAAGGACAAGACTGTATCGCCAGTACACAATGCTCCATATTCATATTCGCAAGGGTGCTAGAAAGTGAATAAGAGTTGGGGTAGACTCTCTCGAGGAGGCACAAGGGCATCTAGCACATAATACTGGTGTGGGAATGTTATAAGATAGTATGTAAGAAAATAAGGCACAGACACGAGAACGAAATGTATCTTCACGTACCTGACCTGAATCTTTCGATGAGTGTAGACGTTAGACTTATCATGGCGGAAGTTACCACCATCCATTATAAAACTCAAACATGAAACATTGCCATTATCCTAGTACCAGAATAATTCCTCCCACCCCGTGTTTTTCTTTGTTCTCCACTCGCTTAATATTCATTTTCCCAAAAGGCTGTTCAACATCCAAATGCATGAATGGAACAAGACATATCTTGTTTTGCACTCACAATAACTGTTCAGTTATCCCTTCTTATTAGCAACTTAGCCACATCTTGTTAGTAATCAGTTCTAGATCTCAGATAAAATTTATCTCATCTACCCATTCTCAAACTCACACATTTCCTGCCATAATGTCACCCAACAGCAATGACGGCTGGGAAAATCTCACCGACGTCGACTTGAATTCGTCGTATAGCGATTTGGGCCAAGCTAAAATATCAGCGGCAAACGCCCATTCTCACCTTGACGCATTCATGGATGGTAAGTTCCAGACAGCGGATGCAGACATCACTTCGATCCCGCTCCATCATCTCTCAAGTCTAGATGACAAGAAAGATCCACAGTTCTTGGCTACCCATAGTGTGATCTCTCCCCAGATCGGAAACCAGACTTCAGGAATCGCAGGGGAAGATGTGGAAGCACCTACCTACACGGCAAATGAAGTCGAGATAGACTATTTCCGTCCCAAGAACACTTATTGGCGACACTTTCTGCTGGCTTTGGTAACTGCAGGAGCACTTTTGTTGGCTATCATTGGAATGGGTGTTGGATTGGGAGTTATGAGCAAGAATTGTCGAGGAGGAGCAGTTATTCCAGTCCAGCCAACTTCAGTGTTGGTAACTACGACTGCATCTGCAAGTTCGGTTACAGTTACATCGAGTCATGCAATTACAGCTACATTCACACAAGCTCCCAGGACTCAGACGGTAATGGCTACAATGACCCAACCGGCTGAGACCATCACTTCTACGCTCGTATTGAAAACGATCGTCACAGAGAAAATTACTACGACGATCGAGGTTATACGTCCAGCTACGATCACAGCAACTTATGGTTGCAACAAAGCGACTGCGACGTTCCAGTTTGTGTGCGAGGGGCCGGATATGAAATGTAGACGGGCGGATGGGAAGAGTGGTGGGAATGGAATATGGTAAAGTAAAGGTTGGCATCTTGAAGCACTTGTAGATGACAAGTCTTATGAACGGCCTTGCCGGGGATATCAAAATCGCACTATAAAAATAACAAAATAAAAGAAATATGATGGTGAAAAGTAAAATCATGATCTTGACGTGATACTCGCATTCTTTTAAGTGATAATTATCATATAGTTAACACAACTGGCAGACTATACTCCCACATACTAAGTCTGAGACTTTAAAATACATCACACTTCCAATAAGTTCCACTGATCTTCTCGCAGACTAGTATCTAGTTCGAAGTAGCAAGCACACCGAAGACCACTTTTCCCTTTGGTCGTCCATTCTCGAATCGCTCTAGAGCGTCCGAATATTGATCCAGGCTCCATATGCTGTCCACCTTGACTTTAAAGTTTCCAACGTTGATGAGATTGGTGATCTTCTGCAATTGGGCTCCATTAGGCTCCATGATGAAAAACAAGGTCTTCACTTCCACGTCCAATTCGTCGGGCTTGAGCATCTGAGGTTGACGGATACTCATCAGTAGACCACCTGGTCTGACTGTCCACCTAGCATCTCGCAAGGCGTTTCCGCCAAAGCAATCGATTACGATGTCCACTTTCTTTCTCGAAGCAGCCCATTCCTTCAGGTTTACAGTTCGGTAATCGAAGACCTCTGTTGCACCTAAAGACTTTACGAACTCGATACTGTCCGCTCCAGCTGTACCCACAACATCAGCTCCTACTAGCTTTGCCAGCTGCACGATCCAGATTCCTACCGCACCAGCTGCACCAAGAACCAATATCCTCTTTCCAGCAGCGGAAGATTGAACGACACTCGTTGGTGGAGCAAGCCCGGCGTGCACAAACAGCGCCTGCCACGCCGTCAGAGCCGACAAAGGCACGCATGCAGATTCCGCCCAGGAGATATTCGTCGGTCTGAATGCAAGTTCGCTGGTGACTGCAATGGTATACTCGCGAGCGTTTCCAGAGCGAACATGACTGGTTCGTGCATACACCTCCGAACCAGCGACAAAAGGTGAATTTGCTGGAGCACTGACAACAGTGCCAGCAAAGTCGTCGCAGGGAATCAGAATCTTGTGTGCATTTCCTCGTGACGGATAGTTTTTGTCCCAGAGGAGTTCGCCGTTGCAAAATGCTGCAGCGTGGACGCGGATTAAATGTTCGTCTGAGTTGGGTTGCGGAATTGGGGTAGGCTGGGCTGTCAGAACCAGATGCGTTGAGTTTACGTCTGATTGGACGATTGCTTTGATGGTCGACGGAATCGAAAGAGCTTCCATGATAGCTGACTTTTGAAGAGTGGTTCAATTGAACGTACAGAAGTGGTTTGAGAATTGTGAGTATAGTTTGACACTTGTGAGTACCAGGTACAAAAATGATTCTTATATTTGGAGAAAATATCAGTTGTACGGTCTCGCGGTCTCTCGTCTTGTTACAGTCCACAGCGGATACCTAGAACCGTAATGTTGGGGAAACTATTCGCTGACTATACACTTTTACATCCTGACAATAGCCTACAAAGTTCTTGTTATTATTGTACTTCCTGTCCGCTTAGGTGGACGCGGAACTCGGTGAAATAGAGTACATAATGTCGGAATCGTCGGCAGTGCTTTTCGGCAGCCCATGCGATTTCTTTGAGGTGAGTAACAACTGGCTGGACAAATAGGCTATTGTTTTGCACAACCCCCAAACGAAATTTGCTGCATCAAGTCCTAGACCGGAGCTGTCTGCATTTACTCTTCCGGACATCGGGAACCGTTTATGTGTAATACTGTTGACCGATATGTCGACCCCGTTAAACGTAGTTTCAAAATACAAACCACCACCATCATCTCAACTTTGTTGTATGCCTCAGCAAACTAGAAAGGAGGAAAAGAAGATTGCGAATAAGAATTCGGCAGATGCAGTCGCTTATAGTGACTCAGCCATGCTCCTCCATTTACGGTTAGTAATCCGGGTATCGAAAGCCTACGTACACTTGTGGCTCTTTCGGTATTCTCTCGACTACGAAGGTAGGAGTTTCGATGTACTCGCTCCAAATTTGATTTTTGGCTTCCGAATTACCGTTACTGATCCACGTATCGAATTTCTATCTGTATCCATCACTTTTCCTGTGTTCTACGATTTATGAATGGAGGCAGGCATTCAATGATGCAACTAAGCTGACTTTAAGCACAAAACAATCCTCCTAACTTTCAGTATTTGTATCGTTGCGTTTTTCCAACATTCCATTTAGTCAAATCTTACGTGAACTCATTTCACTCATGTCTACTATCACCTGGAATAACAGGTAAACTTTAAACGTTCTCACTTCGACATCTCGTTACAGTAGCATACTGACGAAAACATTCGGCAATAGCTGTCCAAGGAGAAAGATCTCTATTATCTACAATCACAAATTCCCAGCAGATCCATCTCCCACCGTGGTTGGCATTCTCGTAAACTCCCCCCGGACGCTTCATCCCCGCCTCATCGTCATGGAGGAGCCTCCGTACAGGCCGTGCTTGTCTCTGGCGAAGTTTTGAAAGGATGAATGACCAAGAAGCAAAGGTCTACAAAGCGAGTCATGTGTGGTTTGAAGACCCTGGATGCCACCATCGTGGTAGCGACAAGAATAGCGAGACAGAACCAGCTGTTTTTGTTGCGGCTCGCATCATCCGTACCGAGGTCTTGTAGAACGAGGGTCTTGGTGTTCTGGTTCACACTGACTAGGAATATAAGAAGGATATGTTGGAGCAGCCAGAACATTGAGCCAAGTTTACCATTAACTTATAAGGGTATCATATTGTCAGAAAATGAGGGTACCCCAGAGGAGCGGCTCCGAATTTGGGCGCTCTATGAAAAGAAACCATTAAACTTTAGTAGCTAAAACATAAACTTCTACTGTTGCATTAACTGATAGTTTGCAGCATTTTGCCTTATGGTGATCAAAAAGCAGAAGTTTTTTAGAGTTGTGGATATTTTCTTACCATTTCATATATTACCTAATGCTAATAACACCATAATTACTAAAATAGAACTTCAAACCGAGGCGTTCTCCGGAATTTGGAAGCAAGTCTGATATTCAGAATTTGTTTATCAGGGTATTGTGCATTCATGCTACAAACCAATATCACACTGTTTTATTAGACCTGGGACCAAGTATCGCTTCGCATTTTACTGAATCACACGATGTAATCTATTTCAGATTGCATGTTTTTAGGGAGGCTCCATTATTTATCAAACGATGTTGTCAAAATTGAAGTTACATATTTCCATACTACGATAAGTGTTCAAAGCTACAGTACACTCAGAGGAGGCAGAATTTACAAGATCTTACTTTCGGTGCTTCAACTACACTTGACTGAAAAATATTATTAATATGATGTCTGACGGGTTAACATATAGGGCACGAGAAAATGGTATGCTGACCATAAACTGTGTAGCGCCAGATCAGGAAGCAAAAACAGGGACATTTTCGTAAACTTGGGTGGATTTTACATGCTTTCTTATATGCACGGAATACTCTAAATTGACGAATGAATACAAGGGATTTAGGCATTATTCTGTCTATAAGTAAGTTAATACAGTATACATACTTGAGGAACTATGGGTCTGGTACTCCGATATGGCTGGCTCATGTGTACTCCTTGGACAAGGCCCTTAACCCAAAATGGACAATGGGGTGCTGCTCGTACCACTCAATATTGTGTAACATGAATCCTTGCACATAATGCATTGCATATCTCGCCTCCGTACCTGCTCGTTACTGGACCTAAAACCGCTTTGTCAGCAGTATACTTTGTACACTGCCTGATTCGGGCAGTGGAGTTTTCTTGTTGGATCAGCTCTATGTTTTTAATTCTGTACAACTGTCGGTTATCCAATCCAAAGCTGCCACAGACGTTGACATTTTCGCGGGGTAACAACGATTGACTTATTCAGCCCACAACAGCACGAGATAATATCGGCAGGTAACCAAAATTGACTTATTCAGCTGGCAACAGCACGAGGAACTGGTTCAGTGGCTAATGTTGATTCTCACCGGAACCATGGGCATGGCGCACCTCTCAAACATAAATGTGAAGCCAAAACCCATAACACGGACGTATAAGCAATTTCATCCCGTCTTCAATATCAATTCAGCTTTTAACTCATTTCTCATCAGCCAATTCATGAACACTAAGATCTCATCAAGCGCAATGTCCGGATTCCAAGTCCAGAGTAAAGCATGCTGTACTCGACCACCCGTCACGCTTTCCGGGGGCTATGATTATACTCTCCAAGGGAAATATGTCGATATAAACGGTCTAAAAACATGTGAGCAATCATCTTTTCATTCAGTTCTTCTCTGCTCAGCTCAGGAAAAATTGATATACATGTTGTGTGCTAATGAGGCGAAGATGTGACCGGCAATCCAAAGGCAACTAGGGGTATTCTTCTAGTATATGATGTTTTTGGCCTCTACATCCAAACCTTACGGGGCGCTGACATTCTTGCCTCGGGGTACGATCCAGTTCCTGATGGCGTTGGCGACTTCCAAGTTTTCATGCCAGACTTTTTCGGGGACAATCCCCAAGACATGGCCAATTTCCCTCCAAAAACACCGAAGCAATATGCAGCTATCACGAAGTTCATGACCGGTCCAGCGAATCCTCCTGATTCTGTAAAGTTGATCGGACCTCTGATGGAGACAATATGTAAGGACCATCCAGAGATCGAAAGCTGGGCCACTCTGGGCATGTGCTGGGGAGGAAAAGTGTGTACCTTGGTCTCCGGGAAAGGGACTATATTCAAGGCTTCTGGACAGTTTCATCCGTCCCTGATGGCACTGGATGATGCCATAAAAGTTACTATTCCACACTGTGTACTGCCAAGTATGGATGAGGATGTAAAAGTAAGTCGTTCACTTCACGATCATAGCGCATTCGGAAAACTCTGCTCCCCTGAAGCCAAAGACCACAGCTAATTCATGTTACTTACATAGTTCATGGATGAATGGATCGAGAAATTGAAAGTGGCCTCCCCGAAAAGCTATGCCGAGTATTTCGATGACCAGGTGCATGGTTGGACGTCTTCCCGGTAAGACTCTGAAATCCTTTTCAGGAAGGACAAGGCATCTGATTTATCTGGTGTTTGGCTGTGCTAATATCAGCAGGGCTGACTTCAACAATCTCCATAATTTCGAGGAGTACTTACGAGCTTACAGAATTGTTCGTTCCTTTTTTGCGAGTCACCTTTGAGCGAAAGGCGGAGGACAGATTTTGGTGGTTCAATAGGGCCGAGGAATTAATGTTACAAGCGTTCAATCAAAAGTACCCTTGAAATTGTCTTGTCAGCGCGTTGTGTCGAATGGATCATTTTCGATTTCGTAATTATTAGTTATGGATCTGTCATATTGAAGAGAATCGATTACGAAATCTAAAAGATTTCCTGCAAAGTTTGAAATATGAAGTATAAGTGGCGTAATTGAGCGCACTCCTGGAAAGTTATCTCGGAATATCATGATCAGCAAAAGACCCACGATTTGATAGTAACTGCTTAAGCTGAACAAGTCCTTGTGAATTTCTCAGCGACTCAGGATCATGCTCGGGGGTTGTCACTTGCTTGCTGTTCCTGAAGAGCTCTCCGCTGAATAATAAACATGGCGTTCTCTATCTGGGCTATTCTGCACCGAGGAACCAGTGACACAGGAAACAGACCGTTTACCCTTTTGGGTTAGGGACATAGCACATGCTAGCTAGATAGAAGATGCGCCTCCGGATTGACTCGCATACATAGTTGATTAGATTTTTTGACGTTCTTTATGCTAGGGTCTAAACCCCCCTTTAAGAATTCATTCTTAACTGGAGTGAACAGAAATTATAAGAGGCTAGATACATATGTATGTAGTCTGAGCCGTTCTATCCGAAACAGCATATGTTGTGTACCTTGAACCAAACTCAGACTGTTTCTCCTCAGCTTTCTGAGGCAAAGTATTTGAAATTTGTCTATCGGGCTACCTCTCAATATCCAAAAGTGAAACTTCATCAATTTTCGTTGTTTTTCGTGTAACAGAGTTGATGAGTTAAAGATTAGACGTGATCTCCTAGAGCGAATTTCTAAGTACGTAAAACCACACTGCTGTAAATGTTGAAAAAGAGTAAGGGCTAGCCGCCAGAACTTCAGTAGGCTCTTGCATGTCAGAAAGCTTCACTTCAATCCAACCTCCCCTCTGGATTTTTTCAATATCCTGGATTTTCCAGTAGATATGAGATGTGTGGTGACCATGATGTTATTGCATCGTGTCAACAGAATTATTCTCTCCGGGATCTTATATGTGGTTTAAGTGAGTGGATCCAGTTCTTCATAATGATATTGTCTCCCTTGTTACTCTTCGAGATCTGCTATCCTATTAGCTTCAGATTAGATATGACATAGAAACTCAACCAGAAACATGGATCTTATCATTATACACAACGGGACTAGCGACAGAGTCTGCATCTGAATGATGCACAACATTGATAGTTGCTGTCAGCATCCATTCAGCCCCAATATCAGTGGATCCTGCTAGTCCAGTGAGCCTTACACTCGTGTGTTCTAGCTGCGGAAACTCGATCACGGTAGCTCAACACGCATGCACACTCTCACCTAGATTTGGATGAAAGAGCCAAGGAGACGTTGAGCTCGGTTGAGATCTATGAGTGCTGTGCTGAGTAATGACAAATGGGTGGATGCGGGACTACCCGGAGCTACCCCACAACGACCATTGCCCCTAAACAGCTCGCCAACCTGCACCCCGCATCTGTTAGCTCAGTTGTGATCATACCGACAGCTATCGAGGTTTTGCTATACAATTCCAGCAGTGCAACGCTTGCTAGCCGTATTACATTTCGCCAAAGCCACAGAATTGCAATCTTGACAAGCCTGCACTTCTCTGACTAATTGATGAGCAGTAAATTGAGGGCAAGAAAAGGATTACGAATGATGGCAGTCAGGAAGGTTGTGGCAGCAAAAATAGTTATTGGAGGTTCGACTGGGGGTACTTTAATGCAGCCCCGGCTGTCGTCCCGTTCCGAGTAGACGCTGACCACCTAGGCGTAAAGAAGGTCGCTAAGTGTAACTTGTTTCTCTGAAATTTTCACACTCTCTGGTTATTCACAAAACTCAACTCTTTCATACGATTGGTATTGGGTTTTCTTCTTTAGCTCATCATGCTCACCGGCTGACGGCTCAGAGACGCGAACCAGTAGACATGACCGCACTCAGCCTTATCACAATTTTCTCAGTCGTCATCGACGCAAGATCGAGCTTGGTTACATACATGTTGCTCAATCCCAAACATGAGCTATAACGCTTACTATCTCCCGCTTCCTATCTACTCTTCCTATTTCTTGTTGCAACGTTCACCACCTTTTCTGTGGTCCCAATCTTTCTGTTCGTCCTTGGAAAACAAGACCAATGCCCTCAGAGATGATCATTCAAGATACTTAGTTGGGAACCATGTAAGGCATTTATCCATATAAACTCTGGTAGCTGGTTCTCTAACGAAAATCGTGATCCGAAGTTATCTCGTGCGCCTTCCCACCACATTTTGTCACCTGAAGATTCTAGATATGCTAGGGTTAGTATCCAGAACTGTAGTGTCTCTAAGCCGTGCCAGTCAAGATCATTATTTTCAGTGAGTAGTCTTCGGAGCTTGGCAACCTGAAAAGTTGTGAACACTGGGAACACACCAAAGTGGCGACGGAGAGGTGCTAGGAATAGAAGAGATGCAAGACGACTTGACTCCAGAATCGCGTATGAAGAAACAGAAGCCTCGTCCTTTCTTTCTATCATGGTGTTGAAGTTAAGAAAGCGGTAAATCATTGGCTTGATTATGCAACGGAGTGGAAATGTTTCATCTGCTGGACATCCAGTGAGAATAAATTGTTCATTCAAGTGAGTAGCGATCAAAGATAGTGATTCAAGAAGTCCGAGAAACTCTTGCTGACTCGGAAATCGGTTGAGCCAGACTTTAGCCACTCGTTCGAAAGCTGAAGATGAACTTCTAGCAGGAGGGCGAAGTAGTATGAGGTTACTGATAGTGTCTGTAGACCAGTCGAAAAGTAGCGGAGTGACTTGAGTATATGCTCCACCCAAGTCGTGCCTATTATAAACGCATTAGTAATGGTTGAACTACCGAGGCCATCGATTGAAGTTGTATCTTCACCAGGTTTCACAACTTTAGACTGACACTCACCAGTACAAAGTATTTTTCATATCTTGGTTCAATGTTTGGACCCCACCCCTGAGCTTGACGATTTGCTTTACTCCATCCATATGGCTTTTCCAAGCAGAAAAGTCTAATCTGACATGCTAAAATGGTCTATTACTCAACGGTCAATCATATAGAGTCGAGGGACGTACTGCATGGTGTGCAAATCCTAGAACTGCAGCTATCATCCCTTCGCCTGTTATACCTATGCCATCATGAAGTCTTTGGCTTACAGCTTTTATTGCTTTATTATGGTGTATGATTGCATCATGGTTAAGATAACTCGCTCCACCAGTATATTTTAATTTAAAAACCATCCACAATGCAAAAGTCGATAGCATCTGGTGGAAAGCAATGGGATCTGATATAGCGTTGGCGAGGGTTTCGTGTCGGTGGGCTACCCTGTTCATATTGTTGTCGTCCAATACTATAAGAGGATTAATCAGTGATTGGAATTATTAAATCGGGAGGTCAACATACTATACTCGATAAGTTTGATATCTTGTGCAGTAACATCAATAGGATATTGAAAGAAGGGATCTCTCTGCATCGTAGGGGATTCACTAATGCAGTCCTTGTGTAGCAGTCTTTGACAACGACAGCCTTCTATGTCGAATCCCTCCTTGGTTGCACTTGAACCTGCACATAATGAACAATACAGCTTTGGTTCTCTAGTTTGAGCACTTGGTGATGATGAATAAGGCACAAGTTCTTGATATTCAGTGGGTTTCGTAGACACACGTAGGTGGCTACTTTCTAGCTCGCGAAGCTGCAGCGAGCCTTGAACCAACTTGCTACGAGCTACTGATACCGGTTTTCTTTCCAAATATGCTGCTTTCCTCTGCTTCTTATCTTGATAGTGCCTTATCATGACATGGCGTCGAACGGTGCGCTGAACATCTAAATTCTTTGCGATATTTCCCGATCCGGTAATCCAGACAAGTCCACCTGTACTGGGTATGAAATCCATGTCTTCCTTGACAACCAAATCAGATGGATTTACTATGGAATAAATGTCGGTGATGTGCAGCTCTTGGACTTTGGTGATTCTCCCTACTTATCTTTAATATCAAAGGTTTGTATTGACTGTCGCAGGGCTGAACGCCACTGTGATTGAATAAGCAGCCCACGTAGTGTGGCTTTCAAAAGGCTTAATGCCAATATGCATGCGTAAGCAGCCCACATATTGTAACTGCCCTTCTACGCAAAATCACAGAATGGTAACACATACACCACAATTCAATATGTAGACGGCATATGGCATGAGAGGCACCTAAATCACTGATCAATGAAGGACTATCAATCCATGCTATAACCATATTAGCGCACGAACCATCAATGTACAGACGTTTGAGGTACAGACTTTTGAGGCGCAGCACAGGAACCGATCTCCAAATTGGCAGAGAAAGGGATTATTACTAGAGACCACAGGTAAACGACAACCAGGTGGGACTGACGATCTCCTCAGAGTACAGGAAAGTAACACTGATTTACAGTTATGTATGAATCTATTATCCTTTCGTTTTCATAATTCTCAAACCTTGTGCTCTCAGAAGAGAGAGGACTAATTTGCCGACGTAGCTCACGAGCCTGTATGTAATGAGACTCGTGAACAGTATTGGCGTCGAGCTGAGTATCGTTGTAGAGAACATGATATCTCCAGATGAATCTTGCAGCTCTCGCGCGCTCCATATTGAGCAGTTATTTATTGGTTTTAGATGTAGATTTGATTTTCAATATTCGGAAACACCAACATCGGATTGTTCAAAATTGCAGTGTGTATAATATTGACAACTGAAGTGTAATGTTTCAAATTGCTGTAGAGATGTAGACAACTACTACTAGTCTTATATATCAGCCAGTTGTTTCTTCTGAGCCAATCTTTGCCTTGTATACTCTACTTTGAACTGTCCCAATAGTTGGGTCTAAATTCAAATTCCGCATCTATAAGCCTTAAGGGATATCACTGCATTTCTCTCATAACCTTTGATGATGTCCATAAGTAGTGAACTTACCGAGCATATTTTTTATTGTCGTATATTTTCTATCATGAAAATCAAGCACCCCCAAAAACTCCCCAACAATCTCCAACAATCCCCAATAGTCGCTCTTTATCCATATTTCTATACCATCTTTTAGGATATAGGAATTTCCCAACGATATAGTGGAGAAGTATGCTATGTTTATTGAACGTGATTAGCCTCAGCGCCCCTGACTAATATAAAAAGAAGTGCTTTGTATACCCCCGACCATCACATCACAAAGCCCAAGCTCTCATGTCCAAATGTAGGACTGGTGATCCAAGAACAATAAATGTTTGGGTGACACTAACAAGTAGACTTAGACCTTTTCAAGAATGCTGTAGATTAGTCCGCTATAACTCATCTTTAACGAAATTGAGTATCTCCATGCACCCTGAGACTAGGATCCAATTCCAGTAGTGTACCTGCGAGGCAGGCCGATTCGAGGACAAGGTGGCCGTCTTGGAGAAAAAGATAGATCTTCGTTTACACATGGCTTATTGACAGCCAACGACATAGTTCTTCGTCTAATAAAGTCTCATGACTTGCTAGCAGTTGGAGTTCTCTTATTAAAGTCAGTTTTTCGTCGGTTTTTAATTTGGTGAATCTGGAAGTACAGCTGGATCAGTCCCCCGGTAAGGGATTTGTTCCTCACTTTCGGTGCCCATAGAGAAGTGGAGCTTTGTTGGATGCTTTGTTGGATGATGCAGTCACACTCCTCAGCTTCAACTCTCATTTAACGAAAACCCTTCGATGGTATCTCATTCTTCTCGGTGCTATATATCCAGGTAACCGAATCACCTCCGAAACGCTGAACAGTACCGAAGAGATAGTAGTGATAAGGCTAAAATCGAGCAGAGGTGAAACGTTCCACTTTCTTTGTCTACTGTCTAGCATGTCAAGACTCTTCGCAATCAGCGATCCTCTTGAGTCATCGACAGAAACCAAGTACTCATGACTGTTTGACTATACCCATTCGATGACAGATTTAGAAGGAGGAGTGTGAGTATAATTCTTGGTGCTGCTTCGCAGATTCTCTCTCAAAAAGGGTAACAATACGATCTTCTTTCCCGCTATCAAATACTTCTTAATTTTATCACCCACACCGCCTATATCTGAGCTCAACTGTACCTTCGAAGGACAATAAAAGACCAGAATTTAAGGTGCGATTCCTCAGAAAAGAAATCACCCTTTACCGACTTCGGTCGATCAACCGTAACTTCTGTCACCTTTGCTTATAGGCACTTCAAAGATGTCAACTGATCACCCGCACGTGAATCGTGCAAACAATACCGCTCCGGACGAGGACATTAAGCCACCAAGGACATATGGCAGCTTCGCGTTGGAGGATGCAGTGATAGAGAGTAACGAGCCTCTTGGAATTCTTTCAGATATGAGCATGCACTAACCCATCGAGGATAGAACTTCCGATTCCTGGCACCAAAATTATCTCGTCGTATGCTTACGGGACGTCGTTATGGGGCAGATGCGCCAAAATTGTCGCTGAATTACCAGATGGACAGACCAAAAACTACTTCTTGAAGGTAGGGGCTCTACCGCCTTTCTTTCCCAGCGCCAGGTATCCGGAGATGAAATAACTGCTGATTGAATGCATAGGCTGCCACAGGGAAGACCGGTCGAGTGATGTGCGAAGGGGAATTCGAGGCTATGAAAGCATTGAATGCTATTATCCCAACCATGGCACCATATGTATGGGCATGGGGTAAGTACCAGAATGAAGAAGCCTATTTCATGATTGCAGACTTTCGCGAACCTGGAGAGCAGCCCCCTGACCTAGTCAATTTCACCGCGCGGCTTGTAGAACTGCACAAAAAGTCCATCTCACCAACTGGCAAATTTGGCTTCCACACTACAACCTGCCACGGAGCGATTACCCAGTTCACAAATACTTGGGAGATCTCATGGGCAGAACTTTACAAAAAGCAGTTGGGACACATGTTCGCAATGGATGTCGAAAAACACGGTCCATGGCCAGAGTTCGAGCAGCTTGTTGACATCACGTTGAACAAGGTCATCCCACGACTTCTCGAACCTCTCCAAAGCGATGGCAGGTCCATCAAACCCTGCTTATTGCATGGTGACTGCTGGGATGAGAACACAGCCACGGATATGGAAAGCGGGGAACCATTTGTATTTGATGCTGGTTCTTTTTATGGCCATAACGAGTATGATGTAGGGAATTGGAGAGCACCACGCCACCGACTAAGTAAGGACGTCTACATGAAAAATTACAAGCACAATTTTGCACCTTCCGAGCCAGGTATGTTTTTCTACTTTCACTGAGACAGAACTAACCATGTTCTACGTAGTGGAAGATTGGGATGGAAGAAACCTTCTGTATTCCCTTCGCTTCAACATCGGAACCGCGATCCTGATTCCCGGATGTAATCAACGTGAAGTGTACAGCCATCTCGATAGTGTTCGCCGGCGTACTTGCTAACAAACTCACAGGGTTTTCGAGGGCATGAAAGAGCTTGTCAAAACCTATTGCAAAGATGATTGGGCCGCGTTCGAGAAAGGCAAGAGGGGCGGGGATTATAGTGGAGATGAGAGCAAGGGGCCAAAGAAGGAATAATTTGCCATAGGTTGTAATTGTGGTCGGTTTCTGATGGAGGAAGCCGTGACATTCGATCATTCTGTTGAGGAATATGCCGTGGAGGAGATAGCTTGATCCGATAACAGTCTAATGAGCTATTCCGATTCATTTTCCCGTGGCATCATTTGAGTCCCAACCTTCTTCCGAAGTACCCTAAAATCCATCTATCTCCATAACCGGACTTCGCTCACGTCTGATTTGGGTCATCGCCTCATCACGCCAATATTCACGATACTGTTGCTTGCTCTCCCCTCTCCATCACCTTTTTGCAAAAGTGCATAAACTCGTCCGAACCTAAATAACTACCCTTCATTATCTCACGATTGTCCGTGGTAAGGCACTTCAAAAGCCTATGTTGGTCACAGAATGCCTTTCAATGTCGATTGCTTGCGAGCGAGCACCGTGCATTGCATTTTGGTTGGTAATAATCAGGCACTGTAATTTGTTTCACCTGAAGCATCGAATTTGTGTGATCGGAAGGTTGTGTCTTCGTCCCACTTTATACCACATACATCAGTGTTGACTTTAGACTCCATACCAAGTTGTTGACACTAATCGGCAATTTTCTTCCTCTAGCCCTCGGTCTTTCCACTCTCTGCCTCTTTCGACGCCAATCTTCCTCTCTAAATTGAAGAAATCGTAGGATGTAGCGACGGTTTTCACACAGGCCAAGTTTCTCGCGCAGAAAAACCTTTTCGTGATTTTGAGTCGTCGGAGATAGCACTCACGCTCTGATTTCTGAAGGCCCCTTTTTTACAGGACCGATAGATTTTGCATAAAGATGGAATCTACTCAGTTAATTCTTATCTCTGTCCGGTCAAGTGTTGGTTTAGTCAGATGTGTGAGAACCTCAGAATGCTCGTTTCGGGAATAGAACAGAGCTCCTTCACTGGCCGAACTCCCCAGACTTTAAAGACTAGAAGCCTCAAAAGCCTAATTTAAGACGGCACGCCGCGAGTTTAAGCCCTGACATCCCATCGAACCCGAACTGTGTAGTAGGTCAAAATTTAACCCACTGGACAGAGATAAGAACAACGGGAGTAGTAACGGCTTCCCCGTCTGCAAAGTCGAGCTTCTTCATCCCGTTCTCTTTCGAAAGTTTTATCACTCGCCTGTGATAATCCCATCTCGTCCACCCAATGGAATGCATCATGTCCAGGATACCTCGCGAAAGCTAAGTCACACTGGTCTAGAATGGTCGAAAGGGAGGCGGCGCGGCATCTTGATAGTATTCTGTCCTGAACCCATTCGCGGAGCCATTGATGTGTTTACCATTTTGTATGTTATTTGTGCAAAGTAAATTCTGGCGGTGATCATTCTGCTCTTCTAGCTTATAGTAAATTCTATCATACCTTTACTCGACATCCTGGCTCAGATCAGTGGCAGACCCAGTATATAAGGAGTGCGGGGAAAGTCGCAAAGCTTCCGTCAGGCCTAGATCTGCGTCGGTACTTACCACCAGAGTGGTAATTCCGTACTTGGACGATGGGCAACGTGGACTTCTACCGGTAGTGCTTCGTACATGACCCAATAGCGTTAGTCTCCAGTCTGTGCGGCTTTTCGATACTTCTAAAACACCCAGGATCTTTGCCAAATCGCATTCTTTGATGTCTCTGTTCAAGGATTAAAACTGTGGCAAGTGTATAGTTAGAAAGATCAAAATAAGTCTGGCCATCTCGCCCGCAGGTAACGCTCTTTTAGCTCTTTGCTGTTTACGAAGTACTAAAGAATTATCAACTGTTTGAAAGCCTCCCTTTATCTACACAATCCGTAGGACATGAGATCCACACTTTAATATCATGTGCTCTAGGCCAGCAATGGATCTTTCATACTTGACGCTGAAAGAGAGACCTCGATTAATATTGTTATCGTCGGTGATGCATTTGAGAAATCTTTGACACAGGAGGTAGATTGCATTAATTGGGCTCCCACCTTCCCGCCACCACGGTCGAGGCTGATAATCGCCCTTAAAAGTCCGAGCCCACGGACGCTATCTGCAAACTAGTCGCTTTGACCTAGAGCATCGTCTCAATATGAGCAGCTGAATGCGAGAGGTTCGAGCCCTACTACTTCGATTGCTCGCTGGAGTTTGAATTATGGTTTTATACCAAGTGCAGTCACCCTGGTTAGCAGAATGCCTTTACCCTAAACATCTAGCAGATCAAGTTCTGAATCCAAACCTGGAAAATCAAATCCTCGACAATCATGGGCGGTGCTTCAGGGTCGTCCGTCATGGTAAGCAGACCCTTTTTCTCTGCATTGAATTCGATTTAACGGGGTTGTAGGGGATAGAATGGTCGTTACTCGGAGTGGCATATGTCTTCGTCGCCACGCGCATGTTCGTAAGGCTTCACAATCAGCAGAAGAACTTGTTGGTGTCGGATCTCCTTCTCTTGCTCTCTGCTGTCTTTGCTCTTGGACTGGCGATCACCGATACCATGACCTATGAGCTTGGCGGATTGGGAGATGAAGAAATTGTAGATGCGAGTACTCTCATCAAGCTGAGAAAAGTACTGCTGTTTTTCCCAATATCTGTTCACTTTGCTAATCGAATTATCTAGATCGCCTTCGCTGGCAATTATTTTTACGACACCTGCATCTATTTCCCGAAATTCTCCATCCTCGCGCTCTACTCGAGACTAATTCCAAGTACGATGCCGAGGCTGCGGATCGCACTTTGGGTTGTGTCCGGATTCGTTGTCGTGTGCTGTTTGACTACGTGCTTTTCGGATACGTTTTGGTGCGGTGCCAATGTCGCTTCGAATTGGTCTTTAGCAGACGGTGCTTGTGTTGCATTCGACTCGTTACACTTATTCAATTTGGACTGGTCACTCAACTTCATCTCCGACGTACTTAGTAAGTGCTCTTCGCATCTATAAGCCCACAAAGTCATAGACTAATACAGCAGTCAGTCTTCGCACTACCATTTCCCCTCTTCCGAAACTTAACGCTTCAGAAACGCCAGCTTTATGGCCTAATCTTCACGTTCGGCTTAGGCATGATCACCGTCGTGGTGAACGTAGCACGCTACGCCACTATCCGCCTAACAAACAACTTTAACGCTATCTGTAAGCTCGTCGTGCCCAAGTCCCGCTACCTCACTCTGGCATCATAACACCGTCTGACAAACAATCTAGACGTCTGGGGTATGGCCGAAATGGCTACATCAATCATGGTCGCCTGTCTCCCGGCGCTACGCTCACTTCTCCGTCGCGCTGGCGAGCTCTCCTCGAGTGACTACAAGTCCTCCAAAAGTCGCATTGCCCGCACCTTTGGCACCGCGCTCTCGAAGATAGGTGTATCGAGGCTTGGTTCGTCCCGTGTTGAGAACCTCAAGAGTAGCCGGCGTGGCAATGGTGTCGATCGAATGGAGAGGCTTTCCGATGGTAGAGATAGCCAGGTCGAACTTACCACCCAAAGTAGAACTTCGGTGATCTATAAGACTCAGAGTATTCATGTGCAAAGTACACGATATGAGTCGAGTGACAGTGCTGAGAGAGAACGGGAAAGGCCGAGCGGCCTGGGGAATGATTCGAAGGCTTGGCATAGATAGCGGATGCAGTCACGTGAGTAGATCTTGAAGTAAGCGCCAATTCAACGGGGGTGGAGCTCATAATCCTTCCAGCTGGAGGTTGACGAAAAGCGCCCCCACCAGATTCTTCTCGCCCCCAAATCCCGACCCTTTTGCTCACCGGTCGCTGCACACATGTTGCTGCTGTGCCCCCTTGGCAAGCCATTATGCTGTCGGAAGTTTCAGCCCTGAAGGCGACTGTAAGCTTTTAATTTCCCATGCAGAGCCTCAGGGTCATGTCGTGAGTTGCTTCCCAGGCCGATCTTGCTTCGTAAGCTTTAACCTCAACGTACATTCATTTTTCCATTTGTGACATCGTCATTCTTTTAAATTATTGTAACTATCATGTTTTCTTTTGATTTTTTGCACCTAATTCTGGTCTTATTGCTGTCGGGGGTTTCAAACGCGGTTCCTGCAGTATCATCCACGGCCGTCTCCGCACCAAATCCTCAATCAACAGCATGCGGTGATATCGTTAACAACGAAGGCAATTCCCCCCAAAAGATGATCTGGGCGACTTGCAATCTAACATCGCGACAGATACGTTCATCTTTGAGGCTAGCTTAGCATACGAGTGCCTCACCAGTGTCCCGTTCAATCCAGCAGTCGCAACGCGCTTCATTCAATACTATAAAGATACTTTACAGTTCCAAAGCACTTTGACCTACTTAAAGAATCCACCAGCTGGTTATCAACAACCGGGCGTCGATTTGCTCGGGGGACTAGATCAGTTACAGGATGGTATCACAAGAGGAATTTTTCCAAATCAGTACGAGTTTGAGGCGGCTCTACAAACTCTCTTGATCGCAGCTCACGATGGTCATACTGGTCTGATTGCAGGAATCCTCTCCGCATTCAGTTTCGCTAGTCCATACGATTTGGTGACGCTCTCGGTTGACGGGACTCAACTTCCAAAGGTCTATGTAGCAGAGGATGTATTCGATAGCTTGTCTTTCACAACCTATCAACCTTCGGCAGTAACGTCGATAAATGATCAAGACGCAATCACTTATCTGACCGATTTCGCGAACAAGAACTCGGCCGGAACCCTAGAGCCTCACGCTGATTGGAACCAGTTGATGCTTAGCGCGGCACAGGATATCCAAGGAGTTTTCGATGTCTTCAGTGGTGGAGCGACCTTTTACCCAGGGGACACAGTAACCTTTGGCTTTGAGAATGGTAGCTCGATTACCGAGAAGTTCCTGGCCATCTACAATTCACCTGGTTCCACCGGACCGCTCCAAACGGGTGGCGACTTTTTTAACTTCTTCGTCCTAGGCTTCTATCCTGCTTCGTTCTTTGAAGATGATGATGATGATGACACCTCCAATCCTGCCGCAGCGTCTTCGGCTGCTACGCCAACTTCCAGCGCCCAAGCTTCAACCGTTACCTCTCCAGCAGCACCTACCAATACTAAATGGGACTCACCCGCCTATCCTGACGACCCTGATGTGTTCCAGAAAGATCTAGGAGAATTTGGCGGAGGATTTGTGTCAGGATACTTCCTAAAATCAACCTCAACATCAGTTCTTAGTATCCCCAGTTTCGACGAACAGGGGGAAGCAATCGGCACATTCGAAGATACTATCAAGGATTTCATCACAAAGACCAAAGCGGCAGGCCTGTCAAAAGTGGTTATCGATCTTCAACAAAACCTTGGGGGCCAACCTCTGCTTGCAATCGATACTTTCAGGCAATTCTTCCCCGATATTAACCCATTCGGCGGTTCTAGATTACGTGCTCATCCCATGGTTGACCTGATGGGTGAAACGATAACTGGGTATTGGAATTCTTTGAGTACCGTCGATGAGGATTACAGTTTTCTGGCGGCCAACGAGTTTGTAGCGACGGATCGTATAAATGCTGAGACTGACAAGAATTTTACTTCTTGGCCGGAGTTCTTTGGTCCCAATGCTTTTAATGGGGATAATTTTACTACTACTGTAGGTTTCGCTGCTTCTTCATGTGATGGTTCTCGAGCTCCAAACTTAGTAAATCGATTCTCGATTCTCGGAGAGGGCTTTTGAGGATGTTCTCACTGCCTCTCTATTCAGTCCATTATATTTAGAGCCCAGGCTACCCTAGAAGAGCGCTTGCTAACAACGATATCTTAATAGCAACGCTACAACCTGTCGAGTCCTGTCTTTATCGAAGCAAGCACAGCAAGCAACAATCCGTCTTTTGGGGTGTTTGGGTTCGGTAGAGATGCTGCAACATATACTACTCCACCGTTCGCAGCAAAAGATATCATCATCGTAAGTCCTCGTTTCCCACTCTGGCTGATCCAAATGCTAAGTGCTCTGTAGCTTTCCGATGGTATATGCAGTTCCTCATGCGCTATATTCATGGAAATGATGCGCCATGAAGCTGGAGTACGTACCGTCGTGGTTGGTGGAAGGCCCACCACAGGATCAATGCAAGCACCAAGTGGAACTCGGGGCGCTCGAGGCTTATCTATCTCTACTCTTGACGCCAACATAGAAGTCACACAATTCCTCCTCACAAACCAGAGTTCACCCAAAGCTGCTCAGTTACCAAATCGAACCGAGACACAGAGTATTTTCGTAGTGTACGGCAATATCAACCTCCGAGACCAAGTTCGAAAAGACGAAACAATCCCATTACAATTTGCATACGAAGCTGCCGATTGCCGTATCTTCTACACCCCTCAGACAGTATATAACTATACCGCCCTTTGGCAAATGGCCGCTGATTCGATCTGGACCAAACCCTCGCTCTGCATCGCAGGCTCTGCAAGTACCACAGGCCAAGCCTCAACCGGTCAAATCATAAACTCATTCATTAACCCCTCCAGCTCTTCAGCAGGCATACCAATTCCACCATTCAACTTGACGGCCTACCTAGCCCCTTTAAATATTGCCTCTTCATCCACCTCCGCGGCCCTGAACGATGGGCTTACAGCGACCGATTTCGGCATCGTACGCGGAGACGGAAAAGCCACAACGAAAGCCTGCACCTCCAATGAGGACTGTAAAGGAAAAAAGGCTTTTTGTAGAGAAGTACCGTCTTGCGTTGATGGTACACCGGTAATGCGGTGTGTTGATGGTTGTACGCCGGTGATATCGCAGGGTGAAGGCAATGGGAGGCCGTGTACTGGTCAGTTCACGGGGGCTGGGTTGTGTAGAAGGCAGGTCACTTCTGTGCACAAAGTAGGGAGTACGAAAGCGTTCTCTGGGCTTTGTATACCAAAGACTGCTAGTCAGCCTTGCGGGAAGAAGGCGTCTAACCTTGGAGGGATCAAGTTGCCTAGTTAAGAGGAACGTAATGGGTAGGAATTTAAAAGTAACTTGTAGGCGTTGTGTAAGCTTAATGTCACAACTCACTTAGATTTTAGCACATATATACCCCCTTTTTATTGATGACGATATCCACATATTAAATTTTACGAAGCTGCCGGAAGCTGGAAATCTTCTAGAAAATCCTCTCAGGTCATGTCGCAACACGTTGCAACTATTGTTTCATCCAGCAACACCACCAATCACCCCGATCCATTAAACCTCACTCCAAGTCAATCGAATCAACTTCTTTCTCCCTTCCTCTGATCCCCTCTCCGTTCATAATTCCATGCACATATCCTTCCCCTACAACCTTCCACCTCTTTCCTTCTACGCTTCTTAGCACAACCGGCACCTTCATCCCCGCCAGTACCCAAACCACATCCCCCACCTGCACCGACTCAGCCGTAATCCCCATCCACCCCTTCCCGCACCTAAACAACCTCCTCGCAGTAACAGCCGTCAAAACTCCATGATGAATATCATTAATCTCCCTCGTCAACTCTGGCGGTTTATCTTCATCCTCAATCTTTCCCCTCATTTCTTCAATCATCTCCCAACTTGGTATAATTCCATTATTATCTGGCCTAGAGCAGAGGTCTTGGATTAACGATTTGGTTTCAGTCATTTGGGTGGTGTATTGTTCGGGTTCATTGTTCATTGCGACTTCGAGCTCCAGAACTCGCATGAGGATGAAGTACGGGAATGCGAGTCGTGCGGAACTGGAGGCTGGTTGGTTGAGGTAGGTGTCTTTGATTAGGGTTCGGTAGAAGGCTTCGATGGTGGTGCTTCCGTCTGGGTAGGTAGATGGGCAGTTTGAGAGTAGGTAGAGAATGGATTTGAGTTGGTGTCTTCCCATAATTTCTGATTCTGCTTTCGATATCTCGGAGATGGTATCGAAGCAAACCCCCTTCACGGGGAGTAGCACAGATGGCGCGCTGTTATCAACACTAATCGGAATCTCCCAAATCAAACCTGCACTAGCATTCCAGCGTCCTACGTCCCCACCCGTTAGTCGTGGGTTCCCAGATAATGGAGTAGGCTGCAACACAACCCGGTAATCCGGCACCCAGGATGGCAGATCTGACAATTCCTGTAATCCTTCTCTTTGCAACTGAATTGCTCGAACGGAAGCATCCTCTACTAGTGAAAGGATATTCAGATCACCAGTCTCGCGTATCGACTCCAGGGTAGCACGTGTGTATACTCGTGCGACTGACTCCTTCAATTCGGCTCCCATTCGTTCAGGAATTTTCTCTTTAGGTAGGCTCTTGGCCCAAATACCGTACAATGCGAAGACATGATCCTGCGCTTCAGTTGCGTTGAAATATCGACTATAACTCAATAGCTGTTCCAGGTTTAGCACTCTATCTGCTCTTTTCTGCTCTCGCATGCTTTCGAAAATGTATTGATTTGAGAGGATGTTCTTTACATATACCGTTTCCGTGGCAGTATTTGGATTTGTCACCTTTTCTGCTTCTTCCATGAGAACGTTTCCCAGGTTTGTGGCGCGGAGGAAGCGCGAGCAGGCCGTTATTGCGGACCAAGTGAGGGTACTTGAACCGCAAAGCACCAGAATCTTGGTTGGTAGAAACACCTATGCCCGTCATTAGCCTATGCCCAACCCACATAGAAAAATGAGCCATACCTCCTGCACTACCCAAATTCTACTAAACCAAGTCCTTTGCAAAAACGCGGCAAGACTCAACCACTCAATATCAACCTCATCGGTCAACTCATTCAACACGTCATCAAAAAGCGTAGAGATCCTCACGTTACTGAACGTCTCGGGTTCGATAGTAGAAAAGAGATTCACCGCTTCGATCGCCGGCTTGGAGTGTTCATCTGTAATCCCAAGCCATACGATTACCGATTTTGCGGCGCTATAGATTGAACCCATCATGTTTATCTGATGGCCTTTTTCCTTCTTATTGGCGGCTTCGTCGTATTGATTGATGCAGATTGCGTCGATCCAGATTAGGTTCTGGCGTTCTGTATCTTGTGCTGCGCGATTTATCAATTCTTTAAGCGCTTCCTGGAGATTAGATGTGATTTTCAAAATTAAGCCATCGCAGAGAATCGGAATAGAGCGTTCGCCGTTAGTGATTTGTATATCCGCTGGCGCGGACAGGCCGTGGTAAAGAGGGTCCGCCCAAGTGTAAGAGAGGCAGTCGTATTGTGGATTTTTATCGAGATTTGCTACTTGGAGGGATACTTTGATTGGCTCATTGGGACCGGAACACAATTTTAGAAGGCGGATTGACTCTGGTTCGTCGGTTGGGAGATCGGTGTAGACATAGAGTTCTTCAGAGATTTCCAGACAGGCGAGGTGGAAGGCCATTCTTGTAGTTGCTAGGAATTGGATTTCGTGTAGTATAGTTGCGGGTTTTAGGTATAGTTTCTAGGAATTAGGGTTTACTTAAGTTTTCGTCTTTAGTAATTAAGTACCTTATTAAATATTTACTTTAGTAGACTACTAGTTAATAATAGTATACCTCTAGCTTACTATTAAAATTAGATAATACTTCTTATACTATATAAAATATAAGTATTACTATTAGATTTTATTTTATATTCTTAGATTTTATTTTAATAATATAGCTACTTTTATATTATTAAGAATTTATTTACTTTATTAAATAGATTTTACTTTATATAGTCTAAATAGATTTATTTATATTAGTTTACTACTTTATTATAGTACTCGACACTCTATATTAAGCGGTAAGCTAGGGTTGTAATTTTGTTATAGTAGGTTAATAATTAAGAAGTATAGCCGTAAGAGCTATAAGACTATAGACGTAGTATTATACTACGTAATAGCTCTACTTAAGGTATAGTTATAGCTAATAAGAAATAAGGTTATTCTAATAATTTAGTTATATATTAAGACTTAATAACTTCTATTAAGTTACTTAAATCTTATTTCTCTTTATAGCTAATAATTATTTACATTATTACTTAAAAATTATATATTATATTATAATATTTATACTATACTATATAAATAATTAAGATCTAGTAATTTAATACTAATTAGTTTATATTTATAGATTAAAGAAGAAAGAACTTATAGAGTATTACTATATTATAGTAGTATATATATAGTATATACTAAAACTAGTATAATAGTGTAGACTTACTTTAGCTTATAGTTATTCTATTTCGAGTTTATATATTAGCTTATTACTAGATAGCTTCGAAATATTATCTTCTTTACTTATTAAAAACTACCTTTTTTACTATCTTAGTTACTTATATTTACTATATACTAGATTATATATATCTCCTTATTTATATTAGTAACCTATTACGTAGTATATAGGTAGAGTAGAGGTTTAGTATATTAAAATAAGTCTAACTCTTTAGGTTTAGGACAGCTAAGTATCTAATATATATAGTCCTATACTTAGTATATACTAGTAAGTAGCCTAAGCTACTCTCTTATAGTGTACCTAAACTATATTACCTATATAACTAACCTAGTCTACGATATACTCTCTAGGTAAGCTTAGAAACTACCTAAAGTAGTACTTACCTATTAAATATAGCTTTAAGTTAGTATTATCTAGTAATTATATATTATAGAAACCTATAGTAGCTATCTAAATATAGCTAAATAGTAGAAACCTAAATACTTCTCGCTTAATATTATCTTCTAAAGAACTATCTATCTATCTAACTATACTTTACTATTCTTAGCCTTTTATATTTCTACTCTTTATAAGTATTAAAATAGTATATTTCTAAGCTTAGCTTTAGCTATTATACTTAGAAATATAATATTATATCGCTTACTAAACTTAACTAATTATAATTTATTCTATTATCTTTAAGTAAATAATATAAGCTTAGCTTCTAAAGAGGTAAGCTCTTAGAAGTATATAAGTAATACTTACTCTCTAGATCTTATCGAAATTAGCTCTTATTCTCTATTATTTCTACTTTTTATTTCTAGTTCTAATTAATTAATTAATTAATCTTTACTATACTAAAGAGACGTTAAACTACTAAGTAACTAGCTACTACTCGCGTAACTATTACGTAATATAATACTCGTCGTATCGCCGTTCCTCTTACTAGTTAGAATAAACTAGTTATACCTCTTATTCTAAAAGAAGATCTTAGCGCTTAAATTAAGTATAAAAACCGTACTTCTTTAAAGCTACTAGAACTACTAGAGATTAAGCTTATCTCTACTTAAATAAATATCGCCTTTAAAGCTAGTAACTATAAGAAGTACTATCGCCTTTTAGCGAGAAAGAAAGAGTTATTAGATATTAGTATTAGTAGTAGTAGTAGTAATAGTCTAGAGAATAATTTTAATCTAGATCTTAGTAGTAGAGGCTCTCTAAGTCTTTCGAGTTTATTAAGCTTATCTCTTATAAGTTTTTATACTTACTTTTATAGAACTAAGTAACTAATTATTATAGTCTTCTACTTTAGTCTCTCCTCGTCCTACGACTATAGCTAAAGGTTAGAAATATACTTATACTACCGAGCGTAAGAAGCCTTACTCTAGTTACCTTTAGTCTCTCTTAAATAGTCGAACGACTAAGATTAGCTACTACTACTATAATTTAGGTAGTAATCGCTACTTCGTCTATACGGAGAGTTTATACCCTTACCGCCTAGTTCTAACTTATACTCGCTCCTATTATAAGAGCTTTATTATAGTCTATAGCTAGAGTCTTAAAAAAGACTTAGATAGAAAGCCTCTATACTCTACTTTTATATATTCTACTACTTATTTCTAACTTAAGTATAGCTAATTAAGTATAGTATCTTACGAAATTCCGGGCCTTGGCTTATATAGCTTTAGAGGTTACTAGTATAGTCTAGAAGGAAATCGACTTACTTAAAAAGAGTAGTCTACCTACCCCTACGTTAGCGAGGATAAAGGTAGTTTTAAATAATATAGTAATTAATCTTAAAGAGATTAAAGGTCTTCTTTCGGAGAATATAAAGTCTATAAAGAAGCGTAAATCCTCTTTATAGAGGTACTTAAGATTATATCTCTAGCTTAGGAACTAAGAGTTACCTCTTAAGCTATACTTACTTACTTAGGTTTAACTCTCTTAGCTTTATTTCTATACTTAGTTAGAGTAGTTAGCTAGTTATCTAGTATTTCGGTTTAGGGCTAGTCCTCTTAATATATTCTATTCTCTAGCCTAGTATAGCTTAATATTAATTATTTTCTATCTCTATAACCTTTTTAAACTATTCTAATCGCCGTAAAACTATATAAGAACCTCTAACTTATCTAATAAAATAAATATATAATATATAAAAATAATCCTCTAATATACTCTAGCTCGAGCTTAGTCTTAGTAAGTAAGCGCCTAAATTAACTCTAATCTAGCTTCTTAATTATACCTCTAATATCTTATAGATTAAGAAGTAATCGAAAGTACTTAAACTTATATCTTAGTAGGTTCTTAGTTAGACTATTAGCTAGTATCTTATTTGTTAGAAGATAAACTACTATTACGAGTAGTGTCGGCCTCGGCGTCGTAATACTCTTAGGACTAAAGGTCCTAGGATTAGGCGAGGTTATAGGAACTAAGTAGTTCCCGGGACCGCTGTCTAGTAAATTAATTTAGTTAAGGTTAGTTATATTTAGGTTAGCGGATAGGCCCCGGTTTAGGGTACTATTACGTAATAAGGAAAGTTCGATAAGTTCGCTAGGCGAACCTATTAAACCGGCTAGAAGTTTAACGAGTTCGACTAACGAACCTATTAAACTTAAGAAAGAAAAGTTCTATATAATATTTATAATTTCCTTAGATAGAAGCTTTATACTTAACTTACTATAGTAATAGTATATTATCTATTTAACCTACTCTTATTATAACAAATATACCTTTAAGTCTATAACCTAATAATCCCGTACGTACTTATTTATATACTAACCCGACGAAACCTCTATCTATAGTATATAGAATACTTAAATCGTTATACTTTAAGTACTTATTCTAAGTATACCTCGACTATTAATAATAGCTTTATCTAGTAAGAAGACTACTCTACTACCTAATAAGAGTCTAACGACTAGTCGTACCGACCTTACGCCTACTACTAACCCTACCTAGAGAAGTAGTAAGAAAGCTAATAATATTAGTATACCGGACGACGACAAAAGAAATATTATAGTTAAAAATATAGTACTACTTAAGGTAGTACTCTCTAAATAATATTTAGAAAACCGTTTCGAGCTCGAGACCTTTCTTCTTTAGACCGAATTATACTTTACCTTTAATAAAGACTAGTTTAGCTTAGAAAAGTATAAGGTTCTCTAGGCTACGTCTTATCTTAAGGGCCTAGCTTACCTTTAGATCTAACCCTTTTTAAGAGACTATTTTAAATATAATAACTAACCGGCTAGTATAATAATAGCGACTTAGAAGATCTTTAGAAATTTCGGGAGTTTTAAGATAGAAATACGACAAATGTTTAGAAATATTAACGCTAAGAGAATAGCGGTACGTAAGTTATTAGCTCTTACCTAAATAGGCTCTATAATCTAATACGCTATAGAGTTTTAACGTTATAGAAATAAGACTAGTACCCGCTACGAGGTCGTCTACGTTAATACTAAGAGAGTAGTGTTCGCCTAGTAAGGAACGACTAAGATAACTACTAAGTTATTAATACTATCGACCTAGCTACCTTAGCTAGTCGATCTACTTAAACCCGAGGATATAAAGTAGATATCTAATTCGATATTTTAGATATTAGAGACTATAAGACTATTCTAGGAATACTCTAGTTTCGAGAATATAACCCGGAAATAGACTAGTATACTAATATAGTAACCTACGGGAGATATATCTACGAGGGTTCGTAGTAACTTAAAGGCCGGAGAGAGGTTTACGCTACCTCCTCTAAAGTGCCCGGACACCTTAATAGAATAGAGGGTCCTCTATAGAATACTAGTAAGAGTATAGAAAAACAAATACCTATATAGTATTAGAAGTATAAGAAGTTATTCGAAAACCTAGAAGACTTTCGAGCCTTACCCGAATATTAACTATAAGACTATAAAATTAATTTTAAAGAAGAAGCGAAGTACTCTTTAGAAACCTTAAGATACTACTATTTCGATACTACTAGGACGCTAGAGAAATACGTTAAAGTAGTACTTAAGAAAGAATAGATTAGAGAATCTAAATTACTAATAGTATTAAATATACTAATTATCGCGAAACTAGGCGATAATAATAGAAGGCCTTATATTAACCTCTAATAAGTTAATAATATTACTATTACTAATAAATATCCGCTACCTAATACCTAGTACTTACGAGATAAGCTAGCTAAAGCTAAGATATTTACGAAAGTAGACTAGAGAAATATCTTTAACTTAATCTAAATTAAGAAAGACTAAGAATAAAAGTTCGCCTTCCTAGTACTCTCTAGACTCTATAAACCTTTAGTTATACTATTTAGAGCGAAAAACGTACTAGTAATATACTAAAGGTAGAACGATAATATTCTACGAGAATACCTCGGTAAGTTTATTATCTACTATCTTAATAACCTCTTTATCTACTTAGAAGATAAAGAGGATTATAAAGAATACGTCTATTTAGTCTTAGAAGCCTTAGTAAAGGTAGACTCTAGGTTAAAACTAAGTAAGTATAAATTTAGAGTTTAGAGAATAACGTTTCTTAGTTATATTATTAAACTAGAAAAGATAAGTATTAAACTAGAGAAAATCTAACGAGTCGTAGATTAGCCGAAATTAACCTATATTAAGAACGTCTAATTATTTCTCGGTTTCGGTAACTTCTACTAATAGTTTATTAAGAGATACTCTAATATAGTAACTCTACTAATACGACTTACGCGAAAAGATATACTATTCTTTATAAGAGAACCCGAGATAGCCGCCTTTTAGTAGCTAAAAGATAGATTTACTAGTAACCTAGTAATAAGAAGCTTCGACGAGAATAAGCTAAGTAAGATTAAGACTAATACCTTAGATACTACTATTAGTACTATTTATCTATAACTAGACGAATCTAGAAAGTAGTACCCTATTACCTATTACTCCGAAAAGTATTCGCTAGCTAAATAGAACTATAATATATATAAGAAGAAACTTATAGCTATAGTTAAATTGTTAAAACATTAGAAAATCTACCTCCTAGGAGCTAGATACCCGGTTAAGGTCTATATAGACTATAAGAATCTACGTATCTTTTTTACTTTAAAGAAACTAGATAACTAGAGAATAGCGAGATAGGCCGAGAAGCTCGCCTATTACGACCTTATTATTAAATATATCGCTAGAAAAGATAACTCTAGAGCTAATACTCTAAGTCGATAGCCTAGATATAAGAATAATAAGGTATATAAAAAGTAAGCTATTCTAAAAGAAGATATTAGGATAGAGTATATATCGATATATAGATATAAAGTATATATAGATATAACGTAGGGAGAATAGCGGTAATTATCGTAGTCGCGAGACTTAAGGTTCGAATATAAAAGACTTAAATTACTTAGAGAGAGAAGCTATCTACTTAGAACTAAAGAACCCTTATATAGTAGAAATCTTAACTCTAGAAGATTCTATTTATTAGAAATCAACTAGTTACTATTATTAATATTAATAAGAATATTAGTAATGTCCTTATTCTAGAATATTCGCTTAGAAATTAACTTTACTATCTTAGTAATATATCTTTCTAGAACATTCTATACTTACTATAGACTCTTTATAAGTACTATAGTATAATATAAGTATTTATTACCTAATACTTATAGAAGATAAGGACAGAAACCTTATTTCTAATACTAAGGTAATATCTACCCTTATAAAAATCCGTAGCCTATAGTATAATAAAATTATAGCTACTTAGGACAAAGAACCTAACGTTTCGAAGAAAACGTCTAGATATAAAGATAGTAAACTAAAAATACCTAACTTATATACTAAGGAATTTATCTAGAGATTCTATAAGACTCCGGAATATAGCTACTAAGAAATAAGAAGAACTCTCTAGAGAATCTAATAGTAATACTATATCGATAAGCTTCGATCTCTAGTAAAAGACGTAGTAACCGGCTATAATACCTATATTTAAAATAAACTAGTATACTATAGCCCTTATAGACTTATAGAAATAATACTAATTTCTAAATAACTATAGAAAATAATATTATAGAACTTTATTATTAAACTTCTACTATTAAGAGATCTAATAACTAGTATTAAGTATAACTTAATTATAGTTATAATAGAAAGACTTACTAAGTATATAATTCTAATACTATATAAGGAGTCTAGTATAGCTAAGGAGCTAGTATATACTTTTATTCGATACGTATTTATAGACTATAGTACTTTAGAGGGAATAATCTCTAACTAAGATAAACTATTTATATCTAAACTCTAGACGGCCGTAATAGTATATATAAGAGTAAGGCGGAAGCTATTAACCTTATTCTATCTATAGACAAATAGAGAAAACGAGAGAATAAACTAAGTAGTTAAAGTATACTTAAAGTATTATATAAACTATAAATAAGATAATTAGGTCGTACTACTACTTATAGTCTAGTTTATATATAATAGTATATCTACGGAAATAATATAAGTATTACTATTTAAAGCTAACTTTAGTTATAAAAAGACTATATTCTAAGAACCTTATAACGCGAAAATTAATAACTAAATAAAAAGAATTCTCGTCGATAATCTTTCTTTCCTTTATAAAAAACTTATTAAAGAACTTAAGTTTATCGCGAAAAGAAACGTATATTACTATAATAAGAGACGTAGTTAGAAGCCTACGCTATAAAAGAGGGATAGAGTTTATTTAATTAGACGTAATATTTAAATAAAATAACTAAGCGATAAACTAGATAATAAGAAATTAGAACTATTTAAAATTAAAGTACTTAAAGGATACTTAAACTATAAATTAGCTCTACCTAAGAATATAAATATCTTCTTAGTATTCTATATATCTCTTCTTAAGCTAGTACTATCTAGAGTACTACTAGCTCTAGTTATAGAAATAGAACCGGTTAACTCTAATACTAAGTATAAGGTTAAGAAAATCTTAGACTATAAACTTATTAGAAAGAAACTATATTATCTAATAAAGTAGAAGGACTACTTATAATTAAAAAATATATAGGAACTAATAAATAACCTTAACTACTCTAGGTAGCTTAAGAAGTTCTACTACTAGTATCTAGGGCCTCTTAGAAAGACCTAGAATTGAAGTTTAGATCGAGTAGTAATAGATTATAAGTAGAGAAGTCGTCGGGCGGAGTAGGGTAGACTAGTAGTCGTTCTACTTCTACTTCTCTCTTCTTCTTCTTCCTCTTCTCCTCTTTATTCTACTACTCTTTTCTCTCTAACTCGTCTAACTTATCTAATAAGTTAAGACCTACCGAAATTATCTTTTATTTTCGTTCCTATAAGAACTTTTACTACTAGCAAATACGAGTATAGTAAGCTAGTATCTCTTAGATTTAGGCCTCGGTCTACTTATCCTTTAAGAAGAGTTTCTCTTCTTAAACCTTAATACTCTTCTAGTTATAAACTATAAGTATTCGATTTATCTCCTTAATATTATACGACTTTCTAGCGGATATATAGGTACTATAGCGACTATATTTTAGGTCCTAAGAGACTATATACTCTTTTCTTACCTTTTTATAGTAAGAGTAAGGCGCTATCTTTCTTCTAGTTAAATTAATTTATTTTCCGAGGGCTACGATATTAAAACGTTTAGTTATATAGTTAAGTAGTATATTAGAAAGAAGGAAAGTCTATAGCCTTTAACTAACGTATTTCTTAGTTATACTTAAGCGTATAGTCTCGCTAGTCCGAATAGAGAATAGTATTATAAGTAGTATCGGCCTCGGCGTCGTAATACTCCTAGGACTAAAGGTCCTAGGATTAGGCGAGGTTATAGAAACTAAGTAGTTTATAAGACTACTATCTAGTAGATTAATTTAGTTAAGGTTAGTTATATTTAGGTTAGCGGATAGGCCCCGGTTTAGAGTACTGTTACGTAATAAGAAAAGTTTAATAAGTTCGCTAGGCGAACCTATCGAACTAGCTAGAAGTTCGATAAGTTCGACTAATAAACCTATCGAACTTAAGAAAGAAAAGTTCTATATAATATTTATAATTTCCTTAGATAGAAGCTTTATACTTAACTTACTATAGTAATAGTATATTATCTATTTAACTTACTCTTATTATAATGAATATACCTTCGAGTCTATAACCTAATAATTCTATACGTACTTATTTATATACTAACCCGACGAAACCTCTATCTATAGTATATAGAATACTTAAATCGTTACAACTACCTTAAAGCTTTCTTTTTAGTATTTCTATCTTAACTATATATTATAGATATCTATATACCTTAGCTTAGTTTCTACTCTACCTTCTTTCTATATAACTAGCCTTATTGTTTACTAGTTATTATAATAGATCTTCTACGACTAACCTAGAATTAATTAAATATCTTTAAATAACCTCTAAAGAGCTATTACCTCCTTTTCTATACTAGAGAGTCCTAGAAGCTCTACTTCTATTATTAAGAGTATAATTATACCTTATTAAGTTACTCTCTAGTAGATTAAACCTCTAAATAATATAATAATAAAACTATATAACGACTTACGAGATTTAGAGTTATCTATAAATAAAGTATCGAAAGCTATAATTAAAGTATCTAAGAGGTTAAGAGATAAGCTTATCTTAAGTAGATAAGTATAGAATTAAATAGCGAGGAAACGTATTTTAAATAGATAACGTATTGTCTAATCTACTACTTTAAGGTACTTAGAAGCTAGGTTTTAAAGAAAATAAGATAGCTAGAAGGCTATAAAAGCGACGTCTAGTCTAATTATAATTATAGTATATAAGATTAAACTAACTTTCTCTTAGAACTTCTTAACCTTTACCTTTAACGCTTAATCCTAGTTTTTAATAAAGTCGATAGTTAGAAGTAGAGTTACTAGAATTACCCTCTCGGCTAAGCCGAAACGTAAAGTAATTTTCTCGATATATATGTCGTAGACTAGTTCTATAGTCCTCTTAACTCTATCTCTTAAGATCCTAATTCTAAGAAACTAATAGTAGTCTCTAAGCTTAGTTAACTCGTATAAGTGTCTTATTCTATTAAATATAAGCTTAGCTATAGCCTTATTCTGTTTATAGTATAATATAATAATATTGTCGACATAGAAGATAATAAGGACTTTACACTTCTTATTATATATTAAATATAGCTCTTCTTTACTTAACGTTAAGCCTTAAGCTTAAATTATAGTAATAAAGTTATTATACTATAGTACTAGAGAATCCCTTAATCTATATAGTACTCTATCTAATTTAATATACTTATCTACTTACTTAAATCCTAGTAGTAGGTAGTAATATACTAAGTCTTTATTCTTCTTTTATACTATATTAATAAAGGTATTTACGACGTCGAACTATTTTATCTCGAGGTCGTATTTAGTAGCTAAAGCGTAATATAGGCGGAAGGACTTAGTAGCTAAGGTTACTATATAAGTTAATTAAATAGTATTCTTATATTATAGATTACCTCTTACTACGAGCCTTAATTTACAACGTAGTAATTTGCCTTTCTAATTAAGCTTATATATAAATACCTACTTTACTAGAATAGATATCTTTAGTATATCGCTTATTAAATAGATTATCTAATAGTTCTTCTTTTCTAGGTTCTTAATTTTATTTACTATATTCTTAATAAACTTATCTTCTAATTTATATATTTCGAGGTTCTTCTATTTAGTTAGAAGAGTCGAAAGATTTATATATATAATACTCGGAGTCGCTTATAAACTTATCTTTATATATACTAGGTACTTACTCTAAATAACCGAGGTAGCTTTTAGAAGCTCTTTATAATTTATCGGAGTATTTACCCCCTCTATTTTACTACTTAGAGGCGCCGATAAGCGCCTTTTCGCCTATAATAAATACTTATTTTAAATAATTAAAGTAGTAACTATATTATAGATATTATTATAGCTCTCTTAGTCTAGGAGCCTTTATTTAATAGTTTTCTAAGTCTTTAGCGACTAGAACATTTCTAAGAATTACTCTATTTCTCTATTTAATTAATTAATATCTCTATCTAGAACGGTATAGATTTCTAACGTCTTTTCTTTATCGAAGTCTCTCTTTAGTTTCTCTTCTCCTAGTTTCTACTTCGTCCTAGTCGAATACTCTCTTATTTATTTATAGACCTTCTATATTCTCTTTACCGAGGCTTTAGTTATTATTACTCGAGTAATCGACTTAGTATTATCCTTACTCTAAGCTACTATAGTTTTACTATCTAATTTCTATCTCTTAGACGACTCGGCTTTAGCGGTTCTCTTATTAATATATTAATAATTAGAAGCGATAAGTATATACTAAACTACTACTTAAGGGATTCCTCTTATAATATAATTATTCTATAGCTATAAAGTTAAGTTTAGCTCCGCTAGTACTTTCTCTAATACCCTCGACGTCGACGACGTCTATTCTAAGGTAGTTTCTATACCTCTAGTCTATTTAGACTTAGAGGTATTCTTAGAAGTTAAAAGTCTAATACTACTAGTTCTTACCCCCGATTTTAGCTTATAGCGCTAAGTATCTAGCTAGTATATTCTAGTACTCGCCTCTTCTAGCTAAGCTTTTATAATATCTATCGGGCTTTCTCTATTCTTATTAACTTATAGTTAATAGGTTCTTAGTATATTATCTTCTTTAAAGATACCTTTAATTATTATATCTACGTCCTAAAGAGCTTTATTAAAAGGTTCTTAAATCTCGTTAACTAGGCTTCTCTTCTTTTAGATTTCTAAAGCTAGGTCTCCTTTAGAGGCTTTATTATAGAAGCTAGTTTTATTAAAGACGACGTTATAAGTAATAATAACTTCTTTTAGCTCTAGAATCTAGATCTTATAGATATTTAATATAACGTAATCTATAAGGTATTTAATATAAGCTCTTATTATAGTTTTAAACCCTTTCTTAAATAGTCTAGTCTCTCTATCTCTTTTTATAGTATATACTCTATAACTATAGATATAGATACTATTCTAATCTAGCTTTAAATCTATAGTAATTAGCTTAATTACGTCTAGATTAAAATAGTAATAGTAGTTTCGAAACTATTATAGTAGTACTTTATTTAGTAATTTCTAGTTATACCTTTCTACTAGACTTATATTATATAGGTAAGCTTCTACTTACGTCGATTCTAGCTATAGATTCTCTAGAAGGTTAGTATATATAAGTACTATAATCGACCTTAAAATTACCTTCTATTCTACTTTCTTACTCTTACTATTAGGCTTCTTTATATATAGTAGAGTTAACTTAATAGCTATTCTCTTCTTCTCTATAAATTTCTTATACTCCGACTTACTAAAATATAAGAAAACTCCCCTTTCTTCGTTATACCGAAATATATAGATATATAGCCTATATTATCTTATAACTTAGGTGTTAAAGTTCTATAATACTCTTAAGATCTTAACCTACTTTCTTATTAGTAGAGCGAACGTCTATAGTTTACTACTATACTTATTCTTAATAATAAGTAGCTATCGGCTAGAGTTATATACTTTATTATATATTACGAGTAGCGTCGGCCTCGGCGTCGTAATACTCCTAGGACTAAAAGTCCTAGAATTAGGCGAGGTTACGGGAATTAAGTAGTTTTTAGGACTACTGTCTAATAGTTTAATTTAGTTAATATTAGTTAGGTTTAGATTAGCGGATAGGCCTCGGTTTAGGGTACTATTACGTAATAATAAAAGTTCGATAAGTTTACTAAGTAAACCTATCGAACTAGGTAAGAGTTCGATAAGTTTAACTAGTAAGCCTATCGAACTTAAGAAAAGAAAAGTTCTATATAATAATTATAATTTCCTTAGATAGGAGCTTTGTACTTAACTTATTATAGTAATAGTATATTATCTATTTAACTTACTCTTATTATAACGAATAGATCTCTAAATCTATAAGTAATAATCTTCTGCCTACTTCTTAATATACTAACCTTATAATAACCCTAGTCTACTCTAAGTAAAACTAAATCGTTATACTTTAAGTACCTTATTCTTAGTAAGTACTAGATTATTAATAATAGCCCTAAACGTTACTAGTCTAGCCGGAAGCGTCGTAGAAACCCCGGTACTACTACTACTACTACTACTAATCTCTACTATAATCGAAGTAAAGAAGGGCCTACGAATCCCTCTACTAGACAAGTATAATAGAACTCTAGCTAACCTAGAATAGTTTATTATAAAGACTTAACTCTATATAGGTTTTTATAGAGATAAGTTTAGAAACGAAATAGATAAGGTTTTATTTCTAATCTCGCGCTTCGAGGGAAGAGCCTATAACTAGATCGAACCTTACGTTAGTAATTACTAGGAGAATAAGACCTAAATAGGCTTAGTATCTATAGTTTACTCCTAGTTTATTAAAGATTATTTTAAAATACTAAAAGACTTTATAATCGGTATAAGAAAAGCCTTTAGAGATATCGATATTAAGAAAAAGTTAGAGCTAGCCCTACTTAAGCTTACCTAGACTAGGTTAGCTATCTACTATAATATCGACTTCTAGTAAACCTTAGCTAGGTTAGGACTAGACAATAAAGCTTTAAGAATATTATTCTATAGAGAATTAAAGAAATTTATAAAGGATAAATTATTATGTATAGATTCTCTTAAGGACCTTTATATACTAAGTAAAGCCGCTATTAAAATCGATAACCGAGTATATAAGCGCTATATCGAAAAGAAAGAAGTCTATTCTTACTATATACGTCTAATAAAGAACTACTATAGTAACCTAATAGAACTTAACGCGATTAGTAGAAGAGAACTTAACACCTTAAAGAAGAATAGAAAGAAGCTTTTAAATAAGAAAAGAATATAATAAAGAGAGAAGGGACTCTACTTTAAGTATAGAGAAAAAGGTTATATAGCTAGTTTCTATTATAAAGAAAAGCTATAAAAAGACTAGAAAAAATAGTTCGGTAATACTAAATAGTTAGTAGTAATAAATAAAGCTACCCTACTAGAAGGTAATTAGGGTAAGTAAGAGGCTACTAAATTTAGTTTAGTAGTCTAGATAAGGTCCGAAAAACCTCTAGTAACTAAGAAATATAGGATCGAAGACTCCTTATACTAGATAGACTTAGAACCTAATAGCCTCTCGGCCTACTAACTCGAGAAAGTAATTTTAAAATATAGGGAATACTAGTACTTCTAGGAGATAATAGAAGAGAGAAATATCTAGAAAACCGAGAATAATTAAAAGTTTACTACTAACTATTAGATATAGAGAGAGAAACCCGTAACTAATATATATTATAAAGTATTTTTTATAGATATAAAAAGAATAGTATTCTAATAAGAACGTACCTAGAAGATAACCGTCGAACTACTTAGACTAATTAGATAGTTACTCTACTTAAACGATCTCCTTAAACTAGAAGATATATAGGAAATTATTAGTAAAGCTCTAGGGAAGCGTATCTAGGAGTGGGTCTCCTTTATTAAAGGACAAATAAGTGAGTTTACTTAGTAGAAAGCCCTAGTCTCTAATACCTATACTCTATACCTTAGTATACTCTATTAGTTATAAGAATAGGTAACGCGATACTATATATAGACTAACCTACTCCGAAATATAGAGATTATAGAGATATTATTAGACCCTTATAAGCTCTATACTACTAAAGAATAGAGATAAATTACGGTCGAAATAAAGATTAAAGGAAAACTAATTAGAGTTATAATTAACTTAGAAGCTAATAGAAACTATATCTTACTCTCTATAGTAAAGAAATTAAATATTTCTATAACTAATATTTACCTAGATACTCTATAGCTAGTAGATAGGTTAGATTATAGTAATAATACTCTATAGCTAGTAGATAGGTTAGATTATAGTAATAGATAAGTAGATAAAGTAACTATTCTATCTAAGTTATTCTTACTAGATAGATATAGAGCTAATATCTAGTTTAATATTACCGAAATTAGAAACTATAAGGCTATATTAGGAATAGCCTAGATTCGAGAGTATAACCCCGAAATAGACTAGTATACTAATACTATAACCTATAGAAGATACGCCTATAAGGGTACGTAGGTTTAACTATAAGGCTAGAAAGAGGTTTATACTACTTTCTCTAAAGCGCCTAGATACCTCGAAGAAATAGAGAGTTCTCTATAGGTTACTATTAATAATAGTAAAGAAAAACAAATACCTATATAGTATAGAAGATTTAAAAGGTTATTCGAAAACCTAGAAGACTTTTAAGCCTTACCTAAATACTAACTATAAAATTACGAGATTAATCTAAAAGAAGAAAGATAACTACCTTTTAAGAAATTAAGACGATACTAGTTCGACGTCTTTAAGACGTTAAAGAAATATATCGATATAGTACTTAAGAAAAAATAGATTAGACTATCTAAATTACTAGTAGCTTTAAATATATTAGTAGTAGTAAAGCTAAGTAATAATAAAGAAAGACTTTATAAAGACTTTCGAAGACTAAATAATATTACTATTAGAGACTAATACTCTTTACTAAATATATAGTATCTATAGAATAGACTAGCTAAAGTAAAAATATTTATAAAACTTAACTAGAGAAATACCTTTAATCTTATTAGAATTAAGAAAGAATATAAGTAAATAACTATATTTATTATACTCTCTAGCTAATATAAATATACTATTATACTATTTAGGCTAACTAACGCCTCTATAATATACTAGAGATAGAATAATAATATTCTATAAGAGTACCTCGATAAGTTTATTATCTATTACTTCGATAATATTCTCGTTTATTTAGAAAATAATAATAAATATAAGAAGTATATCTATTTAGTTCTAGAAGCCTTAGCTAAGGTAGACTCTAGACTAAAGCTAGAGAAGTACGAATTTAGTACTTAGAAAACTAAGCTCCTAGGGTTTATTATTAAACTAGAAAAAATAAATATCGACTTAGAGAAGATCTAATAAATAAAGAACTAGCTAGAATTAGAAAATATTAAGAATATCTAGTCGTTCCTCGGCTTTAGAAACTTCTACCGACAATTTATAGAAGAATATTTAAAAATTATAGGACCGCTTACTAATCTTACTCGAAAAGACGTACCTTTCTTTATAGGAGAAAAGGAGAGAGCGGCTATATAAGAATTAAAAGACTAGTTTACTAAGGAGCTAGTTATTAGGAGTTTTAGTATTAATAAACTAAGTATAGTCGAGACTAATACTTTAGATACTACTATAGATACTATTTACTTATAACTAGATAAGAATAGAAAGATATACTTTATTATATATTACTTTAAAAAATACTTACTAGCTAAATAAAACTATAATATTTATAAGAAGAAACTTATAGCTATAGTTAAAGTACTAAGATATTAGAAGATTTATCTTTAAGGAGCTAAATTCTCTATTATTATTCTTATAGACTATAAGAACCTATAAACGTTCTTAATAATAAAGAAATCAGATAACCGACAAATAGTATAGTAGGCTAAAGAACTCGCCTATTTCGATATTATAATTAAATATATAAAAGAAATAGATAATTCTTAAGCTAACGCTTTAAGCCGTTAACTAGAATATAAAGAAGATAAGACCTATAAGAAGTAAACTATTCTTAAAGAAGATAAGAATAGAAATCTTATCTTTAACTCTAAGGTAATTACCGCCCTTACTAAAATTCGAGGCCTATAGTATAATAATATTATAACTACCTAGAATAAGGTACTAGTAGTTTCTAAGAGAAACTCGCTATATAAAGATAGAAAACTTAAAGTACTAAGCTTATATACTTTAGAATTTATCTAGAAATTCTATAAAGCCTTAGAATATAATTATTAAGAAATTAGGAGAACCTTCTAGAGAATTTAGTAGTAATACTATATCGATAAGCTATAAACTCTAGTTAAGAAAGTAGTAACTAAGTATAATATCTATATTTAGAATAAGTCTATATACTATATACCTTATAGACTTATAGGGCGAATACCTATCTCGAAGAAACTATAGAAAATAGTATTATAAGACTTTATTATTAAACTTCTACTATTAAGAGATCTAATAATAGAAGTTAAATATAACGCGATTCTAGTTATAATAAAAAGACTTACTAAGTATATAATTCTAATACTATATAAGAAGTTAAGTACGGCTAAGGAACTAGTATATACTTTTATATAATATATAGTTATAGGCTATAGTACTCTAGAAGAAATAGTCTCGGACCGAGATAAGTTATTTATATCTAAATTCTAGACGGCCGTAACTATCTATATAGAAATAAAGCGAAAGTTATCGATATTATTCTATCTATAAATAAATAGAGATAATAAAAGAATAAACTAAGTAGTTAAAGCTTACTTAAGGTATTACGTAAACTATAGGTAAGATAATTAGGTCGCCTTATTACTAATAGCCTAGTTCTCGTATAATAGTATAGCTATAGAGACAATATAAGTATCGCTATTTAAAGCTAACTTTAGTTATAAGAAAATAGTATTCTAAGAACCTTATAATACGTCTATCGATAGTTAGGTAGAAAAGGTCCTCGTTAACGACCTTTCCTCTCTTTATAAATAACTTATTAAAGAACTTAAGTTTATCTTAGAACGAAATATATTCTACTATAATAAGAAACGTAGTTAGAAGCCTACGCTAAGAGAGAGGGATAGAGTTTATTTAGTTAGATAAAATATCTAAATAAAATAACTAAGCGATAAACTAGATAATAAGAAACTAAGACTATTTAAAATTAAAGCGTATAAAGGATCTTTAAATTATAAACTAGCTCTACTAAAGAGTATAAATATCTTTCTAGTATTCTATATATCTCTTCTCGAACTAGTACTACTAGAAGTATTATTAGCTCTAGTTATAGAAATAGAACTAGTAAACCCTAATACCGAGTATAAAGTCGAGAAAATCTTAGACTATAAACTTATTAAAGGAAAACTATATTATCTAATAAAATAGAAGAACTACCTATAATTAGAAAATATATAAAAACTAATAAATAACCTTAACTACTCTAGGTAGCTTAAGAAGTTCTACTACTAGTATCTAGGGCCTCCTAGAAAGACCTAGGATCGAAGTTTAGATTAAATAGCGACGAATTATAAGTAGAGAAGTCGTCGGGTAGAGTAGAGTAGACTAGTAGTTATTCTACTTCTACTTTCCTCTTCTCCTTCTCTCTCTTCTTCTCTTCTTTCTTCTACTCTTTCTTCTCTAACTCGTCTAACTCGTCTAGCGAGTTAAGTCTAGCTATAATTATCTTCTATTTTCGCTTATATAGAAACTAGTATTATTTCTTATAGCGAAGAATCTTCGCTATTACCTCGTTCTTAGTAGTATCTAGCTTCTTAATTTAAGAGTCGATACTCTCTTAGTCGCGAACTAAGGGTATTCTATTCGCCTCCTATATATTATAGGATTTACTAGAAGACGTATAGATACTATAATAACTATATTTTAGGTCTTAAGAGACTATATAATCTTTTCTCGCCTTTTTATAGTAAGAGTAAGGCGCTATCTTCTTTCTAGTTAGGTTAATTTATTTACTAAAGGCTACAATATTAGAACGTTTTATTATATAGTCGGGTAATATATTAGAAGAAAGAGAAGTCTATAGCCTTTAACCGACGTATTTCTTAGTTATACTTAAGCGTATAAACCCGCTAGTCTAAATAGAGAATAGTATTATAAGTAGCGTCGGCCTCGGCGTTATAATACTCTTAAGATCGAAGGTCCTAGAATTAGGCGAGGTTACGGGAATTAAGTAGTTTCTAGGACCGCTATCTAGTAGTTTAATTCGGTTAATATTAGTTATAATTAAGTTAGCGGGTAGACTCTAGTTTTAGGCCCCGTCACGTAATTAGGAAAGTTCGCTAGTTCGACTAGTAAACCGGCGAACTCTAGAGAAGAAAAGTTCTATATAATAATTATAATTTCCTTAGATAGAAGCTTCGTACTTAACTTATTATAGTAATAGTATATTATCTATATAACTTACTCTTATTATAACGAATAGATCTCTAAATCTATAAGTAATAATCTTACGCCTACTTCTTAATATACTAACTAACCTTACGATAACTCTAGTCTACCCCGAGTAGAACTAAATCGTTACACTTAGCTGTCCTAAATCTAAGGAGTTAGACTTATTTTAATATACTAAACCTCTACCCTACCTATATACTACGTGATATAACCTATATAGAGAACACTTTAGTAATACTTACTTAATTATTATATTAAGAAGTTACGAAGTTTTATAAGTAAAGAATTTTATAGTTATCTATTAATTAACCTCTTAATTTAAAGTTAAGAAAAGAGGGTTTAAGAATAGTAAGACTCGTTTAACTCTAAATAATCTAGCTTTAAGTAGCTTAAGAACTAGTAAGGTTAAGCGGGTAAGGAGTAGTAAGGACTTATTTTAATATAACTAAATCGAGAAAGAATAGATTCTAAAATAGCTTAATCTACTAATACTAGACGTAAGAGGTAATCTCGGGGTATTTTAGATTATCTAGAGGTTTAGTTAGAAGAGAATAGTAAGAGTATATATAGCTAGCCGTCGTCTAAATATAAGTCTAGTACTATTATAGACTTTAGAGAATTAGAAATAACTTTAATTTAATAAACTAGTTTACTTCTTCTAAACTTATTACTAGTACTAATCTTAAGTTTAAATAAAATCTTTTAAAACTTTATAAGTATAAACCTAATAAGTAATTTATATAAGAAAATCGAGAGACTAAATAATATTACCTCTAACGCCTTACTATTACTACCTTCGCTAATACTAATAATATCTATCTCTAAGGTTAGGGTTTATATAGTAAATATATCTAATATAGGAGGCCTATTAGTAATAGCTCCTACTATAATAGTTACGCTAATTTTACGTATAGTATTACTAATACCTTAACTAGAGGCGGATAGATTCTATATTTTTAATAGTATAAATATTACTACCTTTCTTAATTAGTATAAAGACCTCTTCGACGATAATAGCTAAATAGACTAGAATAAGCTTAACCGAATTAACTACTACTATAATCTTAAGTATAGTTAAATAATTTAAAGTCTACTAGACTATATTTCGAAGAATTAGAAGAAATTAAAGAGAGATATAAAGTACGAGTTTAAGGATTATAATACTATATAGATTATAAACTTAATTATATTCTTAGAAAAGCTAAAGAATAAGAAGCGGTAGATAGAACCAGATATAATAGTCTATATTAGGTAATTTGTAAGAATCTTAGAGATTTTAAAGAATAAATATATAATCGAGAAATATACTAAGAGTTATTAGTTTTTATAGAGTCTTTCTAAGCTATTAAGAGTAAAAGTAATTAGTAAGAATAAGGTATTCTCTAACTACTCTAAGAAGATTATCTTTAATAAGCTAGTTAAGACTACTATAAGCCTTATAAACGCTAAGAAGAATATTAAGAAGTTTTCTAATAATATAGAGACTATACTTAGTATAGAGAATATTATTAGCTAACTAAGAGAAGAGAAGATAAATAAGTCTTTTAAGGTTAAGATAGAAGTACTATTAAAGGTAAGCTATATAACTAAGGTACTTAATAAGAAGGTTAATAAATTAGTCGAAGTCTTTTAAAAGATAGTTTTAAGTTTAGTATTTAGTTAGGTTAATAATAGTTTAACTCGGCTAGAGGTATAAATTAGAACGAGGTCTATCTAACTTAGAATTAGAACTATAGACTACTTAGGTCGTAGGCTCTATATTCGAATATATAAGAAATAGGCGTAGTTAATATTAATATAGTTAGAATTAGTTAGAGTAGCTATTATTAGTATTACTTAGTAATAGATTATATACGTAGAGAGTACGTAGAGTTTAGAATAGATATTAAGAGAGGGCTAGTATATAAATATAAAGGTAAGGTATACCTTAGTAGGGCTAGAGATAGAGGAAAATAACTTTAGATACTTAAGAATAAAGTAGAAATAGATACTATTTAATAAATACTAGCGGCTATTTAGTTCTTTTAGAATATTTAAAACCTAGAAAATATATAGAGATAAACTTAGGCTAATAACTTCTAACCGGTATAGAACTTACTATAGTCTACGGAGATATTAAAGAACCTAGGTATAAAGGGGTTAGTTAATCGAAATAGAGACCTAATATATAAGATAAGTATTAACGCGGTAAAAGTAATAGAGTTAGATAATTCCGATCTAGAGAAATATAATTTTAGGTTAGTTTCTATATATATAGTAGCTCGAGATAAGGAAATTAATAAGAAAAAATAGAAGAACCTAAAGAAAGTATTAAGAGATAGAGTTAATAAAGAAAAGAAGCTCGTAGTCTTAAGAGTTTCTAGAGTCGGTAATCTATATACTCTAAGAGTAGAGAAGGTAACTAATAATAAAGAGGTAGAGGAAATAGATCTAGATAAAGAGTAAACTGAGAAGATACTTAAGTTAGAGCTATAGATAGTATAAAAGATAGAGAGGTATTTAGATATCTTTAAGAAAGAGGCTACGCCTCTAGATTTACTATATAAGATTTTAAACGCTCTTGTTTAGAGAATAATTACTAGAGAGGTCTTAGCTAATTCGAATATACTATAGATATAATAGGTTAGACCTAAAAGTAGTACTTAGTATAGCCTACGCTAGAGTTACGTATATATACGTAACTTACCTCGCTTACCTTGCCTATATATAAGGAGCTATAGCTCTAACTCTCTTTCTTCCTTAGTAATTATAAACTATTATAAACGACTCTACTACTTTAACTAAAGGCTTAGCCCGTAACAATATAATTACTCTCTCTTATCTTACGATTAGAGGACGTATAATAGTATATAAGTTTAAGAACGCCTAAACTAGGAACGTAGAAACTACAATAGTACCTTACGCTCGACGACAACGATTAAGTAAAGAGCTTAATCGATCTATTAGATAATAGTATAATATTTAGGTAGCTAGTATACGACTTAGAATATAAATAGAGTAAGAAAACCCTAAACTATAAAGTTGTCGAGATTATATAGTAAATTTAGTAGAATTAGAGTTTTTACTTAAAAGTTATTTACTTACCTAAGAATCTTAGATAATAGAAGAAAAGACTTTATAGTAGTAAATATTAGAGAGCTTATTAGAGAGTTTTTATAGATTTATAGATAGTTACTATAATAGTAATAAAGAAGTAATAGATAGAAGAATATACGATATAAGAGATAACGTAGAAGAATACTCTTTAAGAAGACTAGTAGTACTATTACTTATAGAGGATAATATTTAAACTATCTTTAATTAACTAGTAGCGAGTAACTAGTCGAGTAAGAGTCGGATTAAAGAGCTAGCGGCCTAGGTCGTAAGTATAGAATAAGTATAATAAGCCGTAGAGTAAGCCTAGATTACTACGGCTTAACGACTCGATACCTAGATAAAGAATATCTTAGAAGCTCTAGCTAGACTCTAGCTATAGATTTTAGCTATACCTCTCTCTCTAGTTACGATATTTAATTAATAACCTACTTCTCCTTCTATAGAGGTATAGAAAGCTAGAAAGCCGAAGGCTAGCTTACTAGATATAGAGAAGTTTAATAGCGAAGATAAGACTCTATATACTTAATAGGCGAGTAAGCTTAAAGTAAAACTTATAATTAATAGGGCTATAATTAGAGACCTAGAATACTAAGTCTAGTATAGGTTTAGTCGTCTAATAGGTAAAGTAGTATAAGTAATCTATCTATAGATTAACTATACTAAGAGAAGTCTAGAGTTTATAGTTAATAGACTCTTTAACTAACTAAACTTAGCTTTTAAAGATAAATACTAAGCTATAAAGGTAGATAAAGCCCTTAAACGTATAAAGTAAGGTTTTATACTACTCTAAGAATATATTACCTAGATAAACTAATAGATTCTAGAAGCTAGTAGTTAAAGATAGAAGGACGTAGTTAAGAAAAATCTTCTAAGAACGTCGCCTAATAGTAAGCTCTTAGACTAGATAGTAACTATTGTCGAACTACTTAGTTACTAATAATACTATAGGGTACTAAGTAATATCTAGGAGAATATATAAATAGTTAAGGACTTAAAGTCTTACTATTTTTACTAGAAGATATAAGCGAGTTTCTTTAAGAAGTAATCTAAGTATAGCGAACTAATAGATATTGACTAAGAAGTCCTAGCTAAAGTATTTAGTACTCGATATAAGAAAGGTAAATAGTATAACTAGAGATCTAAAGAACCTTAGTATAATAAAGAAGAAAGAATAAGATAACGTAATAATAACCTTTATTTATAGTATAGATCTAACTATTACTTTATAGCTAATTACGAGGTAGTTCTAAAGAATAATCGCTCTAATAATATAAAGCCTAAGTTAAAGATAACTAAGAAAGCCGTCGCCTTAACTAAGAGTAATAAGAAGATAAGAGGTAAGGTTATTAAGAAGAAGGTTAAGGATAAAGAAAGCTTAGTACTAGATAACTCTAGCGAAGAGAGTAAGGTATCGGGAAAAGAATAGCTTCTAACTATAGCCGCTATTAGAAGCGATTAGAGAAAGTATTAGACTATAATATATAGAAAGACTTTAAAAATAATATAAATAGATTAGTATTTAATATACTAGTATTAGTTAATAGAATTAATATAAAGACTCTTATTAATACTAGATATTCTACTTATAGTATAATTAATTTCTACTTTATAAGAAAATATAAACTCTCGCGCTACTAAATCCCGTCTTAAGCTATAGTAGCTTTTAACGGATATAAAGAAGTAGTAGACTCTATTACGTATTTCTCTCTAGATATAGAAGACTACTATAAGTCTAGATATTTTATATATATTATCTCGAGAATAGACGACGATAATATAGTAATTAGAATACTCTAGGTAGTAGCCTATAACGTAAAGATAGACGTAAAGAATAGAGAGATCTTTATCTTAAGCTCTAGGACTAGAGTAAAGTATATTCTAGAAGAGAAAACTAAACTAGACTATAAGTAGATTTCTACTATAGCGTTTATAACTCTAATAAAGGGTTTTTAAACTAATAAGTATAAAGCTAAATAAACTACGCTTTTAGGTAATATAGCTTAATACGTAACGAGTAAGGGCGCGCCGTATTTCTTATAAAAGGAGTATTATATAGAAGTATTTACGGCTTCTATAAAGAATATTAATAAGGCGCTATAGAGTAAGAAGAAACTAGACGTAGGTACGTTATTACTATCGTAATATAAGTAGTTTTAAGTACTCTTCGACGTAGATAAGGTAAATAAACTACCTCTATACTAAGTAAGTATTAACTACTATATTAAGCTAGAAAATATAGATAGAAAAGACGCTATAATTCTCTAGAGACCACTATATAATATATTATAAGATAAACTACTAGTTCTTTAAAATACTCTAATAGATCTATTAGATAAGGGGTTTATTTATATTAGTAGTTTCTCTACTATAGTACTTATATTATTTATAAAGAAACTAAGAGAAGAGTTAAGATTCTACGTCGACTATAGAGGGTTAAACGTACTAATAAAGAAGGACTAATATCTACTTCCTCTAATTTATAAAATACTATAAACTATAGGTAGAGTATACTAGTTCTTAAAGTTTAATATTATAGCTATATTCTATAAGATTAGAATAGTAAAGAGAGAGAAATAGATAACTATCTTTAGAACAAGATATAGCCTATATAAATAGCTTATTACTTCTTTTAGCTTAGCGAATACCTTAAGTACGTTTTAGAGGTATATTAACTAGGCTTTATAGGGCTACTTAGACGAGTTCTATTTAGTATATATTAATAATATTCTAGTATATATAATAGGATTACTATAAAAGTACTAGAAATACGTTAATTAGGTACTAATATACCTTTAAGAGGCCGGCCTATAATTAGATATTAGTAAAAGCGAGTTTAAGGTAAAGTCTATAAAGTATCTCGGCTTTATTATCGAAGTAGAGAAGAGAGTTTAGATAGACTCTAAGAAGGTTAAAGCTATCCTTAAATAAAAAGCTCTAAAGATAGTAAAAGGAGTTTAAGGATTTCTAGGCTTTACGAACTTCTATAGAAAGTTTATTAAGAACTTTTTAGATATAGTAAGGCTAATAATAGTACTTACGCTTAAGAACGCCCTATTTTAGTAGAATAAGAGTATATAGGACAGCTTTAAGAAGCTAAAGAAGATATTTATAGAAGGGCCCTTACTAGCGACGTTTAAATATAATCTAGAGACGCTATATAAAATAGACTTATCAGGATATTATATAGAGGGGGTCCTTATATAGTAGAGGAGAGATAGTTTACTTCGGCCCTATAGGTTCTTTTCGAAGAAGAATAATAGTACTAAATATAACTATAAGATCTATAATAAGAAGATATTAGTAATTATTAAATACCTAGAAGAGTAGAAAGTAGAACTTAAGAGTATCTATAAGTTTAAGATTAAAATAGACTATAAGAACCTAGAATACTTTATAATAGTAAAGAAGTTAATAGAAAGATAAGTAAGATAGTTCCTTAAGCTATTCTAGTTTAACTTTAAGCTCTTATATATTCTAGGTAAGAATAATAAGTAAGTAGATACTCTATTAAAAAGAGATTAGAATATACTATAAAGAGACTTAGATAAGAGGCTCTAGGCTAGAACCCTATAACTTCTAAAACTAAAGACCCTTATAAAGTTACTAAAGAACGTTATTAAGGTTACTTATAAGATATAGGTAAAACTAGTAATATAAAGCTATTATAGAGTTAAAGGAGAAACTATAATAATAATAATATTAAAGCCGACTATAGACAAGTTAGGCGATACTAGTAGCGCCTTAGAGATTTCTAGGTAAGATAGTTCTAAAGACCCGATTCTAGTAAATAAGACCTCTAACGAGAAAGAAGTTTCTTTTAGTCTAGATAGAACTCTAGAAAATAAAGAGTTAGCGACTCTCTAGAAAACTATAGAAGAGAAGGATAAGGTCTACTAGGCGTTAATAGAATACGTATAGAAAGGGATAAAGAAATTTCTAGCTAAGATTAAGCTATAGGTATTAATAAATAAGTACTCTCTCTCTAGTATAAAGAAATTAGAGTTCCGCGAAAGACGTTAAGTACTCGATTCTAAAGAGCTTAGGACAAAGTTAATTTAGCGAGTATACAACTCGATTATCTATAGATACCTAGAATAAGAGACTACTAATACTATTCTTATAAGATAGTTCTTTTAGCTAGAGATATTAAAGTAAGTAAGAAGGTTTATAAGAAACTATAACGTCTATAGAAGAAACTATAACGTCTATAGAAGAAATAAAGCTTAGAGGAATAGATAGTAAGAATTCCTTAAACTACTTTTAGTCTCTAGTCGACCTTAGTAAGAGATATTAGTTAACTTTATTAATAAGCTTCTTAAAAGTAATAGTTATATAAATATTATAGTAGTAATAGATAGACTAACGAAAGAAGTTATATTTTAACTATTAGGTAATATTACGGCTAAAAGGGTCGCTAATTAGTTTACGACTACTTATTACTAATAATATAGGTTACTAAAGGCTATTATCTTAAATAGGGGAACTTAGTTTGTAAGCTCTTTATAGAGATAGGTTTATTAAGAGCTAAAGATTCTATAGAGACTCTCTATAGTATTTAATCTAGAAACTAATAAGTCTACTAAGAGAATAAACTAGAATATTAAAGTCTATATTAGGAACTTTATAGACTTTAACTAGAAAAAGTAGGTATAGCTACTAGTATACGTAGAGCTTATAATTAATAATAGAGATACGGCCTCTACGGGAGTAAGTTTATTCTTCTTATATTACGGTTACTACGTCGAGCCTATTTAGTTCGACGAGGAAATTACTATAGACGAAGGTACTCTATAGTCGCTAATTTAGAAGACTAATACTATTTTAAAGAAACTAAAAGATACGTAAGATTTCGCTTAAGTAGTAATAGCTATCGCTTAGTAGAATATAGAAGACTAGATAGATAAACGAAGAAGTTAATCTCTTACTTTTAAGAAAAATAATAAAGTATAATTAGACCTAAGAAATATAAAGACAAATCGCCTAAGTAAGAAACTAGATATAAAGTATACTAAATTTAAAGTCTTAGAAACTATAAATATATACTTCTACCGGCTAGATACTCTACTAGAAGTATATAACGTCTTTTATAGTAAGCTCTTATAACTAGTAGTAATAGACCTATTACCGAGTTAGGTTTAGGATAATAGTTAACTATAACTAAGCCTAGTTACTAATAAAGATTACTACGAAATAGATAAAATCCTAGACAAAAAATAAGGTAGAGGAGAGAGTATATACGTCTTTATTAAATAGATAGGTTACGTATAACTAATATAGAAAAAGTAAGTAGAGATAGACGAACTTAAGGCTATAGACGTCTAGAATAATAAAGTTAGTAGAGGATTAGTAGTCCTAATATATTTAAAAGAACGCTCTTAGTTAAAAAGATAACTAAACGCCTAGAAGGACAGAACGCCCTCCTAGTAATAAAGAGTACGAAATAGTATTAGTAAAATACAACTATCGCTAGAGAGAAGAAAAAGAGTAAACTAATATCTCTAAAGAATTACTTCTTTAGAGATATCGGTTATAATAGAAAGTTACTTAATTATATTAATTAAGTAGATAAAGATATATAGAGCTAGAACCGGACCGCTAAGCGAGTACGTACGAGAGTATTTAGGGGATAGGCTTTTTTTAAAAAAAAATTTAAGTTATAAGTAGATAATAAATAAGACGTAATAATAGAAGGAGCCTCTATAAGCGGGGAAAGGGGGGTATTGTAACGAGTTAGACCTAAAGGTAGTACTTAGTATAGCCTACGCTAGAGTTACGTATATATACGTGACTTACCTCGCTTACCTTGCCTATATATAAGGAGCTACGGCTCTAACTCTCTTTCTTCCTTAGTAATTATTATAAGTATTAGATAATAAATACTTATATTATATAGTATATTATACCATAGTACTTATAAAGAGTCTATAGTAAGTATAGAATGTTCTAGAAAGATATATTACTAAAGTAGTAAATTTAATTTCTAAGTAAATATTCTAGAATAAGAATATTACTAATATTCTTATTAATATTAATAATAGTAACTAGTTAATTTCTAATAAATAGAATCTTCTAGAGTTAAGGTTTCTACTATATAAGGGTTCTTTAGTTCTAAGTAGATAGCTTCTCTCTCTAAGTAATTTAAGTCTTTTATATTCGAACCTTAAGTCTCGCGACTACGATAATTACTACTATTCTCCCTACGTTATATCTATATATACTTTATATCTATATATCGATATACTCTAATATAATAGGTTATAAGCCCGGTAGCCTAATTATCTTCGAATACGATTACTTCCGGTACTATATCGTTACGAATAGAGTTATAATACTCTATATTTATAACTATCCGACTACGAACTCGATATACTCGATTCGGCTAATATATATAATTATATATTATATATATATATACTATAACTACTATAGTAGAACCTAAGACCTACGTCCCTAAGACAAGCCTTAAGCGAGGGAATAAGCTTAAGATACTTGCGACTATAAGAAGCGATTACGCGACCTATAGCGGGTATTATAATTATCTTCTCAAACTAAGGTGCCTAAGCCTATATATACTATATATATTAACTATAGAGTAATATATATAAATATAGAAGGAAGTAGCTGTTCTATTATAGATTAGTTTTATATTATACTAATCTAATATTTATATATCTTATAAAAAGCTATCCTCGGAGAGGAGTAAGATATAGTTTATATTACGATTATTAGTATAAGATAAGTTATCTAGTACTTAGTAAATCTAAGGAAAAATAATAAGTAGTAAAATACTACGAAAAGACCTTAAATATACTTATCATAAGTAATTAAGGCAAAAGGATAGTTAAGAAAACCTATATAGACTTAATATAAGCTATTAGGTATAAATACTATAATTTAATAAGATATAGTATATAAGTTATTCTTAAATACTAAGAATACTTAAAACGATTAGTTTAGATAAAATACTTATTCTAAACTAAATAACTACTACTTAACTAAATCTAAGATTTAGAACTTAAGTTATCTTAAGTAAAACTTAATTTAAGTAATAAAACTTAAACTATAGTAGTAGAACTTAAGTTATCTAAGAAGAACTTAAGCTTTAGCTTAAGTAGAAATCTCTTAGAAAAACTCTTAGAGAAATTACTTAAGTTATTTTAAGTAAAACTTAACTTATTAAGTTACTTTAAGTAAAACTTAAGTTATTTAAGACCTATTAAGTAAAAATGTCTTCTTTTAAGGGACAAAAGCTAATAGGCAAATCTAATTATATAGAATAGCTTAACGAAGCTAAGCTATATTTAGAAATAAATAGTTTTATATCTTATATAGACGAAACTATAACTCGTCCTAATAAATCTTTATATTATAACGACGATAACGAGCCTAGAACCCCGGAACTAGGGGTTAAATACGAAGAAAGAATAAGTAACTTTATTCGTAATAACAATAAGGCTATAGGCGCTATAAAGTCTATTATCTCTATAGATAATATAGAACGCTTTAAGGATAAAACTACCGCTAGTAGCTTATAGCAAGCTATTAATAATACTTACGGCGATAGTAGTTTTGAGCTAATAGGCCGCTATTTAAATTAATTAATAGAGGCTAAATATAGCTCTTATAAAAATATAGACGAATATACTAGTACTATACAATCCGCTAGTATATATCTAAGCGAACTAGGGTACGCTATACCTAAACCTTTTATAGCCTAGATTATATTTAAGGGATTACCTAGTTCTTTCGATTCCTTAGCTTCTAGAAAACACGAAGATATAAGCGAAGATTTAACTAATATAGACTTAAATAAGTTAATATCTAAGCTAATATCCGAAGAAGCTAGAATGAACTCTAATCTAGAGACTAATAAAGTATATAATAAGAATAATAATAAGTCTTATTGTAAACACTATAAAAAGGACGGGCATACAGAATCTAAGTGTTTTATAAAGTACCCCGAGTTAAGAAATAACTCTAATAGTAGTAATACTACTAACTATAAGAATAAGAATAAGAATAAGGATTCTAAGAAAAATAAGAATACTAGTAATACTAGTAATTCTACTAAAGAATCTAATAAAACCCTTATATTAGTTAAGACTAATAATAAGGAAAATAAGCTTAGTCTAAATAAGACTAGTTCTAAGAACTTAGTCTTAATACAAGCTAGTACTATAGATAATATAGATACTAGTAGAAATAACTCTATTTCTTATTCTATATCTAATTTCTATAGTAATAATACTATAATATTAGATTCTAGGGCTACTAAGCACTTTACCCCTAATAAAGACTAGCTAATAGACTATAAGCTAGTTAGTAATAGATATATTACTATAGCTAACGGTGACCGATTACCCTTACTAGGTATAGGTAAAATACCGGTTATAGCTAATAATAAGACTAAAACAGAAATACTAGTTACTAAAGTTAACTACGTCCCTAGTCTTAAATCTACCTTATTATCTACTAGAGTTCTAACCTCTAAAGGTTAGAAAGTAGAGTTTAATAAGAGTATTACTTATATATCTAATAAAGATATTACTATACTAGCTAAGTAGAATAGTAACGCTTACTACTTAGACTTAAGTATAGACTATAATAAACTAGAAAACCTAGTTTATAAAGTAGATTCTAGTATTAAGAATCTTAATATAGATTTACTATATAAGAGGCTAAATTATATAAATAAGGATTACCTTATTAAGACTATAGAAAACACTATAGGCTATAAACTAGATAAAACTAGTAAAACCGAATTAGATAACTGTAATTCGTGTATACTAGGTAAAATAACTAAGAATATTAGTTATAAACCTCTAGATAGTAATAAAGAAATACTAAGTTATTTTGACTTAGATATAGCCGGTCCTTTTAGAATATAAGGTCTACTAGGTAAAAAGTACTTTATAACCTTTACCTATAGACGTACTAGGGCTGTCTTTATATACGCCTTAAAATATAAGTCGGAGGCTATAGATAAGTTAATAGAACTAAATAACTTACTAAGAAACCAACTTAATATATCTATTAAAGGTTTATACTCCGATAACGCTCTAGAATTTAAGAGTAATAAGTAGACTAGTTATTATACTAATAACGGTATATATAACGATTATAATAGTCCTTATAGTCCCGAACAAATAGGAATAGCCGAAAGGCTAAATAGATATATTATAGAAAGGCTAATTACTATATATAACGAAAAGAATATACCTCTATTCTTATAGCCTTACTTAATTAAATCTATAGTATATATTAAAAATCGTACTTATAATAGTCCTACTAAGACTATCCCTTATACCTCTATATTTAATACTAAGCCAGATATTAGTAGTATTAAAATCCTAGGTTCTCTTACTTATACTTTAATCCCTAAAGAAGTAAGAAATAAACAAGAACTAGGTAAATTAGCTAATAAAGCTAATATAGGTATATTAGTAGGATAGGAGTCTTCTAATAATTACTTAGTTTATATACCTAAGTTACAAAAGGTTATAAATACTAGAGACGTAATTATTAAAGAAAACTTAGTTTATAAAGATGATTATCTTAAAGAAAATAAGATAAATTAAGATTATACTAAGTATTAGGATAGAGTATATATCGATATATAGATATAAAGTATATATAGATATAACGTAGGGAGAATAGCGGTAATTATCGTAGTCGCGAGACTTAAGGTTCGAATATAAAAGACTTAAATTACTTAGAGAGAGAAGCTATCTACTTAGAACTAAAGAACCCTTATATAGTAGAAATCTTAACTCTAGAAGATTCTATTTATTAGAAATTAACTAGTTACTATTATTAATATTAATAAGAATATTAGTAATATTATTATTCTAGAATATTTACTTAGAAATAAACTTTACTACCTTAGTAATATTACTTTCTAGAATATTCTATACTTACTATAGACTCTTTATAAGTACTATAGTATAATATACTATATACTATACTACAGGGGTAATTGTTACGCCAAGAATTCTAGTAATTTCTACTAGGTACCGGAAAAACAGGGCATAATAGCTAATAACCTTAAAATAACCTACCGCTACTTTTTAGACTGTTTTTAGTATGTTTTTTGACCTTTCTAAAGTAGTCTAATATTATAGATTTATAGATCTTAGTACCTACGCCAAAATAACCCCGAAAAGAGCTCTCTCGCGACGACCGATTAAGGGTATAAACCCTCTATTATAATACTAATTTTATACGAGCGTAGATATACCTTTAAATAGACTATAGCTACGATTAAGTTAATTAGGCTCTATCTTACCGGCTTACTCCCTAAAAGAAGAAGAGTAGTCGCTATATCCTCCTTAATACTCCTTAACGAAAGCGCCTTATCGATTAGGTTACTACCTCCCGCCAAAATAGAGAAACGCCTTAGGATAAGATACCTAATATACTAGGTTAGGAGTACGGCGAAAAGGCTATTCGGACAGCCTTTAAAAAAGAGGGTTATCGCCGGTATATTTCTCGAAAGAAACCCCCCCTTTTACTTTAAAATGTAGCCGATAGACTTGCCTAGGTAGAAGAGTATAAGGACTAGTCGGACGAGTAATAGGATTATATACTTTAGAGCGACGAAACTTGGGCACAACCTAGTCGGTATATACGAGTTTAGGTAACCCGAAAGCCTAACGAAGTCTTTAATAAAGACTATATTATAGATAGGTATTAAAAAAAGATAGGCTAAATATTTTAGGGTTCGATTTCGGGTAAATATAGTAGGTATAAGGGGTTGTTTTAGGAGAAGAATTAGGAGACAATAAATAAGGGATCTTATTCGAGTATAATTATCCTAATTGTGGACTAGATATTATAGGAATACCTAGAGCTCGAATTCTAGTAAGATAATTCTAAAGGGTATACTTCTAAGTTTATAAAAGAGGTATTTAAAAGAGCTAGAATTAAGGTAATAAAATAGTCGGCGAATAGCCCTAATTTAAACCTAATTAAGACAGTATAGGACTAGATAAAGGATTATATCTAGGAATACTACCTAAAGGTATATTCCTCGTATATAAACCTTAGAAAAGCTATACAAGAAGCCTAGGAATCGATTACCCACGACTAAATAAAGAGCCTAATTCGGGGAATAAGGGATCGATGTAAGGCAGTAATTACTACTTAGGGCTATAGGACAAAATATTAAGGAAATGTACCCGTTTTCTAGCCCCGAGTATAAAGTAGTATATAATCGACATAATTCTAGTAAAAAAATCACTTGGCGTAGCTATTACGCCGGTAACTAAAGTAATATAAGTATTTATTACCTAATACTTATAATAATATTATTAAGTATAATTATATATTTTATAATATAATTTAGTCTATACTAAGAATCTAACTAGATAATTAGACTTAACTTAGAGAATAAATAATATAAACCTTATAGGTTATATAATTACCTAAACCTCTTCTATAATAAGAATTATAGAGTCTAAGTCTACTTAACTAGATTAAATACTATAATAAAACTAATAGAACTACTACTATTTATTCTAGTATATATAATATATAGACTTATATTATACCTAATTTAAGTATAGATACTATAATATAAGAAGATAATAATAATACTTACTATATATAATATAATTACTTCTTATAATTATAAGTACGTTATAAGAATAATAATATATATATAAATATATACTAGAAGTAACGTTTATTAAGTTAAAGCTTAATACTAGATATAGAATCTATAAGAAGATTAAATTAGAATTTTATATTATAAAGACTATATAACTTAATAATATATAATAAAGTATATATTTTACTCAAAGAACTTTAAAACTAAAAGAGAGAGCTATTCTCTTATATAAATAATAACCTTAGTTATTAGTAAGCTTTAAAGCTAAACTAATTAACCTATAAAATAACTATTAATCTATTAAATAACTACTAATATTAATATTAGATATTAATATATTAGATAGTCTATTATATTAAATAGCGCTATATATATCTAAATATAAGTATTTACTACTATATATTAATAAAGCTAATAATTAGTTGTATTATTAGTTTTAATATATAATTAATATATAGAGATTTTAGAGACTTTAAACTTTTTAGTAATACTAATACTATTTAGACTTATCTATAATTTTCTTTATATAAAGAGATTTTCTTAAAAGTCTTTTTTAAATTACTTTTATAATATCTAGAATAATATCTATTACTAGTTACTTCTTAAGAAAACTATAATCTAGTTTTTTTTAGTTATTTTAGAGATCTCTAAAATCTAGACTATTATAAACTATTTCTATTTATTAATTAATTATAGTTTACTAAGTGTATAGTATAGTTTTAAGAGTAACTTAGTATAAGATATTATAGTAAACTATTTTTAGTAGATATAATCTTTTTATATAATATAATAATATAAGTTTATAGATACTAAAGTAGAGATATATAGTAGTATATATTTAGTATCTTATTAAGTTCTACTAGGTCTAATATAAAGAATATAAAAAGATAGAGAGTATATATATAGAAAGAACTACTACTTATATATATTTAAGGTTTTAATCTAAAATAAATCTAAACTATACTTAACTTTAAAATATTTAAGTTTTATTTAAACTAGACCTTAAGTCTCTTTACTATATAAGTATATAATAGTATACTATTATAGAAAGTAGTTTACTACTTCTTTTACTAGTTAGAGCTAATTATAATAATTTTATTACTTATAACTATTTCAAGTAAGTTAAGTAATAATATAAAATAAAAAGAAGAATATAAATATAAGATCTTTATAGAATTTTAAAACTTTACTATTTATAATATTTATATAGTTATTATAAAGCTTTTAAGTAATATACTAGACTTATAACTAATATATATATATATATATATAGATATTAATAAATAAAATTAAAATAGTATATTATAAAAATTCTACTATCTTAAGAGTAAAAGATAAGTACTTCTTATATAGAGTTAAATACTTAAATATATTTAGATAAGTATTTAACTAAAGTTATATATACTACTATTTCTATAACAAGATGTATATTTTAATACTAACTTTTAAAGTTTATGGAAAGTAACTTTTAAGTACTTTAATTGAAAAATTAAAATAAGTAATTTAAAAAGGTTTTTTATTTTTTTAAATAATTAATATTATTATAACTTTATCTATAATAGTATAACTATAAGTATAATTTTCTTTTTTATTATATTTTTTACTAGTATAATATCTATATAACTTACTTAGTCTAAAAAATATATGTTTTTACTCTAAATCTAAATAATTACTACCAGTTAAGATACTAGTACTACTCTCTAGATTTGTTTACGTTATAAATTATACTATCCAAGTCTTTCCTAGCGCTGTAATTGGCACAGTGTCGTCTGTCTTTTCCCATCCGTTAACTTTGTTGTTTTCAAAAGCTAGTCGCTGTTGTTGCAAGATCCCATCTGCTTTCCAGCGCACCTGCTTGTATCTATGGCTTCCCCATCTCTTGTGAATGCATCCGACAACACGCTCAAGTACAAAGCTGATGAGAACAATGAAGAGTCCAACAGCCAGAATGATCTCAATTCCCATCATTGAGAATGACTGGTAGTTACCAATTGCAGTGACTAATTGGTTTTTACACATCGGCTGAGTGCTTTCTTGACTGGTACCAAATCCCAATTTTCCTACCGACGTTGCCTCTTCCGTCTTCGAAACAAAATCTATCGCAGATGCTTGCATACGAGCTAATGCTGTGTCAAACCAACCACGCAATTCGATTTGCCATTGATTACTTGGTAGGCCAGATGATATCATGATGTAGAGTGAGTCTTGTGCCTTGAGCGCCGTAGTGCCCACGCCATTGACACTGTTGAACATCAGAGCTTGCTCTGAGGGGATAATCAATCTAAAGGACGTTGCAACCTGAGAGGGATTGAGCCCAATGCCGAAAGTATCATTCGACAATCTTTGCAACCCAAGCGGTGCAGTGCTTACACCTGTTAAAGGATTCCTGATCTCGGCCTGGTCAATGCATCCGACGACAGTGACAAGCTCATCCGAACCGTAGTAAGTATCGTTTGAGCTCGGGGGGTTGTTCGAGAATTGCCGGTGAGCAGAGAACAGCGGATCATCGATTGGATCTGGATAGAGAACCGAGTTCGGGGCAAGGAAAAACACAGATACATCTGCATCTTGGTGTAGCATATCATCAAAAGGAACCCAGCCTGAATATCTATCCTGCTCGACAGCAAAATTTGATCTAGAGCTGACTGTTAATTTTGGTTTTGGAAGAGATAGTCTTAGACCTTACTGTACTGTGTATGCCATGCCGAAGTTCACAGCGTTTTCATTGTAGTTATACGTTTGGTTGCTTCGGGCGGAAAGTGGTCCAGAATAACCGAGATTCCATGTGTGTACCTTGCCAGAGGGAGCAGAACGAGTTGTGACTCGGTCCGTAACATTGAGGACGGAACATGTGGTCGTTCGTCGCCATTCTACACGATGATTTGTTTGGGCATTGATCCCGAAATGGCTGTGCGAATCGAGCCAAGGAGTCTGCATTCGAAAGGCCTTCTGGGGACCCAATATGCACCTGTCACCTTTGAACGGACATGTTGCTTCCTCGTGGGTCTGATATGGTAACCTCCGGATTGGGTAGAAGTTACACGACGCCAAATTCTGCGAATCATCATCATAGCAATTTCTGGCATAGTTTCTTGCGAGGATCGCAGTCCTCACAGAGAGTCTGCTGAAGATCTGAGAATTATCTTGCGAGACTGTACCCAGAACGTCAGTGCTAGAGTCAATATAACCACAGTTCTTGGATACCAGTTTGACCTGACTAGCGCCCGTCGGTGGAGCTGCGACCTTTGCTGATAAGACCGAGGCTGCAGCAAAGCCAGCGAAAACAAGCACTGGAGGCAGTGCCGCGGCGAAAAAGCGACCAACGTTGCAGCTTGCTCTTTTCCTCCAAGCCCATGATATCTCCAGTACCGCCCAAGCCGTCCCCAGAGCAGATGAACCGTTTCTATAAACAACCTGATCTGGGTAAGATATCTTAGCATTTTGCAGACCTTAAGTTGAGTGGCAGCTTACGCTGGTGATGTATCCCATCTTTCTGTTTCTGCGACGCACGTACCTGGTGGATGCTGAAGGAGACAATTGCCCAAAAGCGAGCCCCGACCAGCGTGATAAACGTAGCTAAAGCAGAGATCAAGAGCGAGCCCGATCTGACATCAAGAGTCAGAGTCGAGCCTCTCCAGCCTGATTGCGAGTGGTTTTGCCAGATGCCGGTGTATATGGTTTCATTACCCATATTGAACAATTCGACGGCGATGTTGTTGATGTGCTTTGAACTTGCGGCTTCTGATGATCGTAGACTTGCTTTAAAGGAGATGAAGGAGAGAAATGCACGAGGTCATGAATCATTTCAATTTCGGTCTTACCTGACAAGCACATCAAGTTAGCCCTCGATGCATACCAATTCAACTCTTCTAGGCAGATTTCCGCCCTTGCGCTTTTTGATGCTAAGATTTGGCGTTCGATCATTTGTCCTCTTCCTCTCTTCACGGGATTCGTCGGCCGGGTAGCATATAGCAGGAGGCGTTAGCAAGCTGAACAACCTTCATCAGCAGGCGTGCGCAGCGAGTATTCTCCGTATGTTGACATCGCGTCGTCCATCGAGGTTGTCCAATAATGGCGGCTCCCAGCGCCACAGATCCGCCCAAATGGCATCTTTCTATCAGTGTCGAGATGTCGCGAGCTTCTCATTGGTTCGATTTGGACAACAGGACAGGAAATTCGCCAAAGACCACCACATAGGGACATTATTACCTCCATGATATTTCTTCTGTTATAAGGCTGTAAAGCGCCCTGGCTGACCATTGCAAAACTCTTTCGACAATGTGGTCTTTGATTTCTATTTGAATAAGCGTAATTCCCTGACCAAACTATGAGCGCCACTTCAGGTGAACAAGCTTCCCCGTTGCCTTCAACTTTGCTCACAACTCATGCCGTTCACAATGGGTTTGAAACTCACATATCTTCAATTGATCACTGCACTACTATCGTTCGTGGCAATAGCTCAAGAAAACGGTAACGCTGCGGCATGTCGAACAGTCAGTTCTGTTATCGCAGCTTGTGAGCGCCTAACACCAGGCTTCACCTCATTCACGAACTTCAACTTCCAAGCTCCTTGTCTATGTTACGCATCAACGTACTGGTTTCCAAACGGCTACGATGGCTGGATCCAATCTTGCGACGCAGGTTGGCAGACTGGCAACCCATCTGCTTACGCCGTTGCAACCTCTTCTAATGGCGGCCCACTGGTCACCACACCATGCCACAAAGTTGGAAACATCCTCAACTCTGCGGAATTTACAGGTCCAGTAACAGCACTTGTACGGTCGGTTCCACCTCCTTCGATCACAAACCCAGGCGAAGCCGCCTGCGCAACGCTGGTTGGCGCCGCCGCATACTGCAACTCCCAGTCCCCGGGGTTCAGCACTCTTACGGACTTTCGATCTCAGGCATCTTGTTATTGTTATAGTGCTTTGGTTTTCAACCCCACGACTTACGATAGTTTATGGCCAGCATGTGTAAGGTTTTTATCGACTGCATCTCCTGCTCTTTACACTCAGTTCTCGGCGAACGGAGCGCCTGTTCTCACAACATCACCTTGCGCGTCTGTTGGCGATGTTCGAGATGTTCGTGGTAGGAGCTCTTCGTTCACCCCTACATCAACTGGCTCTGCTTCCTCAACTTTGCAGTCGTCGCCTTCTGCGAGCTCGACAAGTGTAGCTCCTGCACGGAATGCTGCAGCGGAATATATTCGCGTAAGTCCTTTTAAAGATGGCTGTTTATCTATTGAGATAAGCGACAACGTTACTAATATTAACAGAACGACGAACGGAGTTGGCTGGGCATATCACTGGTCCTTCTACTAGCCGCACTATTTTGAATAATATGTAGTGAGAGATATCTTTTCATGGGGAGTGTGTCTGGTTGCTGTGTCACTAATGACTAGTCTTTGATCCTTCATAACACCTGTTGCATCGACTGACTTCCTGGGAAGATGTACTGCAGTGTCTCCTCGTAAAGAGAACATCGGTGGCTATGTTTCGACAATCAAACTTTGGTTGTATGATATAAGGTGTGGAAATGTCGTTTATAAACGGGTCTTGATCTGAAATGAAGCATGACCCATGTATATAAATCAAGGCCGTTCTTCATTCACCCCGCTCACCAGGTATCAAGAATAGACCAGTTTGCCCTGTCATTGACTAACACGATGACGGAATTGGTCAACTTAACAAGCGGTGAGTGAAACAGTGCAACTCGAATGCCAGGCGTAGAGATCTGTACATTCCAGAGCCTGACACTTTCATAATAGAACGCCTTGCTCGTATTTCTGATTCAGTTAACTCACGAAATACATTATGACTTTGTCAGGGTCATCTAGATGTTCTTTTACGTCGAGTTCTCTTCATCTTGGTCATCCAAGTCCTCTACAGATCCCTTCTCTTCGAGATTGGGGATAGTCTGGGTGTTTCTGGAATACTTGCGCGAGGTGTAAACCTCTCACATATTTCGTACCTGATAACAAGCAATACATGAATGCATGGTCGATGCTGGCATGTCTAGCCTTCGGAGATCAGTCCTGAAACTGCGAAATAAATACTTCACTACAAAGCCGACCCAAGTGACTTACCAGTACTTGCACTTGCCAGCCCGTCAAATGCACTTAGAACTCAAAAAGCTGTGGCTTATCTTCTCAGCCTCAAATGATGATCGACAGGAGCGTTTTCCACGACGCTTCTAAATTTATTCGATAACCATAAGGAGCTTCAGGGTATCCCTAACCGGCGCGTAGATCGATCCCAAGATCCGGGTCATGACAACGGGGACGGCAACTGATTGATTCCACCAACACGAAGCGAGAAATCTGACTGTAGTATAAGAATACTCTGTAAGAAGGAACGCACAGTACCAAGCCTACCTCAGTACTTGAGCCTGGTACCTTGGGCCCTCGCTTGGTGTTGGTAGGTGGTGTTTTTGCAAATAGAAGTATGATGTCATAGGGGTCCAGTTACCTATACTCTAGGTATGTTGTGTTTCTTTTTTTGAAAACACGTTGATCATTGTTGCCGATCTGTGGATGTGATAATTAAAGAAACTTTACTCAGATGTGGCCCGCACATACGTCATCGCAGTGGTGAAAAAAGCAAAATGCAACACAAGAACAAATCATGTGATCCTGGTGCTTGGAGGGAAATTCAGCGATGCAACACAAGAATAATTGGGCGAGGTGATCGAATAGAAGAATAGAAGGGCCTCGGAAGGCTTGAATAACCAGGGATGTCGACTGCATGAGCTGTATAACTGGTTGCGGGGGCTATCTCCAGCCTGTTCCTGTAACAATTTTAAGGCGGCATGTGTGGCTGGAATAATCATTGTCTGCCACGACAACACCTTCACCAAGCCTAATGATCCTTCCCTCCGCCATGGTTCAAGCTGACATCTCGCCAACGAGATAACGATAATTGACACTCCCAGCGGTGTGACAGACGTCTCGAACCGTGTTCTCGCCCGGGGCTGCAGTATCGATAGCAAATCGAATTCAAGATTGACAGCACACCAGAGATGATTTAGAAAGAAATTCAAGCGGTACAAGGATTTTGATTCGTCAAGGAAACGGCTTTAACCATCGTGAAGGATGTGCAGATGTTTCAGGTGAACTGGGTTCTGACCCCTCTTTCTGTGAGTCTGGAGCCACCTCCGCTCTTTTTCTCTGGGAAATGAGCTGTTGAACCACTCGTCTGAACTCTGCGAATCGTACTTGCGATGGATATATGGAAATAATAGAGTGGGTGCTTTCTTGAACAATTATTTGTGATACAAGAACAACCAGCAGCACCGCTACACGAAAGAACATTTGAGGTACGGGAATGGCATAGTTACAAGTGACGTTGTTTGACAGAGGAGATTCGCCAGCTTTCAATGTATAACAAAACGTCCTAGGCAATAGTAGCGACTACCCAAAGCTGGTAGAATGCAAATCGCCACAGGACGAAAAATCCACCTGCGGTGTACAATATGGGCCAGCGACACTTCGCAGCCCATGGTACAAGGCGAAAATCAAAGATGATAAATGTATTTTTGCGTGATGGATCCAGAAAACTGGGAGGATTAGCGGTTCAGGAGAAAACTATTGAACCACTGGTCACTATAGAAATGACTCGCCATCCACGGAGAGCAAGAAAGAAATTTTCGAGAAAACAACAGCTAGGGGACGAGAAACACGAAAGAGTAGAGCAAGAGCGGTAAGGAGAGAGCTCGAACCGGCCAAACAATCTAGCAGGTGAGGATTTGATGGCGGGTAAAAGCAAGGAGCGCAGCGATACCGCGAATGTTCTTTTGCTTTCTACGCTTCGTAGAGAGCAGAGAGCTGAGAGCACTTGCTCTCAGGAACATAGGGCCACGCGTCTGTCGGCTCTTGCGATTCAACACTTGAACAAATAGCAACACTAAGAGATATGGCGTTCTTCTTAAACTTCTGCCGCTTCCTCGGTCGACCAATTGCCCTATTCGGGTCACTCGGGTCTGGAACACCACAGACTTTGAATCTTGTGCCCAGCCCAGGTGCAGGTGGTTGCGGGATCACCAGCCACGTACACATTAGCCACATCTAAGCTCGAACGGGGAGGGATCGTCTTCTGCGCTCATCTGATGCGGATTCTGCCATTTCTCCCTCAGAGTTTGGTGCGATGAGTGTGACACATCGTGCGTTTCAGGACGATCATGAGTAATAATGTTGTAATGGTACACCATCTGGGCAACGGTCGACGTCAGCCACATATCAGTTCCCAATACGCGGAGGTGTGGCTGATGCTCCAGATGCGCTTTTATTGGATGATCTCCCCAATGAGCATTTCTCGGTGAGGATGATTTGCGTGAATTTATTATTCCACCGAATTTGCTGCTGCTGCATGAAAAATGGATGGCCTAAGGTACCTTCGGTCCTAGTCTAGCCCAACGTAGGAAGTTCTCGCAAAGTAGGGGTCGACGAAGGCTAAACGGGAACGCAAATGTCCGACTCATATGGCATGACTAGCGTCATGTAGCATTTGTTTATGCATCATCCTCAGTTCTCGAGGAGTTTGCCGTATATTTGCTATCATTATCACAGAGCTTGTTTCTCCGGAGATTGTTTCGAGAAAAACCAATTCGCCGGCGCCTGGAACTGGCAGGCGTTGCGAGAGACTTGGGGGTTCTGCAAAGTCGCTCATGTACCGTAGAATGACTGGAATAAAACGTGTGTAGGCTTGGTACCGCACCGTGACCCAACGTGGACATGAAAGCAGGTCCTTATCACGGTGCGTGCCAAACCGAGAAATGAGAAATCGGATAGTAATGATGGGGCTGATGGCTCTGTTTGCGCCTCATCTCCGCCTTCACCCCATCAAATTTGGGATCGCTGGGGTCAGTTCGGTTCGAGAAGGGGACCTGTCCGCATTTTGATTTCAGGAACCTGCCATGTATCCTTCGAAACACATTTCACACCAACCATCAGCGAGCTTGGAAGACACTAGTGGCTCACACTGCTAGGGACAGAGGGAGAATGTTTTGAAGGCCATCATCGCATGGCGGTGGGTGAATTGGCTCTTGGTGATTGGTGATGTGCATTGTGAGCGTGTTCTTGAGGCTCGCTTAACCACGTCGATGTCGTTCGAGTCAAAAGAGTATCTTACGGACCCTGTCGAGATTTCTCCGTCGCGGTTGCGATTTCGCATGGGATTTGGCAAAGGCCACCGCGACTCCCATCTGATTCTCTGCGGACGGGTGCGGAGTACGCAAACGGGAGTGCGGCTGTCTCTGGCTTCACCTGTCACACAGACGGCTTGGCTTCTCTTCGCTTTTTTTCGCTACCACCCACGGCTGGTGCTTGGGAAAATAAAGACCCAGCAGAGCTGCAGAGGAGGGATAGGGTGGTATCGTGGATTCTTAAGCGACCAGCACACGTCGGAAAGGTGAAGAAGGACTGCAGAACAGTTGCATTCCGAAACTAGAGGATCTTCAGATCACGAGAGTTTCTCAGGGGGGAGGTTCGGTAGCGATCGACTGGACCTGAAGAAAAGATGGACCTGCTCCAGACACGAGCCACAGCAGCGACATGAGAGGTGTGATGAGGTGAGTTACGACGTGCGACAGCACCTGGGCACCTCTCCGTAGGGACGCCGTGAGCCACAGCTGGTCTGGCTTCGGCGGTCGCCCAAGCCCCAAGCCTTCTTGGACGTTTGGCGGCTGGTGAGACCCAACCAGCAGCGCGGGAGAGGTTCAAAGAAACATTGCGATCGCAAAAGCTCGTTCAACCTAGTCTCTTGCAGCAAAGATGATGAAGCCTTTTCGCCACGATGACCTTCGTGTTCACTCATTCTTCCCTTCCGAGAGATGATCGGCCGGTCGGTTCGAGTGCTGTTCGCTGCTCCAGTGGCCTGACTGCTTCGCGGTACCCGAAGACGTTCTGTGTTTTCCCCCAAGTCACCAGTGAGAGCAGAACGATGACCATCGGCAGGTCGGCAAGTGTGGCTGAGGCACCCGCTAGCGAGCGTGGTGGGCCGCTGCTTTGCGCGTGTGTGGGTGCGACGCAAGGATAGCTCGATTGGCCATGAGGCTTTACGGAGAACGGAGGACGCAGCAGCTACGAGTATATGCAGAAGACAACAAGAATGTTATTCTTCGATGATATCGTAGGCGTCTATCGACAACGTCTATTTCCACGGTATATTCCCTCCTTGGCCATTGCCGGTTTCACCTGAGACTAGTCAGCAACGGCCATTGCAGGCTTCGGTGTGAACTCATGAGATACTGATACTGACTTCGCCGGTGCATGAGAGGCGTTTGCCGGCCGAATAAATGATACGCAATATCGACTATCTGCACTACAGACGACCTACTCGTACGAAAGGGTCCAAAGCTCGTCTCGTGATGTGCTCTCTGTCCAGTGTCCACCGATTGCTTGCGGCTCGCGGCCAGATCGGTCAGTAGGGGGCAGATGCTATCCATAACACTGCTCAGTAGAAGAGGCCATGGGGGCCTACTAGAATAATAACATTACTGCTACTGTACTACTCCTGCCAGCATCAAAAAGTGCCTTAGCATCCCTCTTGAGCCTCACCAAAGTCCCCATCATCCAGCACCAGCGACATCATTCCGTGCGCTTCTGGTACATCCAGATATTGCCCGACACTGAAATGAACTCGGTCGACTAGTTGTTTGTTATGATTATTTGTGTTGTTTCTTGCGGTAATTGTGGACTCGATGTGGAGAGTGCTAAGCTGCTCGATATGGCACCAGCCTAAACCGCCTGGCCAGCATGTAAGTCTGCTTGTAGCTCCGGAGCCAGCGCCCGTTTGGGATAGCTTCCACCCCGTCTCTCTCCCTCTCCCTCCCTCCCTTCCTCGCTCGTCTCGACCTCTTGCACGTTGCTCGCGCTGTTTGATGCATCCATGTTCCCTGGCGTTGTGCTGCTGCTCTTCCACCCGGCTCTTGAGGGCTTTCGCCATCGCGGCATGGGGCAAGGGCATGGGTGTCGCCCAGCATGGGATGTGCGCGAGCTACTTTGGCGACTTTGCACGCATTCTTAAACCTTACCGCCTCGATGGACCCCCTCGATGGACCCCCATTCGCATCCCAACTGGAACCCACTACTTTCGCGTTGCAATCATATATCAAACCACACCTCCACCAGTCTCCAGCCTCCTTCCCTTCCCCTTCCCTCCCCTCCACCCGCGGGATACCACTCAAAAAAACATTATCGACGCCTTAGCACCTCAGGATTCACTCGATTCACTCGACCTCACACGCTCGCTACCGCCAGATACACCACCTCAACCACCGCCACACCTAATACTCATCGACCATCAATATCCGGACGGTAAACAACCTCGATCAAGAACCCCGATATCGTCGCTTTGCGCTCGACCTGGCATCCGCGCTTTCGAATCTCGTCCATTCCTCGTCCTCATGTCAGTAGCATGAGCTGGGCCCCATTACGACCATCCCCATCAAAACACGCAGTCACTGGCCTCCTTGATCGCTTCACATCAATAACTGCATGAGCTGCGTTTAGCTCACACGTACCTCCAGATGTTTCGAAACCGGTAAGCAACAGATCTCTTGAATGGTGGGGGGTGTAACGTGCTCGTCGTAGCCGCAGTTAGTGGTCGGAGGGTTCCCTCGGCCGTTGCGCGATATACTTGCATCTCCATTTGTAGGACAATGGCTAACATCTAACTCCCAGAACTTCGTCTCAGAAACCTGGCGATGAGTTCATCGCGAATTTCCGTCAGAATTTCCCAGAAGTCACCTCGACGACTTCGGGGTCCTTAAGCCGAACTACCTCTCATGACATGGTAGCGGGCGATGCCCAGTCCAGTCGGTAGGTGAAACATCCGCGGTCGTCAGATTTGGATGATTTGGTATATTTGCTAACTTTCTTCTCCTCCCTTCTAGCCAAGTCACCAATAATTCCAACAGTCATGATGAGATTAAGGATCTTGATCCGACACCCAAGGCCCAAAATGAGCCATGGCGCTTCACGCCGTCGCTTCTCGATCCAAACTCGTTCGCTTTCAGCAACTTTGCCAATCAGCCACCAGGGTATTACACCCCGACTCCAGGAGGTATGAATACTCTCTATCACAACCAAGCTGGAGACCTTCATACGCCTAGTTTGGGGATAGGTATGGGACTGGGGACTCCCCTTTCAATGCCGAGCTCTGCAGACGGACTCCATGCGAGTACCATGATGGATATGTCTGGAGGCTTCGGCCACCACATGCCACCTCAATTTCACAATTACAGTCCATTTGGCCAGCACCAAACGCAGCAACTTCACCACCACCACCACCATCAACAGCATCACGAACAACAGCAGACATCCTTTGCTCCTTCCTCCTTCATCCACCAAGACACCGGTTACGAGACCATGGAACATGACGGATCGCCATTGACGGACTCGGGGAGAATGGGATCGATGGAAGCAACTCTCCACTCCCACCATTCTCCAGTGATGACTTTCCAGCCGAATCAGTACGACATGGCCATAAATCCGCCCATGCCTGCATCTGCTGAGAAATTCCGATTCCACGTTACGTTGAATGCTCCAACAGCAATGATTAAGCATGCCGATGAGATCCCAATTACTTATCTAAACAAGGGACAGGCTTACTCCATTTCCATCGTGGATACCACTCCTGCATTGCCCCTCCCTCAGGGAGCAAAATATCGCACCTTTGTGCGCATCTCCTTCGAGGATGAACAGCAACGTCAGAGACCCGCAATGTGCTGGCAGCTATGGAAGGAGGGCCGTGGTACTAATGAAGCGCACCAGCGGGGAGGCAAGCTACAGGCCGTGGAGTATGTTGAGGCAACACAACCGGCCGAAAGCGACGACAAGAGAACCCGTGTGGACCTCGATACGGCCTCTTTCGACGGATTCTCGGTCATGTGGACGCCAGGTATGAACGGCTCAGCAGAATGTAATATTGCGGTCCGCTTCAACTTCTTATCTACCGATTTCAGCCACTCTAAGGGAGTGAAGGGTATTCCTGTTCGCCTTTGTGCAAAGACCGAGACCATCTCGACCGGATCACCACACTCCGCCACAGAATTCTCGGAAGTTGCATTTTGTAAGGTAAAACTCTTCCGGGACCACGGAGCGGAAAGAAAGCTATCGAATGACGTGGCCCATGTAAAAAAGACAATCGATAAGCTCAAGCAGCAGATATCTCAAGCAGAGACTGGTATGAAAGACTTTGGCAAACGGAAGAGGTCCGGCTCTATTACCTCCAAGAACCAACCTAGCCAGCGGCCTGGTAAGGTTATCAAACATAAAAGGACATGGTCGATGTCCTCCGCCTCATCAGCTGGCGGACGCATGCCAATTGAAGAGGATCTTCATTACAAGCTGCAGACAATGCAAGACATGTTCACAAGCACGAGACCGGTCAGCGTGCTGTATCTGAGGGGCGCCGAGCAGGACGATATGGATTTGCACCCAGTAGCATTGGCTGGCGAACCCTCAGACCTGACGAAGGTTGAGTCTCGAGGCGGTACTTCTTGGCAGCAAAAAAGCGACCAGAGCTCGACCACGGGCACATCGTCCCTCATGTCGCCTTCACCAAGTTCGATATCGTTGCAATCACAAACGAGAAGCGGTGCTTCTGCAGCTAACGCCGCTGGTCAATGGCCCGATTTTAATTCAATTGCACCAGTCGAGGGTAGCATCTCGAGTTCTCAACAGCTTTCAAGCCATCCGGACCAGGTTACCAAAGTGCCCAAGAACGACGAGACTGGCAGCTTAAGCGGGTGGATAGAGGCGTTAGGAGTGGACTCCTCGTATCAACCTCCAGCAGATGATCGCCCAATCAAGCCAGTCGCCTGTTTCTATATCCAGTATCGCGATCCTACTCAGCCAGACAAGAGCCCATTCTACCGAGCCGTCTACTTGACCCAACGTAGTCTGAGGGAGTTCAGAGACGCTATTGCTGCTAAGTGGAACTTGGAACCAACCAGGATCCTCCGAATTATTCGTGTGCTCGACCGTGGTCTGGAAGTTGAACTTGACGATGACGTTATCCGCGAGCTTTCCGAAGGACAGGATCTTATCATGGAAATCGCACAGGTCAAAAACCAGTCTCCCGTCAAACGAGAATGGGACATATCCATGGATATTGTTGTTGACAGCGACAACGTGGCAGGATCCCAGAATGTGGTCCAAACCGAGGGCTATGAAATTCGCCTCATGTTTTAATAATTTTCTTTTCGACGCACATATTCCCTATACCCGACGACCTTGGGATGGTCATGTACTAGTTACGGTTTTTTTTCAATGGTTTTGTGGCACAAATTGGCTGTGACCAACTCCGGGGCGTCGATTCTCTTCAAAGATACCAGTTCCTTGTGGAACAACTTGTCTCAATATCCTTCCTTGCAATGGCTTTTATTAGAAGTTGCACATTCGCAAGGTTTCAGGCGACGGTGATCATTGTGAAGGACTACATATCTTCCGGGTTACCAGACCTGTTTATCGAATGTCATGACGAAAATATTCGATTCTATCCAAATCTTTCATTTACGCATTATCATATACAGTTATTTATCGAAATATAATGGGCGAATGAACATAGGGCTTCGGCAAGGCATTTTACTCGATCTATTAGGCCACGACTAGCATGCTATTGGACTCTACCGTAGCACAGCGATACCGAAATAATGATACCATATAATAAAAAACATTATCACAGACTTCTACTCTTCAGTTCCCGTCGTTTCGTCTCATCGTTCACCTGATCACACACAATGACATCTAAGAGTCATCCAAGCACGTTGAGCAATGCAGACTGATAGTACGTCTCTCTAACATGGTAAGTACACTAGGTCCTTCATCATCGATCATGCTCATCTGCCGAACCTTCCTTCATACTTGACGCTACCATTGAGAGGTTGGTATCGGAACTTGCTAGCTTGACGTTGAAGTGTTTTCAGCCACAAGTGATCGTCCTCAAAACTGCGATATCCAGTTAGTAGTGGCGAGTGGCATCCCAACTAGGTACAGTGCCTACACCGTACATACAAGTAAAGTTAGCTTGCCGGGGACAGCCAGCCAGTAAACTTCTCGGTTTCTACCTGGGAATGTTACGCTAGGCCAGTTGCCCAAGAGACGTCCTCTTTCAAAGGCCGGACATGATCTTGGTCGCTCGCTGCTTTGAGCCACACTTGCTACTCCTCACGTTCATCCGCGTGTCTAGGTACAATTCGGATAAGGGGCCGAGAGGTAGCCAAATTGCAAGTGCAGGAACTTGCTATTTCCTACTCGTCCACCCATAGGTACGGGTGGGCGGCTATACTATAAGCAAGGGACCATCGGGCATGTGCAGTACAGAAATGCAGTTCAGTGCGCAGGAGACGACAGAGGCGCGAAAGGGCGGAGAACCGGCACCGTACAGCAACGTCCCTCTTTCTCTCGGCGGTCAAATCGTCAACCCACATGCATAAGCTGTATGCTGGTGCTGGGCTGGGACCTGTGATCTCTGGATGCAATGCCCGGTCGGTGCATCAGCAAGCGTCGAGCAGCATCTCTGTGCCGATACCCCTCTTGCCGGATTCAACATAGCGTATCCAGACGAGGGGTACAACGTGTAGTCAAGACCCATGCTCACCTGTGCTGGATGGTTACAGCACAGAAGCGTTGAGCCACAGGTAGCACGTGGAATAGACTCTTCCAGAGCAGAGTGGTCGTGGTGATCTCTTGTGGCTATGACGGCCAGAAAGCAAAAACGGGATGATCTCGGTTCGGCAAGTTGCGTATCTCTCCCTTTGGGGTCGGGCTATGAATAGACATTGGGTTAGTCTACCAACCAGGTGAATGATGATGCAATGTGTGGACACGAAAATAAGCTAGGTAAAACTTATAACTGCACAGCCACAGCTTCATACGCAAATAGGGGTCCTGTGGCTAGTGATCTACCAAACATTTTCTGGATGTGGCTGCAGATGTAACGAGTCACATCGGAAGTCAGTCAAGATCTTCACATGTTGACGTTAAGCAAAAAAGGGGTGTGGCTGGAAGGGGGTGATCGGCAAGCGATCAGCAAGCTAAGCGAGAAATCGAATGTTCTTGCTGGCGATGCCACATCAGACATGCGATTGGATATCCTCGAGAGATTTGATGACCTCTTGGTTTCCTTAGAAATCGACGCTTTAAGTAATGGATTGAGATGATCACCCAATGCATCTATTTCGGTGTGGGATGCTATTTTTACTGGTTTCCATTTGAGCCGCTCGACATGCTCCCAAAAGGGGCGGTTGTGGGGATGTCGCTTAGGGTTATCGATGAATGCGATTTCAAAGCACTTCAAATTTTGTTCTACATCGTAATGTAAACCAACATGCCTGTCTACAATGGTAAGCAAAAAAAAAAACCGAGGGCCTAGTATGCACTGCTAGCCGATTTCCAAATTCCATGGTAAAGTTTGTCGTACTAAAATGAGATACTGTGGACTGTGGTCCGCTAATTTTGTCTTTACCCATATATAACATTTGAAATGGTTCAGTTACCGAATCGTTTTGAAAATCTTGCTCGTCAGTTTTTGGTTCGATGTTCGCTTGCTTGACGTAGTGATCAGTGTCCTGCAATCGCGTTGCCATAGAAGTAGTGAAACCCCCGTTCTGAACAATCTCATCCTGTTGGGATGATATAGTATCACGCACATTGACCCATAAACCTATGATGTTGGACATGCAAGATTCTTCTACTGTTTTGTATAACATTTGAGCATATTTTCAGGCGTCACCAGGTAGAGTAGGCTGTCATTATATGTGTAGTGATTCATCGTGTTGTGTCCATGTTCCTAACGCTCTTCACTCTGACTGATCTTCTAATGCATTTCTGCGGAAAATAACGAATCTCTTTACTTGGCCGTTACCGAGCGGCTGTCCTATGAGCGTTAAAAGAAAACTGTCAGATCTGCAACTGAAGGAAACGCCGGATAGCGCACAGTTTCAAATCTCGGATTCATGTGAGCTTGAATGTCTGGAGTTGCAGAGGGTACCTGTCATTTCACCAATTTTCGAAGAAACGTAAGCGTAATGCGAGGTTGAGCGTTTGGACCATGGAAAATAGCCGTGGACGTACGCAAATTGATGGCAAATCATGTAGTTTCGCACAGAAGAAACCGAGGTCATGGGTATATGCCTCCTTAAGCTACGCGGCCGTTATTTATGACCCCTATCTTGATTCTTGACAAAGTAGGCGGGAACGAGGATTCGTTTGCTGTGCTTGTGATTTTTAGGGAAGACACATCACTCTGTTCCGATGAGCTACTGAGCAATCTCATTGCCACACGTAGTTCACAGTGAAGGTGATTTAGCAAGACCAGTACGTCACCTCATTTAGTCGAGGACGGAAAGAAATTAGGTGCTACTAGCAGTCGGTATCACTGAATCTAAAATGTTGCTGGAACCTATTCACGAGTTTCTGATTTGGCGTTGGGAACATTACGCAAATAATATCTTGGCGCGGCCTAACTCTCCAATTCCGTTCAAATTTTAGATTGAGCAATCTTTGATATATGGCGTAAGACTTTACATGCAAAACATTCAGACCATTCGAGTCTCCTAAACATGCAAAGATCGCTCAAATCCGTAGCGTCAGCCTGTAAACCAGGCGTTCTCTATACATATTACAGTTTGCTTACTATCTAGAGTCTCAAAGCTGTCTTGTATCCTCGCGTCTTAATCAAGCGGACCATCTGCTCTTCATGACTGTTTGCCTAGCAGTGGGTGGGTGAATATATGTAGTTCCGAAAGGAGAAATGTATATGTTGATAAACCAAACCGTCGAAACGCACTTTGCTATGATTGAGGATTCAAGCACGGACAACGCCCAATTTTGACTTAAGTCCATTTCTAGCATTACATTCATGACGATGGCCGCGTGGATTCGCGAGGAATGACTTTAGTATAGAGCATTACATCTGATTGTTACTGTCCATCCGGGGACGAAAGCACTTACAATCCAGATTTCCGCCAACTAACTTGGTTATGTCAACAGCCGACACGTTTCACTATCTCAACGGTCAATTTAGGATAAACAACCATCTTCCAAAGCTGATTGGCTTGAACATGATGCTGTCTAGATTTAGAGCAATTTAACTAACAAGTTAGCTGCATCTCGCTACAATATGTTGTGCCTTGTTTTTGCAGTAGATGGTGCTATGGACCTACCCCCACCGAACGGAAACTCAATCTGGGGTTGTGACTTATAATTTGATTTCTACAACCCTGCATTGCACTAATCGGTGCTGTCAGGTCCGGGGTGTGAATATCCCGTTTGAACGCATGCCGGAAAGTATATAAATCGCTTAGTCTGGACCCCGACCTTGATGCAGGTTACTGAGCGTGCGGCTAGGCGTGACTATTTTTGCTTAAGTATAAATAACAAGGTGTCTGGTGCCTGAAACGTGGCTAGGATAGCGATCATTTGGTTTCATTGGGTTAAAAAAGAAGGTACGGTGAGTCATCTACTTCAAGACCATTGCCCGATAGCATTCGCATGGGTTAGTGTGAAGATGAATATCGAACTAGACCAAGCCACAGAATCATTCATTTATTTAACTTTGTGTCGGAGCGTGTTGCATGCTTCATAGAATGACTGCAGCCCAGTCAGTCCAGTGATCGGAATGAGCAAGCTCGTTCAAAGTACGGACAAGCGAATGTGAGCTCCTTCCACTCGAGGCAGAGACAGTCCAAAAGACAGGAAGTCACATAGGAGCCTGAAATCCGAAACTTCAGTTGAAAATAACGGAAACATGTTAAAGTAGGCAGTACAACTTTCTATGCATGCTACATGAAAGAGTACTATCTTAACAATGCATTGGAGCTGTTGATATTGAAGGAATCTATAATTTGATGCGGTGGTATGATAGTTATAGTGTCGGAGCCAACAGTGGCATGTAATTACCGCATCTCGAATTCTTCAAACATAACGCGAGCAGAAATATCAAGTTCGCGTTCCTACGCGGAATATTTGGCCCAAATTGCAAAAATACCACGCTGCATGACCACGGGAGCCCAAGTAAAAGAGAGACCAGGTTAATGCGGATGATAGAAGAGAACAAGGGAAACATACTCTGCTATATGTAAGAGCAATCTCAGTTGTATCCGATCCAGGTATTTACGTGCATCCGCCCAGCATAGAGTACCTTGAAATTTACATGGTCTGAATGTTGGAGAGAAACCAAGCGAGGACATTTCGACTTTGAAATGTAGCACTAAATCCAAACAGGCCCCACAGACAATATTTATAGTGAATGATAATGTGATACACCAATGTGCTATATGAATTGGTCACGGAAGTAGACAAGGTTGTGACTCTCATCGATCCATCTCTACTGACAGTGGAAGTTTTGCAGTTGCATTGTAATTCATTCCACGAAAACTCTGCCAAAACAGTATAATCTCGGGTCCTCGGTAGTCATTCAAACCCATTAATTACGAATTTGAGACTCCAGTTGGACTCTTTGTGTGAGCCGCCCGCCCGGCATTTAGATTGTCAATCAAACTCAAGTACATTTTGAAAAGATTCGCGGCCTGTTGACGAACCGCACGTTTGAGCAACGAGACAGAGAGAAAAATATACAGAGCCTCGATCATGGTATCCAACAACTTTCCCAGATGATGATAAAAGCATCGCACACCAAAATTGCGTTGTCCTGGCTGGGTCTTACATCCAGTGCCGCAAAGCCACAGCCAAATTACTAGAGCTCTCGTGTATTCATTGAGTTATTTCAGCACCTCATTTCTACAACCCACAGGCTCGAGCGAAGCTACTAGGCCGATTAGCCTTATTTCCGGGTTTTCGATTCTTTTTTCCATTCGATCAGCTTTGCTCTTTGTCACCATTGTTTATTATGATTAAACGCTCAGATTTCACCTTGAAAGTTCTGCAACCCAACAGCACTTGCTATTCATGGATTCTGTACTATTAACTCGTCTGCGTGCTACACGCTTCGGTCGTCACTGGCAACCCTTCATGAGCTGCTCTTTTGGCAGGACTTGAATGTTCAAAACGGGATAAGTACAGGACGCTGGTTTGTACCTATTTCAAGGGTTCAAGAAATAAAACCCTCAAGACTTACGCGGAAAAGAAAGCCGCTCGATTTTTTGCAGTACAATCAGTCCTCCCATCTGATTATGTTGAACAGGAACAGCAGAGTCGACTTGTATCAAATTAAAATTGTGGCCGCATAACAAGCTCGCTTTGGACACAATCCTGAATCCACAAAACCTTGCTCGATGACTCTGGCTACAGTATTTGAAAATGGAGAAATCGCGATGCATGTATTTTAGCAAGTGGTAGATTGGGCTATAAAGAAAGTTCAAATTTCCACACAGGTGAACACAGACTAGTCTGACTTGCTAGACTAGGTACAGCCATCTGTAATTGCCATCCTGTAATTTTTCAACTACAAGCACTATGACGTCTCCTTTAAATTAAGCAATGCATAACACATGCCAACGACTGACGCCCATCGCGCTAACTAGATACATATGTGAATCCATATTAAATGAGTAACGTATCACAAGGAAGAATTTTTCGCTGCGGAGATTGAGAATAAATTGTGCGCTGCATAATATGATAAATCCCATAGGTAACTCCAAATCAAAATTACAAATTTGTGTAGATTAAAGTAGACAAAGTCAGAAGAACTACACCCCAATAATGGATGCTGATCGAATAGCCTCTGGGCATCTATTCACAATTCGTTCTCCTTCCGCTCTACCTGGATTGGAACTTGACCACCTGCCTCGGTACCGCTTTGTGGTAGAAATTCGAGAAAATCGTCCATGACCAATCGGGCCACGTTCATTCCCATAAGAGCATTCGTCTCCATTGTGGATATGAAGGAATCCATGCCACTTGTATAGTAAAAGCCTCGCGCGATTTCCGAGTCTTCAAAGGTAACACGGGGATATTCATAGGGGTATGAGTGCCAGACATGAGGATAGTACCAACTAATGACGCCGCTATCAGAAGCACTAATGTTATTTAGATTGCTGGGTACTATAGATTGTTAGAGAATACTTGGTTATCACTAGCCGAGTTCACTTACTTTCCGCGTCGAACACCTTAGCAAGAAATTCTGGAGTTACAGGCGCAGGCGAGAAAACCTTGTATAAATTTTCCGTTTGCAAAGTGACTGGGTTTATGACAGAACGTAAAGTGCTCATACTGAAAAAGCCTGCCTTACCCACGCCGTCTTCTGGACGAGCTGGAACTTCACCAGGAGGAAGAGTGGTTATGATGGTGGTTGGTACATCGGCATCTGGGCCAAGACCGAAGAACTTGGGACTGAAGGTGCGATTCGAAGCGAAAAGAGTAACATGGAGAGTAACGTAGGGTATTTTGTCTGGTGTCTTCCTAAGGACACCCTCCTCGACATTGATGCCAGAGTACTGGAAAGGTGCCGCAAGAATGACGGTATCATAATGCTTGGTCGTGGACGCGGATGCTCCTAGTAGTGTAGATTGCACAGCGTACTTACCGTTGACCTTAGAGATGGCATCAACAGTAGTGTTGAGATTGATTGTAGCGTTTGATGATTTTAACATGCCGTCAAAGATTTGCCAGTTGCCACCCCTGACCGACATCGCACCCTCAATTGCCATGCACACCATAGTTTCTAACCCATGAATAACTCCTAGATTCTGCCCGTAGTTGACGCGTGTGCTCGCTTGGATTATGTCGGTCGTAAACGGACCTGTTATCTATAAATGTAAGAGAATAACGATACTTCGGAGTAAGTCTACTTACTCCATTCTTTTCGAGATACTGTTCCCCAGTAACACCGGTCGCTGGAAGTAGATCGAGATCTTCTGCCCTGTCGGACAATGATCGGAAAGGGAAGAACGGGGCTGTATAAAGCTGCTTGAACTTTCCCACGACGACTTTCATTAGACGGACTGTCTTGATAGGAGCCATCCCATACTTCCACAGCAACTTCGTGTTGTCCCACCACTGCCAGCCGCTGTCTTTCATGGTATGGACAAAAGATTCTCCATTCCAAATGCCCAGAACATCACTATATTCTGTTCCAGAGTCTTGAGGTTCAAGGCCATGCTCCAAAGTGAAATTCTTCAGAATTTCATTTGTCGCAACGAAAATGCTGCCACCAAGTTCGACAGGAAAGCGAGCATCATTGTACGCATTCACAGTCGTTGAGCGACCACCAATATACGACGCTCTCTCATAGACAGTGATATCGATATCAATATCTGACTGTTCCGCAAATTGTCGAAGATAATACGCGGCGGAAGACCCACCTGCTCCAGCACCTACAGAGGGTTAGCCTGCAAATTATGGAGTTGTTCTGTCCTGAAAATTGAGTCGAAATCCGAACTCGTCTCCTGAGGTTTAATAATCCTTAATGACACGAGCTTGAATCCTCGTCACTCTGAGTGGCCACGATGTGATGCAGAGCTGACAACCCGGGACGGCGAGGTCCAGACAAATTGGAACGCAAGTGCTGACGAACGGAGTCTCATAGGAATTATAGGCTGTGGTAGCGAAAGGAAGCATATTTCACTCCTTTCTCATCCTCATCTCGAACTATGATGGCATCTAGGGTACAAGATCGATATGGACTTACCAATAATGGCCACCCTCTTTGGCGCTGCGCTTGGGACGGCCGCGACAGAGGACGGAGCTGCGAAAGCTGTGAACGGCCAAAAGAAACCTAAAGCATTTCCATAAAAGAGCGACACAATTGCCACGAGGTTCCAGCCTGCATGCATTTTGACGTGAAGCTGCCCAGAGAAATCTTCGAGGTTGTCTGGGACATTGATGCTCGTTACAGGGGGGTAGTCGTGATGCAGGTGGTTTCGGTTGTCATAATAATGTAGCCTTGCGCGACCAGCCGCTAGCGCCCGCCGTAATCATCATTGGCTATCGCCTCGCGCTTCGCGTGTTGTGGCAGAAAAAAGTGTCGAGCAGAGATAATTCTTATAACTTCGTCTGATAATTTCCAACCCCTCATATACAACCCCTCAGATACCCAGGACCGCAAATATGTCTGCCGCGCAGCTTCTGAACCCAAAAGCTGAATCAAGGGTGCGTTGTAAAGCTCTAAAGGAGAACATAAATACTAACACAGCCTAGCGGAGAGGAGAAGCTTTAGCTGTTAATATCGCCGCCGGTGAGGGACTTCAAAATGTTCTGAAGTCAAATCTAGGTCCTTTAGGGACTATTAAGATGTGCGCAAGCTAACAACTCCGCTATGTATTTAACTGACGTTTCTCGATAGGCTGGTGGATGGAGCAGGAAAGGTACTATAACACCCAAGTTGTCAGCGAACTCCTTTTAACGAGCGTCACCCACCAGATCAAACTTACGAAAGATGGAAACGTTCTCCTACGAGAAATGCAGATCCAGAACCCAACCGCGGTAATGATTGCGCGAGCAGCCACGGCACAAGATGATATCTGTGGCGATGGAACAACATCAGTAGTGTTATTAGTTGGTGAGCTTTTAAAGCAGGCAAACCGTTATATCTCAGAAGGGTTACATCCTAGGATAATTACGGACGGGTATGAAATTGCAAAGACTGAGTCTTTGAAGGTATATAGTTGGACCCTCGCGTGAACATCCTATTGCTAACGGTATACAGTTTTTAGATACTTTCAAGCTCGAGAAAGAGGTAGACCGCGAATTACTCTTATCGGTCGCACGCACATCTCTTTCAACAAAACTCAACCACACACTCGCCGAGAAACTTACTCCGGATATCGTCGATGCGGTTCTTGCGATTTACCAAGCTCCCGCGAAACCGGACCTACACATGATCGAAATCATGAAGATGCAGCATCGAACCGCTTCCGAAACCCAACTTATCAGAGGACTCGCTTTGGACCACGGAGCTAGACACCCTGACATGCCCAAGAGACTTGAGAATGCCTTCATTCTGGCTCTCAATGTCAGTCTGGAATTCGAAAAATCAGAAATCAACTCCGGATTCTACTACTCGAGCGCTGAGCAGAGGGACAAGCTTGTCGAAAGCGAGAGACGTCATGTAGACGACAAACTGCGAAAAATTGTTGAGCTGAAGAAGGAAGTCTGCGGTAATGACCCCAAGAAGGGATTTGTCATTGTCAACATGAAGGGAATTGATCCTCTGTCACTGGATGTTCTACAAAAGAATGGCATTTACGCGTTGAGACGCGCGAAGAGACGAAACATGGAGAGATTACAACTGATCACTGGCGGATCTTCGCAGAATAGTGTCGATGATCTTTCACCTGAAGTCCTTGGTTGGGCTGGTCTGGTGTATGAAACGCAACTTGGTGAAGAGAAGTACACATTTATTGAGGATGTCAAAGACCCGAAATCAGTTACTGTCCTTATCAAGGGACCTAACCAGCATACAATCTCTCAAATAAGCGACGCCGTGCGAGACGGGCTACGCAGTGTTTACAACATGATCGTGGATAGGAGCGTTGTTCCCGGTGCCGGTGCATTCCAGGTAGCTTTGGCAGCTCACTTGAATAGTGAAGCATTTAGAAAAACCGTCAAGGGAAAGGCTAAGTGGGGAGTACAGGCATTTGCCGATGCAATGCTCATCATTCCAAAAACATTGGCAGCCAACGCTGGCCATGATGTCCAAGACGCTCGTAAGTGCTGTGAATATCTGTAAACACTGAAGTAACTAACTGACCTTAAAAACAGTTGCTAGCCTCCAAGACGAGCAGGTAGAGGGGAACGTTGTCGGTCTGGACCTCAAGACGGGCCAGCCTATGGACCCGGTCCTCGAAGGCGTCTTCGACTCTTTCAGGGTGCTTCGCAATGCGATGGCATCCAGTTCCGGCATTGCTTCAAACCTTCTTCTTTGCGACGAGATGTTGAAAGCTCGACAGATGGGCCGGCAAGCCAACCCAGGTCCCGGGATGGATGAATAAAGAGTTTCGCAATCATGATTTCCTTTCCCAAATATGTATGGGCTGATTTGGCATAATGAGCGTCTCGGCGCCTGGGCGTGCGAGGTGGGGCTGCATATTTGTACAACACTCAACCTGTATGGAAGATCAATATAGAACGGCCGCGTAGGATGTGTGAATGAAAAGCGAATATGGGAACAAAAGTTTTGCCATGGATGATGGTTTTGGCAATTCACACTTCGCATCTTGGCACTCTATTCCCCCGCACTTTCGACAGCTGTCAAGGTAGCCGATCTTGATCAGGGGGATCTCAAAGTTCTGCTCACAAGACCGGTCAACAATAGTGTAGCCAATAGCGCTATAGACTGTCCTCTTTGTATCAATGTAAGTGATAGATATCTTTGAATACTATACTTACTTGCTCAAAATGTGTGTTATTGATACCGGCTAGCCGGTTCATGAATCCAGGCCATGTCAACGGCAGCTCAAGCCTGTTGTATCAACTAGTTTCCTTACTGAGAGTACTCTACTCGGCCTTAGTTCTGGAGCGGGTGGATCGTGCATGTATCCCACACCTTCCCCAATAGGCAAATATTACATCAATTGTGAATCAAGAGCAGTACACAAAAGCTCAACTCATAAAGCTTAACAATAATACTTCTTATAAATGAGTGAATGAATATTTGTATCATACGAGGGAATGATAGAGAATAACTTGAATCTACAAGTTTATTTGGTGGTGGAGCCAGGGAAGCTCTGCTTTCAAGGTCCACTTGTACCCGTAAACCATCTGGTCCCCTACCTAAGCCGGCTGCTCACTCAGGATCCGAAGCGAGGGTCCTGCCATTGGCTTGGCACATCCAAGCCCCTCGACTCCGTGACCACCTGGGCACCACGAGAGTTAGTGCTGCAGTCTGTTCTTTTCTGTCGAAATATGCCAGTTCTTGCCTTTCTTGTTTCTCCCTCTGTATTACGTTTCAATTTCTCATCGCGACGGCATTGATGTGCCCAATACCCTAATTGACACTTCTGGAAACGATGCTGGCCCCGAAGCAATGATATGGACTTGAGAACTCGATCGCGTGTCCACCAGATTATACGTAAAGTACATGGTCGTTTCTCGCAAAGCGCAATAACGCAGTCAAGATGCTGCGCTTGAGGCGCTATCGTGTCTTTCTATTCTTTGCGGTTGTCATCATCTTCCTCTTCGTTCGCCTGTCCAAGAATAAGCAATGGGTAGAGCAGGAGATTTCGAAGGCTACTCAGCAGCACAAGGGCAATGAGGTACAAGAGCCAGTTAAACCCGAAACACAAAGCCAGCAGAAACAATCCATTCCTCGGCCGCAGATTACGAGTGAGACATTGGTAAACGAACCCAAGTCAACGACGGCACCTCCTCCACCTCAAGCAACTGCCATCAAGGAGGCACAGAAAAGCGCAACTCTCACGCAGCCCCAGTCGGTGCACAACAAACCCCAACCTGCTTCAATTCTTCCTCCACTAGCTATTCCAGATCGAAAGCTACCTCCCCCGAGCGTTATAACCGAAGATGGTACTTCGGTCGACATTCATCCTCTTCATCCGCCTGGAAGACAGGAACAACCGTTGTTACCGGAGTCGCCAGAAGAGGTTATTCATTGGGTCAAGCAGAAGGAACATTTCCCCGTACCTACTGAATCTTTGATTCACCTGCCAACTGGCAGGCCCCTTCGAATTCCTACTATTCAGTATGCCTTTGATGACGAGACACCGAACGAGAAGATAGAACGGGAGATGAAGAAGACACAAGTGCGAGACGAATTTCAGAAGGCATGGAGGGGATACAAAAAGCATGCTTGGCTTCATGACGAATTGTCTCCGGTGACTGGAAACTTTAGAGACCCCTTTTGTGGATGGGCTGCTACTCTCGTTGATACTCTCGATACGCTTTGGATCATGGGCCTGGAGAATGAATTTGACGAAGCGGCCAGAGCGGTTGACAAAATTGATTTTACGACATCGCCTCGAGCCGACATTCCCATGTTTGAAACTACCATTCGCTACCTGGGTGGTCTTCTAGCAGCGTACGATGTCAGCGGTGGAAAGTATAAGAACCTACTGGATAAAGCTGTTGAGTTGGCCGAGGTGTTAATGGGAGCCTTTGACACTCCCAATAGAATGCCTGTACTTTATTACTATTGGAAACCAACATTTGCGTCTCAAGCACATCGTGCTAGTGGGAGATCGAATCTGGCCGAGCTCGGCTCCTTGTCGCTGGAGTTTACTCGACTGGCTCAACTGACCAACGATCCTCGATACTATGATGCTGTTGCCCGTGTAACAGATGCCTTGGATGAGTGGCAAGATCGGGGCACGTCACTGTACGGCGTGTTTCCAGGCAATGTGGATGCTACGGGGTGTAATCGCACCGCTGATATGATATACTCGCAACCAATGAATAGTCCAAATTATCCAAACCAGCCGATTGATTTGGCCGAGGAGCCTGTAGGTTATGAACCTCCGCAAACCAAAAATGTAAAGGAGCCTATACCGCAGAAGCGACCGACCACCGATGATAAGATGCTACAATTTGAAATCACACCCGGGGAACCGAGCAAGGGCCACATCAAGGATTGGAGTGAATCTCACCCAAAGCCCGCGGAACAGAAGCCGGATGTGAAAGGGCAAGTGAAGAGGCAACTCATCCAGGGCCATACAGAAGAAAACACGCCCCAGTCAGAGAAACCGACACCAACTACCCCAACGCACCCGTTAACAGGGCTTCCTCTTTCGACTGGTGCAGATGGCTCACCGCAACTCCAAGATGCTGCCGGCGACATTTGCAAGCCTCAAGGTCTTGTTTCAACTGGCGCGGACTCATACTCCATGGGGGGTGGCCAAGATTCCACTTATGAATACTTTACAAAGGTACGTGAAACATTGTATTGAACCTTCACCGTGTCAGAACTCATCAGAACAAGAATTTGCTTTCTGTGGTTTGTTGAAACAATTGTTATATAGCATTGTTTTGGCATATCACAGTGAAAACAAATTTCTGTGGGAGTCATCTCTGTGTCTTTGAGATCCTGTTGTCTCCCTGGTTTCTGTCATTACATCAATGCTAACAAGATCTAGCAATACCTCCTCCTTGGCGGGCTCGAGACCAAATATCGCAAAATGTACAATCTTACGATGCAGGCTGTACGGAAGCACATGCTTTATCGGCCAATGGTACCTGGCGATCCTGACATTCTTTTCTCCGGCTCATTAGACATATACCCATCAACACGAGATCAAGATCGTGTGCTTACAACAGAAGTGGAACATTTGACCTGCTTCATTGGCGGAATGGTCGGAATGGGAGCTAAAGTATTTGGTATTGACGCGGACTTGGAGATCGCAAAGAAGCTCACAGATGGTTGCGTTTGGGCATATGAGTCAACCGCAACAGGAATCATGGCAGAAGGAGCACTTGTGCTACCTTGTGTAAGCTCTGAAAAATGTTCTTGGAATGAGACAGCTTATCACCACGCGCTTGATCCACTTGCGGAGACGCGAGATCAAGACGTAGCCCAGTACGTAGCAAATAAGGCAGCGCGTAAGAAGGAGGAAGAAGAGGCGAAAATCGCTGCTAAGAAGCAAGCGCAGATAGATGCTTCAGTTGCTGCAGAACTCAAAGCCGAGGCAACATCGGAGGTTGGCAAGCCTAGCGATGGTAAAACGACTGAGACGCTGAAGAAAGAAGAATCGTTGCCATTGCAGAAACGCCAAAATGAGGTCACCCCACCCCTTGCGGCTAAGACGACAACGCAATTATCGTCCACAGACTTGGAATTGCAGAAGAAACTGGAGTCTACAGAAGCCGAACTGAAGGCCGTTTCGGGGACAGGTTACGCCAAAGAAGAACCTCTTCTTCCGTCAAACGAGGAAGCCTTATTGGACCCATCAAAACCGCTGACACATGCTGAGTACATTGCGAGCCGGATCAAGCAGGATTCGTTACCTGCTGGCTACACTCTAATAAAGTCGAGGAAGTATATTCTCAGGTAGGCCGAATGTGATAATCTATGCTATGACACAGAAGAGACTAACCCTTCCCTTTAGACCGGAGGCAATCGAGTCCGTGTGGTATATGTATCGTATCACTGGCGACAAGAGCTGGCAAGCAAAAGGATGGAAAATGTTTGAGTCGATCCGAAATGCTACCAGTACGATACACGGAAATTCTGCGATCATTGACGTTACGTCCAAGAACGTGACTCATATCGATGAGATGGAGAGCTTTTGGCTTGCTGAAACCTTAAAGTATTTCTATCTGCTCTACGCGACTCCCGATGTCATCAGTTTAGACGACTGGGTGCTGAACACTGAAGCACACCCCTTTAAGCGGCCGAAATAGACAATCCGTCTTGAGCTTAGATTTTGTATATTCACATTGTGGTAGGATTTTTGTACTCTAACGCTTTGCGTGATTCCTGTCATTGTCCTAGGAAAGGAGACTAGTTGTATTGGGCAAGCATTATTCATGTTTTGGATTCACGCATAGACAAGCGGGAGTTGAAGGTTTCATTCCGGGTTGTAAATAGCAGCATTGTGTATGTACTGTAAATAACGATATTGCGCTTCGATTGGCTTCAATGGACATATATCCCCGCCATGACCGGGGGCACGGCACACTAAAGCGATGGCAAATCTCAATATTGAGATTTTCGGGGTAATGACTAACTAGGCGTCGTAGCACTCTCCATGCAACCTATTTCCAACACTCCTCGAGGTCGATTGGAGACTCCAGATACAGTCACGTGGGTGACGAAGTGGGATGAACGTCCCTAACAACCCCGCAACCCGCCCTTCCGTGGGTCTTCGCGTGGCATTAATACGTTCGTCACAATGCATACTAACACATCCGTATCAGTTGTCGGCTATCACAGCAGCTGGAGGTAGATAGGAGGGTTTGAAACTGTTTTGACAACCACAGCATCTTCTCGTTCTCTATCAAACTCAAAGAGGCCTCGGCCAGACTTCTTCTACCACGTACACTCACCTACACTCCACCCCGCGACAATACGTTCAATCCTCAACACAATGGCCAATTCTCTAACTTCAACGACACTGACCCAAAGACCTATAGCAAAAGCCTTCCTCCTCTTCCCCAATCTCCCAACCGAACTCCGTCTCCAAATCTATGCCCACATCCACACACACACCGCATCTCCCCTCCCCTCGCACACCCACACCTCACGAATCCTAAAGCTATCCTTCTCGCCCTCTCTCGACCGCTATATCTCCAATTGCGCGCCTCCCGTGGTTCTTTCCCTTTGCTCAGAGGCTCGAGAGTATGCTTTGAAACGTTATGCGTACCAGTATCTGGCTATTGGACCGAACTTCTTCTGCGCGCCGAGTACTTCGATTCCTTTGAGCTTTGAGCAGACGACGTTGTATATAAGTGGATTACACCCGTTGCTTACGACATTCTCGCAAACGTTCTTATATCACCTCTCGACGTCGCCGTCTCGGCATAAGATCACTTCGTTGGCATTAGACTCGAGATGTTGGCGCGAGTTGAGCGAGGTAGGGTTATTAGGAGTGCTTGCGGGAATGAAAGGGTTGAGAGAGGTGTTGATGGTTGTGGAATTCGGTAGAGGGTTTGAAGGGGAGTTTGGCTTTTTGGAGATGCCGGAGTGGAGGAGCGATTTGAGGTGGAGTGCTGAGAGGGCTAGGGAGGCATTGAGGGAGGAGTGGGTTAGAAGAGGCGTTGGTGGGGAGGAGGGTGGAATGGTAGATGTCAGATGTGTTATCTTGACGAAGGGTGGGGAGCAGGCTTGACCTGAATTACGGAATGAGGTGAGTTGCTTTGAGGTACAGGGTATAAGCGTAGGAGTTATGGAATAAAGTTTACAGCTGGTGCTTGAAAAGGATAGACGAGAATAGTGGTCGAGGCACGGCATCGTTACGAAGATATGATAATATTCTGGTGCCCTGGCAGGCTATGAATATAAAGAAATTTGATCTTTCGAGCTAAGATTAGCTTAATTATTACCTCTACTACTTATAACTACTATTTTCTTAATATCGGTAATTTAGCTCTTGTTTTTAGCTATATCTTTTGTAGAATTCATTAAACTACAATACATTACATAGCTTGTTATTAAGCTAGTAACGAAGTGACCCGTTTAAAATACATGCAAAAGCTCAGAAGTGCCCAATATTTGGTCCGTACTACATAACTAGGTCTCTTCCTCCTTCTCTATCTCCATCTTCTTCTACCTCTGTTGTAACATGCTTAGGATGAAGAGGAAGCTTGGATGATTTTGCTGGAGAGGGTAAAGGCTCGTCAGAAAGTAATGAGAAATCCTCAACGTTATTATCAAATCCAAGACTAGGAACATCCTTAATAGCGCTGTCTGAGTTTGAGTCCGTGTCTAAGTAGTAACCTTCTCATCGGACCAAAATGCCCTGTAACTGATTCCAAAACGTATGCCGTAGCCCATTCCTTTCCAACGCACCTTCCTCAATTCGCATGTTATGCCTTGAAAGAGAAAACGTCGCTATTTATTCAATTTGTTTGAGTAAATCTAGCTTTTTGGGTCGAATGGGTTGTCATTCTATCATGTCGAGATACCTCGTTAGTTGTAATACACCAGTAAATCGCGACATGCGATATCCGGTCTTCATATCAATTCTCACATGGAATCATTTTCGCACCTAGAAATCACGAGATGAATTGCGTGAAGAGAAGAGAAAGCACCCTGGGAATGCTAGCATGGAAAATCGTTGAAATTTACATATTGGTATATCTAACAACACCTACGCTTTTATCCCAAACCCTCAATGCTATATAACGCCGGCTCGCTCAATAGATGCAGCAAATCTACAACATAGGCTTCAAATCATCGGCGACTTTAAATGGTGCTTCCGTCTTACTCTTGATCTCCTCGACTGTTACGCCGTCGGCGATTTCAGTGAGGGTCAAACCAGTGGCAAAGTCGACCTCAAACACACCCTAAATATATGGTAAGCTTTTGTTTACTTAAATTTCAATGGAAAGTGACTTACAAGCTCGGTAATGATCATGCTAACACAAGCCTTTCCTGTAAGCGGGAAAGCGCATTGCTTCATGATCTTTGGATTGCCCTTTTTATCGGTATGTTCCATGGTGACAACAACCTTTGTCTTACTAGGATTCGACACCAGATCCATAGCACCTCCAAAACCCTTGATCTTGCCTGGCAACATCCAATTCGCGAGATCACCCGTCCCACTGACCTGCATGGCTCCGAGGATGGTAAGATCGATTCGACCGCTTCTAATCATACCGAAACTCTCTTCGCTACCAAAGACAGCCGCTCCTGGCTTGAGAGTCACAGTTTCTTTGCCGGCATTGATGAGATCAGCGTCCTCGTTACCTTTGGAAGGATATGGGCCAAGTCCGAGGATACCGTTTTCAGACTGGAGTTGAACTTCTACATCTGCGCCAACAAAGGAGGGAGCGAGCATGGGCATACCAATTCCGAGATTTGCATACATGCCGTTCTTGAACTCTTTAGCTGCTCGCTTGACGATACGCTCTCTTTTAGCCGCCGTGTCGCCGGTTCCAAGAGCTGCTTTTGCGGCAGGATCGTTTGGATCTTTTGCAAATGTGAATTTCTCAATATTCTTTTCCGTCGTAGATTGGATTACTTTCTTGACATATATGCCAGGTAAGTGGACGGCTTCTGGTGCAATCCCTCCAGGCTCAACAATCTCCTCGGCTTCGACGATGGTGATTTTGGCATTTCGACCCATGGCTCCATTGAAGTTGTTGGCGGCGAGCCGGAATTGGCAGTTTCCAAGCTTGTCGGCTTTCCATGCTTTCACAAACGCGTAGTCTCCTTTAATACTCTCCTCCATCAAGTACTGCTTTCCATCGAAGACCTTTACATCCTTTGGAGTTGAGTACTGCTTAGGTGTGCCATCAGAATTATTTAACAGCGGAAGTTCTCCGGTCTGGACAACCGTTCCAAAAGCTGCAGGAGTGTAGAAAGCCGGGATGCCCTTTCCACCTGCTGCACACCTCTCAGCCAGCGTTCCTTGAGGTGTGAGCTCTAGCTCTATCTCTCCTGTGAGATACATCTTCTCGAAGGTCTTATTTTCTCCGATATAACTTGCAATCATCTTTTTGATCTGCTTAGTCTTGAGCAGCTGTCCCAAGCCAGAGTCGTCCGTTCCCGCATTGTTCGATACAGCAGTAATCCCAGTTATATCTTTCTTGTTCATGACTTCGTTGATCAGTGTATCTGGGACTCCGCATAGACCGAATCCTCCGCATAATACTGTGGTATTGGGTTTCATGTCTTTGAGGGCTTCTGCTGCCGAAGGAAGCACTTTGTTGATTTCATGGCGCCGGACAGTGGAGGCAAATGTGCGAGCAAACAATATGGTATGCTGTTGAAAGTTAGATTAACTCTTTGGCTAACATGTTCAAAGGATTGATTGCTCACTTTGGAGGTCTTGTTTGAAAATGCTTTTGCGGTTCGGTATAAGGCGGTTGAAGACATGTTGACTTTGGGTGTAGTCCGCTAAACCATCGATATAGGAAGGACTGAGGTAAACTGGTAAGGAATTAAACCTTGAGGAGTTGGGTAAGGGGAATGATCCTTTGCAAAGACCAATATTACACAAAGCAAATGAAGGAGGTTGTATTTAATTGAAGATTAATTGCTGCTCGTGAGCTCCATAGGAACAGACCCTGAATCCCCTCGGCTCCCCAGAGCGAGCGGAACAAGATTTACCCCGCGGGTTGAAGCCGCTGTTTTCCGAGCACCAGGCCGGGCTCTGGCACGGCACGTGGGCGGTCCCGTGACTTACCTCGACGGAGCTGTGCCGGTGGTGTAGCTGCTAGATATAATCAAGGACAAAGTACGAAGTCCCTGAAGTACCTGGGTGGCCCTGATTTTGTACCTTTCGTACCTGATATAGAACATTCGATATTCGCTGCAGATACAGTATCAAAAGCACCCCTACAGCCGTGGAACTGGGTCACTGGATTTGCATTTAGCCTAGTCAATCCGATACCGTACCGTACCTACCGCACCGCATTGTTCTGCCCTGCTGGCCAGGTAAATGGAATTTGCATGTGCGCCGTTGAGCATGGCTCGGTGCTAGTGTGGTACTCGTAGCGGTAGCTGTACGCGCTATTAATATTGACACGTTCGACATCATCACTTCTTCCCTTTGCAAACTCGTCACTCATCGTAACAAGTCTCTCGATCTTCGATGCGTCGTTGGAACCTGACTCGGGCCACTCCACGCAAGAAATGTGTCAGGCTTACTGTAGAGACGAGAGGAGACGAGAGGTTCCAAAGCCGCAAATGACTTGCATAAGCAGCGTCCACATTGAGCAGCATCCGAAGCCCACCCATGGCGGTTTCTCACTCGATGGAGACCGAGTTAATCGGCCGATCGAGATCGTAGGATTGCGAGTTGCAACAAATATCTGGTCCTGGAAAGATTCCACGCGCCAGGCTTCACGTCTATTTTGGCCCAGATGCAGGATTCCAGGCTGATGTTGACACGATGGACTCGACCCTGACTGCAGGAGCCAGGAGCACGTGAAGATCGGGAGTCAAGACTTAGGTAATATTGGCATGGAAAGTAGGGGTCCTTCTGTTTTCAGCCACAGGACGACAGACGACCTTCCAGGTTTCCAACGACGACCGAGTCACGTGGTGGAAAGGACCTTGATATCTCCAAATCTGTTTGTTCCATCCGTACAGCCATATGCCAGGAAATGACACTACCAGTATGGTTTGGTGAAGGTATCATCTCGGCTGGCTGCCGACTAACATGCGGTGTATATCAGATGGGTTTCTTCCGTGACTGATCTGGTTACTGGTTTGGTTACTGGTCTGGTGTATTGGGTCTGGCCTTGCTAGTGAAAATGTAGTCGAAGCATTGAGAGACCCTCGGTCATCGTGCTCCAAATAAACTAACCCCATATAAGAAGCATCATCCACATGTTCTCTTTCCGACGAGTATATCAAATACTCACACAGCTAGTTCGTGGCTGCGTAGTAGAGAAAAGACTAGTCCATCTCTCCACGTGAAGATCCGCGCTAGTAACAATCGCGATCGAAAACAGACACCGCTGACTCAGCGAGTGATTGGCTGTCGTCACCCGATCACAGCTCCCATGTCGGTGTCGCGCCACAAGACATTCGGATCGACGAGCGTACTCCCTTTTGCTTTGCAACGACAGCTAATCGAAATGCAACGCTTTCTCGCGATGGATGCGTTTTGCAGCGCTCAGGGCTCCTCCAGACCCAGCAAGGGCAGTGGGTCAGAGATGCTGCCACACGCTTTTGCTGGATGCCAGCAGCACTCGCACTTGGCCTGTTTTGCACGATTGGAGTCTGATTTTCGATCGCCATCTGGAGTAAGGGACCTGGGTACTCTCCGGGTCTATTGACCATCTGAGAATCTGAGAATCTCAGAATCCTCGGAGACTGTTCCTCCTTCTCCATACCTGGGCACTCCTCCATTTTCTGCAGAATCCCATATCGACGGTCAGACAAAGCATTAGCTTCACGCTGGAAAGAAATATCGCTACCTCATCCGTGAGCTCAAAACCTATTTCCATCGAGACCCGTCGCTGTTGACAGGACCCGTCATCGACCATACGACCGGACATCGAACATCTTGCTGTACTACCCATCTGGAGAAATTGGAGCAGTAACAATCCGCATTAACGAATGGCCACCAAGAGAACCTCGATGGAAGTCGCGTAGGACATGTGAATAGGTTGCCCAGCCTTCAACGACAACATCAACATGCTTGCCCCGACAAGCAACCAGCAGGGCATCATCCCCTCTGCTCCGGCGCACCCACGGAGAGTACCTGCTCATAGTTCCGTCAGTTTACGCCGCGTGGAGGAACCGGTGGATATTGGGAGAGATGGCAGCCGGCGGCAGCACTGGAAGGGACGGAGAGACAATGATCCTATTCCACGGCTAGCTTCGACAGGAAGCAATGAGACGGGCGACTCAGGGGGGATGACGCCCGACAGATGGTTTGATCGCTCTAATAAGCGTCCGGGCGCGGGACAGAGACCAACATTTGATGATGGTACGCTTCGACAGTGTGCCACTTCTTCTTTACTTGCTAACAAACCTCGAGGAGAACCGCCATTCCTTCTACCGCACACCACCGCTTCCAACAATGCTTCAACTCCAAATGAGCGCTGGATGCAGGCGCAGAATATGGACTATCAGTTTCCGGCACCGATCGTGTTACGGTCGACCAACGGGAGCAGTGTCGACGACTATAGAAGTGTCATTGATGATTTAACTATCGAAAACAAGAAATTGCGAGAGAAGTTGCGACGGTATGAAGCACAGTATAATTCTGATCTGGAGGAGGATAGAATACTTGAGCTCAAGTTGCACCGAGACCTACCCTCCGGCAAGAAGCGAGAACTAGAAGAGACCCTTCAAGCGTTTATATCGACCGTCGACGGGACTCCCGACAGGAAGCGGCCTAAATTCGAGAAGACGGCAACACCCGCGCCAGGACCCGCGGTCCTTCCACCAACGGCACCTCAACCTCAATCTCAATATGCTGTTAAAAAATCATCATCCTCGTCGACCTCGAACTCGCGACCGGTGGATTCAGCGTACGCCTCGATGTCGGCCTCCGACCCTACATCGACTTCGGCGTCAAACCGCTTGGGTTCCGGGGCCCGACCTCTGGATGTAGAGACGAACCAGGCAAAGGCTCAGAAGGTTCAAAATTTCCTTCAAGATATTCCCGAAGGGCTACTACCAAAGAACTCACATACGATGACCGAGAGGCAGAGGAAGAAAATGGTGGTGAAGCGGTTGGAACAATTGTTTACCGGAAAAGTCATTGGTACGATTGGGGACCACAATCAACCAATGCAGCAACAAGCGATCTCACGTGCAGCAACCGCCGAGCAAGGCATCAATCAAAGATGGTTACCTACGGAAGGGAATCGTGAGGCTCAAATTCACTCCATGGACCCTGCTGTGGATGGTGTTCCGCAACTAGAAAGTCATGATTCAACCGGCTCCGGAATTTCATCGGATCCCTCCTCAAGATCGTCACCAGCACAGCGTCCCACCCGGCCTTTGGATTTAGATCCTGATCGTGCTCAGGATCCATTGGATAATGTGGAGTATATCAGACACCTTGGGCTTTCCACTCCGCAGTTGATCACCAACGATGCTTCAGATGCTGATGCTGATGCACCCAATATGGGATGGACGCATCTCAATCTTCTTTACAACATGGCACAACTTCATATGATAAACGTAACGCTCGACTTTGTTCGGTCTGCTGTTGCCGATGTCAGTTCCAAACTTCAACTATCTCCTGATGGGCGGGAGATTCGATGGCGAGGCGGTTCGGAGGGTACTCGACTGAGCAGTGATAGTGACCGTAGTCGAGGAAAGGTTCACTCTCCCTCTGATAGTGATAGTTGCGAGGAATCGCACGCCAAGAGGAGAAAGACAGACAATTTTGCTGTGCGCATCCAACCGCAGGGCAAGCCTGGTCCTGACCATCAAACGGAGCCTGCTCAGTCCGAAATGCGTCCATTCCAATACAAGCCGTTATTTCGCCATCGAAACTCAGACGATGATCTGGCTTCCTCGGATAGCAACACCAGCGTATCTTATCCTCCACGAAGCGGGGCTGGAAAGTCCTGGCAGGCTAACCTTCGGGATTCAAATTCGAGATCAGCCTCCTCCTCAAAACGTCGACGTGAAGGGGGTCCGATGGTGTTTTACTCTGGAACGAAATTTTGCACCGATTTATCTGGCGACCGAGGAAACATTTCAACTCCACGCCATTTCACCAGTGTTGACAAGGATGGTTTCAGCAAGTACGCCCAGGGAGTAATAGGATGTCCTACACAAAAACCTCATGCGCCGCTCAATCGTACGCCCTCGGGGTCCTTGATTCCATACAGGCCACTGGAAGACCACTCACGCCTTTCCACATTTCTACATAAGCCAGAGCCAGAACCACTTTTCTTCGGGAATGGTGCAGCAGGTTCCGAGTTGTCTTGGGACGAAGCGCGCCCAATGTCGTCCTGCGAGTCCACTTTGCAGCACTTCGATGCTTGTGGTTTAGGCGGCACACGTCCTGCAGATCACTTTGCTCTGACAGTAACGACGCGGGTGTCACGCGTCCATGCTGGAGTTTACAAGAAGGCATCAAAATATTCCGCAACAAGCCCAGGTGCGCTGAAATACAAGCATAGCATTCCGAGAGAATCGCTCGAGATCTTTCGTAAGATTGAGCAGGATCATATTACTGCGAGACTAGCTTCTCTAAATACGTACTCTTCCCCCCCTCCCATGTCGCCCCAACAGCGCGAAGATCTACCTGTGAAGACCGAAGTTCTCTCAACAATCCTAAAGCCACTCAGCCCTTCCGAGTTACCAGGAGCGACAACATTCTTCAGCGATACATCTAGTTCTGGAGAAGGAGACTCGGACTCCGACGACTCTTATGAAGGAGTCTCCCATTTACGAGATGAACAACCTATGAACTTTCAGCAACAGATGGACCTCGGTCTGGTAGCAACTCCACGCTCGTCTAACGTTATGGATATTGACGAAGCGGCGGAAGATCGCGAAGAAAGCGGAGATGAAGAAAGCAGTGGCGTGTACGAGGATGATGATGAAAGTATCGATATGCTTATTCATGCTAGAGAAGCAGATCCGCAGCTTTTAGCCGCGCAGGAAAAGGAGTTTGAGGAGGATGTCAGCCGTCGCTTGATGGAATCATTACCAATGGAAGGCTCAGCGGCAACAGTTGATGGTGGTTGTAGTACCGCGGACTCGTACAGTAGTTGGTGAAGACGAGAAGCCATTTTGGACCATTTTGTTTTGCTGTGCACATTAGCGTGGCGTTTGGGGAATATCATCAGCTGGGAGCGGCGGCTTGTTTGATTCATATTTGCAATATCTAGCGTATTTATGATGTATGATGAAAGGTGGTTCGCTGATGGGTGTAACCCCGCCTACGAAATACGATCAAACAAAAGATATTAATTTCAATTATTAAGACATTGTAACACAGTATGAATTTGGGTAGCAAGTTACCAGATTTCATCACCCAGGGTCAAGCGAACCAGCGGTTGATCGAACGAAAGATTATGGTTTGCTTTGATCTGATGAGAATTGACATTTTCGTTTCCTAAGTTATAAGCCACGACATCGAGAGGAAAGCCTGTCATATTTCAAGTACTGAGTTGTGTCGATTGTGTCGACGCGCGGCTAATGATTGTGTTGTCACCATTCCAGAATATTTCTACTAAGCATCCATCTAAGTCGGCAGTTGCCACCGGCACCTCGTGACGTACCTCGTTTCTCGACATATTGTAAAGCTTGAATCTTTCGTGCTCGTCTAATCACGCAAAGAAGAAAGTAAATATCCATATAATACATTGAATTTAAAACCTCACATTCGGAAAATCAGATAAGATGGCACCTCAATTAGCATGGATCGGCTTGGGAAACATGGGACGAGTATATCTACTTGCTCTAAGCAATGTATGAATGTTTATTAACACATCTCATAGGGAATGTGCAAAAACATAGTCGAGAAAGGAGAGCTCGATAAACCTCTTATAATTTTCAATCGCACCGAAAAGCGAGCTCAAGACTTAAGCAAGACCTTTCCAGATGGGAAAACGGTCGTGTCCACGTCAATCGCCGACGCAGTATCTAAAGCAGACATCATATTTACCTGCGTCGGCAACGACGCCGCTATCAATGAAACCATGGACTCCGCTCTTAAAGGCGACGTCAAAGGGAAAGTCTTCGTCGAATGCTCAACCGTTCATCCCGACACCTCCGAAGCATTAGCCACGAAAATCACAGAAGCAGGAGCTGAATTCGTTGCCTGTCCTGTCTTCGGCGCACCAGCAATGGCAGACGCCGGTCAACTCGTCTGCGTCCTCGCTGGTCCCAAAGCGAGTGTCCAAAAGGCACTTCCGTACTGTAAAGGCGTGATGGGACGCGCCAATATCGATTTCAGTGATCAACCGATTAGTCAGGCGCTCAAGCTCAAGATTATTGGGAATACATTTATCATTCAGATGATTGAGGCACTTTCAGAAGGGCACGTTCTAGCAGAGAAATCCGGCTTGGGTGTCGAGAATCTGCATACGTTCGTGGAAACCATGTTTCCTGGGCCGTATACCGCGTATTCGAACCGTATGATCTCAGGCGATTATTGGAAGAGGGAGGAGCCTCTTTTTGCGGTCGATTTGGCAAGGAAGGATGCTGGTCATGCTTTGGACCTGGCGAAGAGCGCTGGGACGAGCATGAAGGCTGTCGAGGTTGGCGATGGACATTTGAAGGTTGTGAAGGAGTTGAGGGGGGAGAAGGGGGATATCGCAGGGATTTATGGGGCGGTTAGACATGAGGCTGAGTTGGGATTTGAGAATGGGAAATAAATGGTTGACTGGTCTCTCCTAACTTACATGCTAGAATCAAAATTCATAAAAATTAATCTCTCATTTCTTCTCATAAGTTGGTGACAAAACCGATCCTCGTCACACGTGAAATCCAGACACAAAATCCTTACGTAATCCACTACCCGAAGCTCCCCCGTCAAGCAAGCTCAACGACGTCTCATCCCAAGAACATCGACAAGCTTCCCAACCACGCAAACATGGCAAACGGGTAAGTCACTGCTCTCACCTCCATCTATTCGATCACGTAAATGAATACGAGATCGACGGGCTAACCTTCCGCAGAGCAAGCATCATCATCGGGCTCGTCGTAGTCGTAATCGCCTGCGTCGCGGGCTGGTTCTTTGCGCCTAAAGGCGAGACACAAACGTACACTAAACCTCCCTCCCAATCATTACTTATACTGATGGTGTGTTGTAGAATTTGGCGCAGTTCATTGATCCTCTCATTCGCGAGTTGCTATCTCATGTGGGGTACGTATACCAAATCCTGTTCTGGCAAGAGACAAGGTATTAATTAATGGTATAGCAATCACGTTCCTGGCACAATGGCATCCTCTTATCGTTCCACGGCGCGGCGGGCTGAGAGAGTTTGCAGTGGATGAGTAAAGTGGATGAGTAGATAAGGGGGAGAAAGCTAGACTTGCATGTATAAATTGGCGTTGGGTTTGGGCCTAGGGTTCGCTTTTGAAATGGATATGTATTGATATTGAGGGAGGACTGTATGGCTTGGCTCTTGGGAGGTGGATACGAAGAGGAAGCGCTGTCGGAATACTTGAAGGGGGTACATATGTGCCGAAGACAGCGGTTTGTGCCTCTGATCAGAAGGATGTCAGAAGAGGGCCTGGGCCTATGACAGCCACAACTGGCCGGAAATCTATTACTTTATGGTTACCCAAGACCTAATCTACCTCCCCATTCCTTTGCCAACTCAACCAGTGCCCAGAGCGCCTTCCCATCTGCCGCGACACCCGCATCCCCAACTGTATCCACTCCTTCTAATCCGACTGCCCAAAGACATCCCCTCCCAACCAACCATCTCGAGATCGCACCCACCGTAGCCAGTATGGCAGCGGTTCCATACCCGCAATCCAGAAGAATCTTCAGCGCTTCCACATTATTCGCAACTACAGCCCATCCCAGTGATCGCGCTGCGGCAGGGACATCGTATTCCCAAATCACCATCAAGATGGGGAACAGTTTTGTAGAGGATGAAACCAAAAGCGCCGTGCTCACTGAATTTGGTCGGGAGTAGCGGGGTATAAGACCTGACAGGACGAGGGGAGATATGGGCGAGGAGGTTAAAGAGCGGATTGAGACGTGGAATGCGAGGGTGGAGAGGGCGCAGAGGATTACTAGTATCGTTAGAATAGCTTCTACTACATTTATACGGGGTCGTACAGAAGAACACATATTGAAATACTATAGGCTGTTGTGCAAGGCGTAGGAAGTTATTATTGCCATTCTTGTCATGGGCGAGGGATTCGGGAGACGTCTCTTTCTCTATTCGCGCCCAGGTGAGGTAGACGTCGAAGAGGAGGAGGAGGATGCCGAGTCGGATTATAGAGGGCTGTATACATCAGCTCTGCTTTTCGTCTATATTGGGAGGAAGATATACATCGAATTGATCATGTTCGCGCATTAAAGTATTATGTAATAAATGTCTATACACCTTTTTCAATTAGCCTGGTTCCTCTTTTCTTGCTCTTTCATCGTTTATCCTCAACTTCGAGAGACTTACCTGCGGTTTAATCAAAACCAAATCAATGAACAAGACCACGAAATCATGTTCTACGTATTTATCGCAGAACCGTCCGCAGTTCTTGCACACCGTAAGACGTACACCGTGGCCGCTGGTTTTATCGTCCGCGCCGGAATACTCGGTGTAGAGGAATTTAACGGGGTACCGACATTCGATGCAGATTGGCATTGCGTTTTGGAGGGGTTAGGACATGATGGGATGGGTTGGCTGGAGGGGGGACGTTTGTGAAGTGGTCGACCTGGGGAGACGCGCCGGCCGTGGATTTGCCGGACGTCGTGTTTAGTTCTAGGTCGACACCATGGAATGGTTTTGTCGTATATCCAACTCAACTCAATGCAGAGTCATCCTCAGCATCACGACTCAATGTCTGGCTTACCTCGGCCTTCGCGGATTGTTGCAATTCTCTTGTCTTCACAAGTACCCTTCGTATCATGGTCTTATACGTATGCGAGGTCCTGCGCTGCCATAGGCTCCCCTCGGCACTTTGAGCAAGACTCTTCTGAGCCGCCAGATGTCAGGAAAAAACACTGGAACTGTTACCTCTAGTACCGTGGCATTGAATCATATGGTACTCCCATTCGCTATAGCTGTCTAAGCTCACAAGAGGTAGGAGGAGTTGTCATCCTACCGTACGAACATAGCGCGAGAAACCGCTAGTACCTAGGCAGCGTAACATGCTAGAAGTCTGTATATTTCTACAAGAGCAGATCAAAGACGTTCGGACATCCACGGTGAATCAGATCATACGACAATTATATGCTGTATATCTGGTTGCTGGCCTACGACGTTGCCCTCCTAGCGCTTCGCTAACAATTCTTAAGACGAGATTGCAAATTGATAGTAGGTACCCAGGTAAGAGGCAGTGTGCCGCTAGCGAGTTTTTCCATTATTCCTAGAACAACATCAACTTACATTGTTCAAGAGGCGTAAACAGTCTTGAGTCTCAATATTCGGAGCTGTGAAATCCCATCACTGCTTTTAATCGCCTCTGCTAGCGCTGTATTGTTTTCCCACCTTGTTTCTTTACGACTAACATGCGCAACGGGAGTAGAGGAGAATACTCTCTAGGCAGTCAAGCATGCCTGATCTCCAAGTGATTTTGACGTACTTGGAACGAATAAATTCGGCACCATCTCGGTAATCAGGCCGTGCTACCTGAAAGCTGAAAGCTGCCTGGCAGTTCGAATATTCGATAGCTTCATAAAGACCCGACGTGGAGATACTCCTTTGCCATTGACAGACTAAGAACTCAAAAGTATGATCCAGCTTCCTTTTCAAATTCGTCACTAACCAGTTACCTAGTGTCCGAAAACAAGCCGCTCGTCAGACCTGGCTATGGTTGTCCTCTCAACGTGCTTCAAGAAGGTCACCAACCTCAAGCCGTATTAAGTTGGAGAGACACACCCATTACCGTTCGGGAAACAATGATGTTGGCCGTCATGAACCAGCTAACCGACAAGCCTGAGTGGCGACGTAAGGTCTTTGACGAAACCATTATCAAACGCTGGAAGAATGAAATCGTTAACGATCATGGACCGCAATTCCGAAGAGAGCCACTGGCTGGGAAAGCTCAGGGATTTACTAGTGAGATGTTTGATTTTGTATGTTATCCCCTTCCTTCCTGCTGCATTTCTCATAGTCCAGTGCATCGACGAATTGCAGGAAAAGGCCAAGATGTTCGAGGAAACGGGCATGGTTATGGTCCTCGACGTCGAGGCTTTGGTCATCAAGTCCGACTCCATTGTCGAAGAAGAATTGAGGCTAGCTTTGATCAGCGCGGTCAAGCCCCTAGAAGAAGTCCCGAATGATGACAAATTCAAAGACTGGCATCCTGGTTCCGATGGAAAGGTTCTCAATCTTGTTCATCCCTCACTTTTTCCTTTGGTATATGGACGTACCAAGGTTCGTTCCCACGGAGAGATTGGACTAAAAGACTGCCTGATTGCTGCCGGCTCTGGAGAGGTTGCGCCGCAGCCGGATAACGAGGAAACTGTCCACTCTAGCACTTTCTACTACGCCAGAAAGTCTCATCTCTGGTCTAAGAAATTCCAGTGGCTACCTTGCGAAATCAAGTTTGTAGGAGATGAAGTGAAGATCACAAGCTACATCAACAATCTTCATCCCCTGCGACATGAACATCTCTATTCGGTGATCGAAAAATTCATAGGAAAAGCCCTTCCACTCTGGAGCTGTGGCATACAAAGGTTGGATAATGGCATCGGCCCGCGAATTAGCATTGAAAAGTTGGGGTTTGAGTATGTGGAGGACGACAAAGAGGGAACACTCCCAGGCGATATGGAGTTAGAACAGAATCTTCCAGACGACAGGCACAGAGAGAAGTCGGAAGGGTCAGATGAGGATATCGAAGACTCGGATTCTGAAATGGACCGAAGCGAAGATTCAGAACTTGAAGATCGGCTGCTGTGCATGCCACAACCTCGTGCCTTCAGACCCACAGACCCGAATGAGTGGCCAAGCGATGACTTTCTGAGGAAGAAATATGCTAAGGAGGGCTTACAAGTCATTATCAAGTTGGCCAATATCATGCTCACCCCTGAGAAGCCTCGTTATGGCGGAGGCTCGTGGCACGTTGAGGGACAGCTTAATGAGAAAATTTGCGCAACTGCATTGTATTACTATGACTGCGAGAACGTTACCGACAGCTATCTCGCGTTCCGAGGGCAGATAGACACTGAAGACCTCCATGAGATGCCGGGACAAGTAGGTTGCACAGTCTGAGCGTGACGCAATCTGGCGACTTGAGCTAACAATGTAGGGCGACTACGGTTACCTCGAATACCTCTTCGACATAGAACAACACAGCGATGCAATGCAGGATCGCGGCCGTGTCCTGACGCGCCAAGGCCGATTACTTTCTTTTCCCAATGTTTTCCAGCACCGCGTAGCGCCCTTCTCCCTTGTCGACCCAAGCAAACCGGGTCATCGTAAGATTTTGGCCTTGTTCCTGGTCGATCCCGGAGAACGCATCATTTCGACTGCAAATGTGCCGCCTCAGCAGAAGGATTGGTGGGCTGAAACCTTACGAGATACTGGAGCTCTCTCGGTCCTTCCGACGGAGCTCTTCGAGGCTGTGATCGATGAGGTAGTTGATCCAATGGACCTTGAAGAGGCTAAAGAGTTAAGGTTGGAGTTGATGGACGAACGGAAGGGGTTGCAGGAAACGTTTGGGAATGACCTGAATACCTTCAATTTCTGCGAGCATTAGCAGGTACGTCACAGGATTGGGATTGATGAATGTAAGACAGGAGACGCCTTGCCTCTCCGACAGAGACGTGAAAATTGGGATAGGGGGGAGTTGAGCGACCCTCCACGTGATGGGAAGTTGTAACGACAATGTTCCGCAGCTAAGGTAGGAACTACAATAAGGCATGTCAAATCAAGAGCTCAATTTCGGTAGTTTATTACCGAGATCTAGGGCGCCTGGGGTTTGCTAAAACTCACAGTTGCAGTATGGAAGCAGAACAATGTCAATTGGAATGATCTCTTCCGATGTTTGCGACGGAGTGTCTTTGCCGATATACCTTTTAATAAATTGCAGCTCATTATAGAATTGGTTTTTAGGCATGCGATGTTGCTTTCCATCTTCGTTATTGCACAAAATAGGTGATCTACTGGGCCACTCGTTATTTCTTCTACGGTTTCAAGGATATGCGAGGGACGTCTTCATATTTTTTGTCCTGAATATATTCTTTAAGCCCAGAGATTTTATGAATGTATCTTCAAGATCGGGACGTGGCACAAAAAATAGAGGGGAGCTCTTCTCGAAACGTGTGGGAAGAGAATTCCAAGCTAGGAATTCCGGAGAATGGTAAGAGGCAGCCCGAGATATCGAATTGTGTCGACTAAAATGATTTATTTTTACAGATTCATACAAACACGTAGCTCTTTATTTGATAGCGATCGAGAGAGTCAAGTCTAGCTTTGAACATTTCTTACCTCTAGCATCGTCTTCCCCGAATATGACTATTTCTTCTGGCGGTTTGTCGTCTCATGTTCACATGAGAATATGTTGTGTAAGTCTGTGGTATGCTTAGTATTAGCAATAATTTACTGTGTATCATATACTAGTTCTAGTTCGTGGAACTAGGAGCCCTGTTTGACTAGGTACGTTCCCCTCATGTTGATTGCTGCACGTTTCGCTCGAGGTAGACTCGACTTGCAAGAAATAAGGAAGCTAAGAGGTGTCGGTTGTACTTGCTCTGAACATCGAGCAGTCGGTCGGCTTGGGAAGGCACGACTTCTGAATTATATGTCACCTTCAAAATTTATCATTTCTCATTCCTAAGGAAACAACACGTTTCAACAACATTTGGAATCAACGGCGCCTCCTCCCAACGTATATAAATATCACTCAACTGCTAGCTGCCGGCCAACATACTTGCGCCTTTCTCCTAGCGATTGCTGTCCCCTAGATCACTGCCATGCTTGGGCCATTCAAGGAAAATATTTGCTCCGTTTAATCAATACTCAATTTATCAACGCTGGCTCGATCATCTCACTCGTCAATACAATAGGAGCTCCGATTTGTGTTTTAAAACCATCAGACATTCAAACATCTAAACATCTAAAATTTTACAAAACATGGCCGCAGACAATACGACAGATCGGAAAACAGGCGCCAGTTTCGCAATCGAAAGGTAGAATCTTTGTCTTACCATGTTTCAATTTTGCTGATACCCAGTAGTCAGATTACCAGGAAAAGAAAGCCCTCACCAACTTCTAGTCATCATGGCGAACACAAAAAATCTGCAACTGAAGTTACAGGCTCGTACGATCCTACGCCGTTGGAGGCCACATTTAAACCGAGCGAAACACACTCGGCTATCCTTTCAGCGAAACAAAGAGATGTCCAGTTACTGACTATCCATAATGATTGCCCTCTTCTCCTCCACCCACAACCTAGTCTCCCTGCTCAGATAGCGTCCAATATTTCTAGATCGAAGAGGCCCAACAATATCCAAGAATCAACACGCGCCGACACGAAATCGCCACTGATTATAGAATACGGCGGTACTTATGAGACGCCATATGTTGTCAACTCACCACAATATCCCAGCAAGGGGGACGATTTCAGAAAACTGCGCGAGTAAGTATACCATATTTCTCCAATTGACTTACTGACAGTTTCAGAAACACTTCTCAGATGACCTGTGATAATACCAGTAGTTTGAGTGTTTCTAATCCGTCTAATAACTCGCTTACACGCTTTGAAGAAGTTCGAATGCCAGTGACTATTGAGAGCTTAGCCCCTTTGACTGGGCTGAAAATACCAGATATTTCAACCGAATATATCTTCGACCCTGATGACATCCAGCGTCTACTCGCAGGTACGCCTATCTCCGATGGGCTTTTTCGATTGCCGGGAGCTCACCCCATTAAGGCGTACAAACTTCTAAATTCCACCCATGACCCTCTTTTGCCTTCTTATCCAGGGGCTCACGGTGCTCATATTACATGTTATGGTAAAGGGAAGGATGTAAGTCTATAATCTATCTTTTCATTTCCAGCGAGTTAGAAGTCCCAAAATACGCAAAACCAGAGCTCAGCCAGGAGATGCCAGAAGCTTTTCCCGCGCTTCTCATCAGAATTATCGGAAAAATTATCTGTTAAGATTATTACATGTCGTAACTATCTCAAAAAAAAATGTAGTGAGAATAAGTCGGAAATGAATTCCGACGCTCCCCTGCGTTTGCCAGTCCAACCTGGGTGGGCCATGTCGAATTGGCTCATGACAACCATTTACTGTCATATGCATACTTTAGATCATCTGTGTAGGGGATTTTTGGTTCCTCGATAGCTCGCTCCCGAATCCTCTGTCCTCGGTCAACGGCTGATATTTAGGAACCCAGGCTTCATCATCAGAAAATGAACCTTTTGCCCTCTTAGTTCGGAATGGAAGAGGCGGATATCGCTATCTCGGAACCTACCGCCAGCCTTCCGCAAGTGACTACCTCGGTCGTGATGAGGTTCTAAGGCTACCACATAGTATAAAATTGGAATGGGCGCGCCGTTTAGGAACAAGACCGCTCTTCGGCATGGCTAAGCCTTGCGAGACTGTAGAGGCACTGTCTATATTTTACCAAAGCGCTAACCAGAATGCCGGAAGTGTTGCGGATGTTGAGGTCCCTAGTGAAGTGGATAGACCGAACTCCCTGGGGATATCTGACATTATAGCGGCATTCGCAGTGGTAATTAAGACATCCTAGATATCCACACAATGAGTCTGGACTAACTTAACACAGCATGACTTTGAACCGGAGGCATCAATGAATCTGTGCTACGATTACCTGGAATGTGTTGGTTATGACAATTTATTTTACGCCGAGCTAGTTGTCAACGAGGCGTTGAGGAAAGAGCTGCTGATCACCCAACATCCGAGTGCCCTAAGTCCTACTTCTTATCAAACACCCGGTCAAGTAACTGGTAAGATAACCGGAGTATTTGATGATGTTGACGTGTTAAAACTTGCCGTCATTCGACAGCTTGAGCTACGCCCCGGTAAAAAGGCTCCTACACTCTGGGATGAAAGTAAAACACCTACGACGCGACACGAGAAATGCAAAAAAAATTCAGCAGCAGCATATCGGCGGGGGTCTGTAGCATCCGTACCGTGCGAGAGTTGCCAACGCGGTTCGGGGCCATTCCAGAAATGCATAATTATCGACAACTGGTCTGTGGGTGCCTGTGCAAATTGCAAGTTTCATGATAGGGCATATCTTTGCTCTTTTAGAAACAAGACTGGTGACCATCGAAGTCAGAGTGGCCAATTATCCTAATACTTGGGTAAGAAAACGGAATATTGGGGGGCAAGGCGCAGAATCTCCAGTTGAGTTGACAAACTTACAGCTCCGAGGAGAGGCCTATGGATCTTGGGACAACTATATAATTAGCATCTAATATCGATGAGTTTTCCATGCAGCGGTGGCATGTATGGTAGGATTCAATGGCGTATTTGATACTATTTCGGCTCTTGTAGATCAAAAGCTATCGATATCCTCCTCCCAGACTGTGCACGAAGCTTGATGAGGTTCATAAGAAGCTCAATCAGTCCCATGAGTAGATATCATTTTGACAACAACAACAAAGTCAACGTGCAATGTTAGTTGCCCAAGAGATAATCCACGGAAACTCCCTAGTAGTTGGGCTAGTCAGATCACCTTCGATGAAGCAAGTGTGTAGAATCGCATCGAGTATCCCTTCAGAAGTCGGGTCGCGGTATGGCGTCATCACGACTATACCAGCTGGACGTGAGCAGACAGTATGATTGAATATTCGTTCGTTTATTTTCCCCTCTACTCTATTAGCTCTTGTTGATCCCATCAATCAAAGTCATTATATCCTCCTCCGACACCACTTCAGCAAATTTCTGATCCATGTCAAACAGATTGCTATCGTTCACAGATTGATGTCTGTCACCGCAAGCTTCCTTTACAACAAACGGACTATAGCCATGTTGCATTGAATCGAGAGCTGTTGACAATTAGTAGAAGATTTTGTAGTGTTTACACGGAGACCTAGCAACTAACCTGTAGCTCGAACACATCCGCTCGTACTGTATCCGCACAAAATAGTAGAATCACAACCATAGCTCGCCAACATTGAGCTTAAACTCGTTCCAAAGAAACTACTCGAGTACTGCTTCAACACAACCGGCTCTCCCTTTTGAGGTTCTAACCCTTCCGCGAATTCTCGAAATGGGTTTCCAGCATCGTAGCAGCATAACACATTCGGCAATTTTTCCATATACCACTTTCCTCCATCCTCGGGAGTCTCGTAGATTACTGAAGTGTAGATTATACGGACTTTGGAAGCGCGACAATTTTCTAATAAGCGAGCCATGGACTGGCGAGCAGCCTCGAAGCGATCTGGAGCGTATAAGGGGGAATTTGGGTCGACATAAGCGCGTACGGCGTCGATTATTATGAGAACCGGTCTCTTGCCAAATTTGAGTTTTGTCTTGCCGTAGCAACGGGAGTAGTTGTCTGAATTAAATCTTAGTCAATAGATAGAAGTGTTGACTGAAAATACTTACTAGCGAGTTCTTGGAATTCTGACATGTTGGCGCTGAGGATTTATACAAAATTTGTTACTATCCGCAAACGCTTCTACTATAATTTGATTCTACGGAATACTAACAAGGAAGCAACGAGATATGATTTCGGGTGTTGGAAAGCAATTGATAGCTTGAAAGATACCCACCCCACCCTCAAAGTCAACAAGCTGCCGCGGGCACCATTCCGTCGGTAACTTGCAGCCGAAGTCTAATATGTGAAAGCTGTTGCAGTGATAGGTTAGATGCACATAATTGCACATATGCATATCTGCAGAGCCTGTTTGGAAATCGGAAGACCGATGTTGTCATGAACGTCTAGCGATATTCATGTCGAGCTGAGCCTACCCTCAATAGTACTTTTGAGCCAAAAAGAGATGCAAAGAACATTTATGGGTACGGAGTGATCATTTCGTTTCCTAAGCTTTTTTTGGTGAACTAATTTCTTTAAAACTTTTTGGTAGTATTTTTGATCGCGATATTGTTACCTCCTAAAGTCAAACACAGGCCGATTATTCGACCCGACTGGGAGAATATGGTGGTCAAACAAAGTGCCAGAAAATCAAGAAGAAGTCTGTAAATAAAAAGTAGTCCGAAGTTTCTGTACGTCTGAGAAGTATTTTGCCATCATCTCTGACTAGGAGGTCGTGTAAAATAGACATGTTGTCGAGCCCATATCGCCTCGCCCAATGGGTGCCCCTGAACCCCTGACGGGCGTGGGTCACCGCCTAAAAGTGGCAGAAGCACCTCAGCTCGGCAAATGACGCGCTTCTGTTGCGAAATATCCCTCCAGGTATCGTTTTGCGGACTTCGGATTTTTGAAGCAGATTATTCCACCGTCTCCAAGAGATCAAACAGTTCCCTTCGCGGACGCGCCACTCCTTTAAGTTTGCCCAGATCATCGAAAGTCCGACCAGAAACTACTTCCGCCGACTTTCCTTCGAATCGATGCCAAAATAAACTTTCTTCAGGGTCATACGGATTACATCTCATAATATGGCGCGCATCAGTCGCTTTGGCTTTCTAGCCATTGCAATGATATTTCATCTTGTATATATTCGATCAATCTTCGATATTTACTTTGTCAGTCCTATTGTTTCTGGGATGCGGGCGTTCAAAGTGGAACGGCCGGATGGCGTTGAAGCTCCAGCAAAGCGTTTGGTTCTGTTTGTCGGTACATAGCGCAACTCCTTGAATAGCGAAAACTAGAGCTGACAATATCAATCAAGGCGACGGGCTACGTGCAGATAAAGCTTTCCAATCATTTCCCAAACCATATCCCAAAACCGACGAGGACCTTGTGCCTCGACCTCTTGCGCCCTTCCTACGCTCACGCGTACTCGAACATGGCACTTTCGGTGTCTCTCATACTCGAGTCCCCACCGAATCTAGGCCTGGACATGTCGCTTTGATAGCGGGCCTCTACGAAGATGTATCTGCGGTGACGACTGGATGGAAGCTCAATCCTGTCAACTTCGACAGTGTATTTAATAGAAGCCGACATACCTGGAGTTGGGGTAGCCCTGATATTCTGCCAATGTTCCAGTTAGGTGCTGTGCCTGGACGGGTAGATGCGGACTCATACGGCGCGGAGGAGGAAGATTTTTCTGTGGAAGCATCCTCTTTGGATACGTGGGTGTTTGACAAGGTGAAGACTCTCTTCGCAGAGGCTGTAACAAACTCGACACTGGACAAAGCGCTGCGCGAGGACAAAGTGGTATTTTTTCTTCATCTCCTCGGATTAGACACAAATGGCCATGCCTTCCGACCGTACTCGCCAGAGTATCTGAACAATATCAGAATAGTGGACGAAGGCATCAAGGAGATCACCAAGATCATTGAAGACTTCTACGATGACGACAAGACTGCTTTTGTCTTCACTGCTGATCATGGAATGAGCGATTGGGGAAGCCACGGCGATGGCCACCCGGACAACACGAGAACACCGTTAATTGCCTGGGGATCCGGCGTAGCGAAACCCGTCCAACATGATGGAAAAATCGCACCAGGACATGACCAGCTGTCTTCAGACTGGGGTCTCGACCACATACAAAGACATGATGTTGCCCAGGCGGACGTGGCGGCATTGATGGCATATCTTGCAGGACTTGAATTTCCTGTCAACTCCGTTGGCGAGCTTCCCCTTCCATTTTTGTCTAGTGATTTGGCCGGGAAATCAACTGCCTTCTTGGCGAATGCCAGGGGCATTCTTGATATGTACAGAATTAAAGAAGAACAAAAGATGGAAACTGAACTCCGTTATCGCCCATTTAAGGCCCTTGGGAACCAGGAGCATTCGGTTGAGAGAAGGCTATCCAATATTGAAGCTTTGATCGCAGTGGGTCTGCACAAAGAAGCCATTCAAGAGACAGCAGATCTTGTACATTTGGGTTTAGCTGGTCTAAGATACCTACAAACGTACGACTGGCTTTTTTTGAGAGCCTTAATCACGATTGGCTACCTAGGTTGGATCGCCTTTGCAATCACAACTGTGATCGATCTACATGTCCTTCATGGGAGAACTGAGACATCACGAACGATGGCAGGTACCATTTTCTTTTCTTCTGTGTTGGTCGCATTATACGCCTCATTTGCTATATCAAAATCACCCCTCACGTACTATGCGTACGCGATCTTTCCGGTTGGGTTCTGGGAAGAGGTCTATGCCAGGAGAAGGGCTTTAGTTGAAGGTGGAAAGGCCTTACTAGACTTGTCAAGTGCTGGATCGGTAATATCACTCGTAGTCAGTGCTATTACTGGACTGGCTTTAATTGAGGTTTTGGTATGTAACAATCCCCAGCATTTTTGTACAGCTTAGCTGACTTGAACAGGCTCTAGGCTACACACACCGAGAGGTTTTTAGTGTTTTGTTCGTTGCCGCAGCGTTCTGGCCCCCTTTCTACGGTACCGGGTTCGTTGCAAAGAATAAAATTCTAGTCGCAACATGGGCCGTTTCTTGCGTTGTAATGAGCACATTCACATTGTTGCCAGCCTTGAAAGTTGAGAACTCAGATCTTGTGTATGGCGTCCTACACATTTTGGGTTAAAAATAGCTAACTGACACTCTTTAGGACCTCCGGAGGGATTTTAATGGCACTGATTGGGACTTTTTATCTCGTCTTTCAGAAGAAGCTCCTTGGCAACTCAAAGCTGTCAGACGAATCTGCAGCGCCTGCGAACGATTCTCTATCGCGTGCACTCATTGGAATTCAGGCAAGTGACATGATTCGAATATGGCTAGATTGATATACTAATACGAAGTTCAGATCGGGCTTGTTGTATTGATCACTACGGTGACGAGGTCTAGTATTGCATCAATGAGAAACAAAGCCGGCTTGCCTAAAGGCAACCAAGTAGTTGGCTGGGCTGTACTGGGTATGATTGACCTTACAAGGACGCGTTAGGGAACCCTCTTACTGACATTCCTAGTCCAATCATTTCTCATGCCTTTCGCTCATCGTCTCCAACCAAATAATCACTATCTTCATCGATTGATGGTTATATTCCTCACGTTTGCACCCACTTTCGTTATCCTCAGTATCTCATACGAGGGGCTCTTTTACCTGGGATTTTGCATCGTGCTATTCACCTGGGTGAGAATGGAACATGCGGTCTACGTCTACACGAAGCCAGTTGGATCATCGGCCAAAGCAAACGGGAAGGCAACAGTCCCTGCGTCCCTTTCTAGCTCTCCTTTTAGGACCCTCACTTTATCTGACGTGAGGGTATCTCTATTTTTCCTTACTCTTCTCCAAGCGGCATTCTTCTGCACTGGAAATGTTGCCTCGCTCTCATCATTCAGCTTAGAAAGTGTAGCCCGTTTGGTTCCCGTCTTTGATCCGTTTTCTCAAGGCGCGCTACTTATCGTCAAACTAATGGTCCCTTTCGCTCTTATCTCTGCAAACTTAGGAATTCTGAACAAACGTCTCGGAGTCGCACCGTCAGCGTTGTTCATGGTGGTCATGGCAATTAGCGATTTCTTGACTCTTCATTTCTTTTGGGTTGTACGAGACGAAGGGAGCTGGCTGGAGATTGGAAGCACAATTTCACATTTTTGCATTGCAAGTCTATTCTGTGTGTTCGTCGCGAGCTTAGAAGGAGTAAGCGAGCTGTTCATCAGCGGTGTTGAAGTTGGAGATGAGTCCGCTCAAATGACAAAAGAAAAAGAGCTGGGCGCGGTAGTGGTTACCGAGAATGGCGCCAACGGATCTGCCATGGGCAAAGACAAAGAGCCGGGAACTAATGGAAAGGTCAGCACATAAAGCTCCGGATGTATGTATTGTAGGAAAGAATGAAGCGCCAGCAGCTGCTTCGATTTTGCCTCGGCATCTCCCCCGCAAGCTAATTTCGTTCGAAGTAGCTCCGGCCACCACGAGGCTGAGACTTGTATCCTGGGGTAAACGCCATGTTCCAACGGACCGCGATGTTAGCGGATCCTCGACGACAATAGCAGAGGACGGTTTCGACGACGGTGAATGCCGAAGACGCTGTATGTTAAGACCAATGTCTTGGAATAGAGGGTCAATGTTAGGCTCGAGCCGGCAATGTACCGCTGTCAGCGAAAGATTGTTTTACAAAGGTAGTAATATATAACATGAACACTCTTTTGTGTTGCGCACCCCTTACTCCAACTTGGAAGTCCAAAATGTTTGACTACGAATAGATCTAATGAGCCTCGACGTGTTCTCAGAAGTCTAGCCAGGTAAGTATGGCCTTACTTGGTCACTAGCCTCATCAACTTCTACTTCAGTTACCCCACAAGCCCATCGGTGCGACCGTCCACGGATCGAGCTTTCTTTCCCAGCTTATTACTTTTCAATTAAGAACGAACGCTAGGGATTCTCTAGCCTATAACATGACATTGATTATGCATTGGAAGCCGGAAACTCCCATGTGGTGACAGTTGGCGCTTCCAAGTCTGCGGAGTTGTGAAGAGGTATACCTATCCTCTGAGGAAGGACACTCAGTAACTTTGAAACGGCGTCATTGAGGACTTGACTAATGACCCTTTCTATATCCCCAGCTCCTAATTGTCTCTGTTTTTCATATAACCAAAGCTGGTGAATCGACCTCCAATTGTCGCCAAGCTATGACCTGTACCCCAGGTTCTGCTGACTGATGTTGTTCGGTTAGGATACCGGGGGTTCCAGCCTTTGATCGCCCCTCGTACAGCGGCATTGAGAGACTTCACAATCCCGCGACCACCTCTCTTTCGCAGAACGATTAACGACAGAAATAGCCCGCCAAACCACCAAATCGCGGCGAGAAAAGTCGAATGAAGCCCAGTGACAGAAATGGAGATGCCTATGGCTTCCGCTGAGCATGCACTGCAGCAGGGCAATGGCTATGGGAGTAGCGGACCAACAGGAACACCACCTGCGAATGCTCTCCCAAACAATCAGACTCCCGGACACCCAAGCTTTCGAAGGTAGGATTGTGTTTGTGTGCATGCGCCAAAGCAGCAGTTGACTAACGCGCAAGTAAACAACAGACAGCGCGCATCGCGAGCTTGCGAGGTGAGAAGCAATCCGAATCCTTTTGTATAGCCTGTGTGAACGTGTGCCGAGGCACCGAGGGATGGGAATTATGGGACAATAGCTAATCACACATTCGATATAGACATGCCATGCAAGAAAGGTAATGCCACCTCCACACCATAGCACCGTATCCTCGAGATGATCGCGAAGAGAAGGTCGACTGGATGCATTGTTGACAAGATTTAGGTGCGGTGCGATGCTGCCAGCTTGGGCGTGCCATGCACCAACTGCGTGGCCTTCTCGATAGAATGCAAGATTCCGACTCCGAAGCGGAAGAAGACATCGGCGGTGGCGGCAGGAAAGGCCAAAGATTCTGATAGGTATGTGGTGGGAGTTGTATTATTCTTCCAAAATACCAGTTCTAATTGTACACCGACAGTGACCGAGGCGATCCTGTAGAAAACAACTCCCCACGCACCGACTCGCCCTCTTTCAATGAGGCAAGCAGCAGCCGTAGCCAAACGGTCTATAATTCGCACGATGGTACTCCGTCCTCCTCGCTCACCGAGTCTCAGATACGACAGAATGCAGAGACCGAGAAGACCTATACCCAGTTCATGAAGCCGAAATTCACAAGGGCTCCAATAAAGGAAGCAGGCAGAGTAGCATATCTGGGAGAGTCGTCGAATTTGACACTGCTTGTCCATGACCGGCACGGGTCTGCTGATGTGGTACATTACCCTCTGCCAGAGAACGTGAGAGGAACTCGAGCAAGATTAACGGAATTGGACAATGTCGAAATCGATATCCTCCATCAACGTGGAGCATTCTTGCTTCCACCACGAGCGCTTTGCGATGAGCTAGTCGATGCATATTTCAAATGGGTAGCGCCCATAGTTCCTGTCATCAATCGAAACAGATTCATGAGACAATATCGCGACTCGAAGAACCCTCCTTCTTTACTTCTTCTCCAAGCTATATTGTTGGCAGGGTCCAGAGTGTGCACAAACCCGCAGCTAATGGATGCCAACGGATCGACGACACCTGCTGCTTTGACTTTTTACAAGCGTGCCAAAGCTCTCTATGATGCTAATTATGAAGATGACCGGGTTACGATCGTCCAGGCTCTGGTTTTAATGGGCTGGTATTGGGAAGGCCCAGAAGATGTTACGAAAAACGTTTTCTACTGGAGTAGAGTTGCTACAATTGTCGCCCAAGGCTCTGGCATGCATCGGAGCGTCGAAGGATCCCAACTGGGAAAAGCCGACAAACGTCTCTGGAAACGTATATGGTGGACCCTTTTCACGCGTGACCGATCAGTTGCAGTTGCGCTAGGTCGACCAGTTCACATAAACACTGACGATTCCGACGTTGAGATGGTGTCTGAAGAAGATTTCATCGAGGAAGAGGATGGACAGCCCAATGATTTCCCACCAGATCCCCTGCATGTTCAATTCTTTCTGCAATATGTAAAGTTGTGTGAGATCATGGGATTGGTCTTATCACAGCAATACTCCGTTGCTTCCAAAGCGCGCCGTCAAAATGCAATCGACCTCACCCACAGTGACATGGCGCTAGCAGACTGGCTCCAAAATTGTCCAAAGGAAGTTTACTGGGAATCGCCGAGGCATCACTTCTGGTCAGCTCTTCTTCACTCAAATTACTATACAACTCTTTGTTTGCTACATCGTGCGCATATGCCTCCAGCTTCTGGTCGATCGGCGGGTCAAAATGACGATACCGCTTATCCGTCTCGAAACATTGCATTTCAAGCTGCTTCGATGATCACCTCAATTGTCGAAAACCTCAGTGCACACGATGAACTGCGGTACTGCCCAGCTTTCATTGTGTACAGCTTGTTCTCTGCCCTCATCATGCATGTCTATCAAATGCGTTCCTCGATTCCTTCAGTTGTCCAAGCTACACAAGAGCGTCTGAGGATCTGTATGAACGCGTTGAAAGACGTCTCGAAAGTATGGTTGGTGGCCAAGATGGTGTACACACTGTTTGAGTCTATTCTCGGAAACAAAGTGCTCGAGGAAAGATTACAAAAGGCCGCTGGTAAACGACATAAGAAGATGGCACAGACTTTATCACAGGGCATTCAACAAGCACAGATGAAAAGAGAAGAGCCTCAGAAACGGAAATACGACGATATGGCCCTTGACTTTGGAGTCACACCAGCACCCCAGGAATCCTACGAGCGATCTCGACCACAGACTCCAAGTCAAACGCCATCTCGTGAACTGGGTCAGAATGCAGGTCCCATGGCACCGCCTATATCATCACCAAACGCTAGAGCAAACAACGACACTTTTATGGGAGGAAGCAACTCCCGTCCTCATACGCGACCTCCAACTCCCTTCAACCCGTCATACTCAGTTCCCGCAACTCCTCCGGACCTCTATCTCGTCACCAGGAATTCTCCAAATCTTTCGCAGTCAGTTTGGGAAAACTTTCAGCCGGATCAGCTGTTTCCGGAGGGCTCTGCCAACATGAATGCTAATCAGTTCTCACCGCAACAGCCGCAGCACAATCTAGATCCAAACTTGATGGGGACTAACCTGAGCATGACCCCTCAAATGCAAAGTCAACCAAGTCCTCAAATGTCAAGAATGCGGGGTACTCAGCAACCTAACATGAGCGGTAGTCCACCTCAAAACGCTTATCTTCAACCCGGCAACACTGGCTACCCTCAACAAATGCCACCTAATATGTGGCAGGGAGGCATGGATCAAGCAATTCAAGATGCGCATAGTCCTAGTGACACGTTGAGTAACGCTTCGGCTCAAGCTGTACCTATGACTATGAATGTAGAAGACTGGTAAGTGCCTCATCATTATCATCCGGCCTAACAAAAGCAACTACTAACCTGTCATGTAGGTTTCAGTTCTTCGGTATCAATGGTGATCTCAGTGGTATGAATGGTGACGCGCCTCTTGTGTAAAGTGGAAATGTTGTTGGTATTAAATGTGGGAGAGTCGTGGAGTTTATTGGCGTCAAATCTTGGAACTCATATAGGTCAAGGGGATAAGTATAAAAAGGAATATGGCTTTGCGATAGGCATAGATGAGCAGCGTCGGAACTGAAATTATGGTTCTCGTGGAACAAGCATTTTGCTTGGGATAGGCAAGAGAGGTGTGCTCTACAGCACTGGTGTGAAAAGGGAATCAGAATAATTGAAAAGATTATGAGTAACTTACTTTGGGTGTCTCAGGTCAGCCCACGGATGTACTAAACTCTTCTCAAGAACCGGAGACTAAAGTGGTAATCAATCGTTTTGAAAACTTGGGCCGCGACTCCTCTTGCGTTTTGAACAGATCTCTCCGGGCACTTGGGATACGGGAGGCACTATTGGGAGGTCGGGGGTACAACAAAGGCACTTATGCAATCAGCCACGACTATCTAGGTGAATACCGAGGTAGTTATACAACTAGAGTAGCCACATACGAAATGATTTGGTTCATTGGAATGTCAAAATATCATGCGAATTTGGTCGTTAATACTCTCAATTACAGAAATGCATATCAATGTCTCTACCGTTCACTCACTCTCTGTACCCCACATCTGAAGTGACATCGCTTGTCGGTGGACGACGTAACGAGGCCACCGTAACCTCTTGAGCCCCATCGACCATCCACCACCCACGACAATCACAGCACCAACTTCCAACCGCTTTCGCATACAACTTGCACCTTGTCCGGCGTCACGTAACCGTCTAGTAATGAATACAGGGACACCATAATCCGAGCTTTGCCAATTAACAATCCACGTCCCTTGCCGAATGCCCATTCTTACTACAACTACCAAGGAGATCGTCCTGTTATCAACAATCGCTCTGATGCAAGCAGATCTCCCTCCACGGGCTGCTTGCGCGCACCCTCCCCAGTCACAGCCTCTGTATATTCAATCATGATCTCCTCTTCTTCGCGGTCTTCAACACCCAACCCACGCGCCGACTCCCCCCACGCTTCTGGGCTCAGTGCCCGCCCTCGCAATCGAAGACTCAACACCCTGGGGGACGGCCAGGAACTTGGAAGCACATCTGGAACCTCCACACCAGGACCCTCGAGCAGAGCGGCAAGTCCCATACCGGCGAAGCATCCGAGTCGAAAGAGTGGTGCTGCCCCGAGAGATACCAGAGACAATGGGACGATTGTTGGAGGACATCTGGCGCCTGGGGGTAGAAATGGCCAGAGAATTGGGAGCGGGACAAAAAGTCCCCTAGGGTCTTGGAATACTGGATGGATGAGCACGGCTTTTCAGCAAGTAGCGAACTCGGTATTGGGAGGCATTGCCGGGGACGATGGAGGGAGTAACAGCCACCGAAGCCAGCGGACTCGAAGGGTCGGTAGCGGCCCTAAGATAGCAGCGCCGACTGAATGGGGGGCGGCACCCGATACCGATAAATTACAGGAAGCGGAAATTGGCATGGGCAGTACGAAGGAGAGGGAGGCTGCCGTCAGAGCGAAGAAGACACAGCGGATCTTGGAAGGGAGGGATGACGAGAACAATATTCTAGATACCAATGGGCATTACAAGCGCAGGACGTCGAGCGATCATCAAAGGCAGCCCAGCGAACAGGAGGAACATGCATTGGTATATATACACCATGTAACACCAACCGACACCTTTGCTGGTGTGGTGCTGAAATACAATTGCCCGAAAGAAGTATTCAAGAAAGCAAATGGCTTATGGTCAGAAGGAGGGCTAGCATTCCGGAAAACGGTCGTATTACCAGTAGATGCGTGTACAGTCAAAGGAAGACCATGCGACCCTCCGACAGACTCACCATACGGGGTTGACCTTTTAGCCCCTACGCCTGCAATAGAGGAACCGCCCTTTACAAATGGTGATACATATCAAGCAGACCCATTCACTCCGGATCCATCTGTAGAGCGACCGGAAGATAACGAGAATCCCTGGTCACATGTTCGATGGGTCTTGATAGATTCTTCGCCAACGTCCAAACCAGTTGAAATCGCTCGAATGTCACGGAAGGCACTAGGATACTTCCCTCCCCGGCGGAGGAAGAGTGTTAACCTACGATCTGGGCTTTCTACACCACGCGGGTCAATTGATCAGAGCCGCATGTCATTATTATCACAATCTCCGTATGACCACTCAACTAGCACCGCCAGTACTCCCACTCGAAGGACGAGCAATTTAGGGCCGCGACCATCACAACCAATAGGATCAGCCGGTAGTTACTTTCCAAATATTCAATCCAGCACACGTTCGCGCCGCGAAAGCGTAGGCGAAGCTGCGGATCGACTAGGTTGGATGCGAGGACCTGGAGGTGTAGGTACACTTGGTCCTAAGATTCGAAGACCCGGGCCAGGAAATGATGGACTTAACCAGTGGGCGAAAAAGCATTTCGCGCTTGCTACTATAGACTCTCACTCAACTTCTATCACAGGGGCTGAAACTGCGCATTTCGGGTTTGGCGACGAACTTGCTGCTATTGCTGAAGGAGGTCTCAACGGGCCAGTCAATGGACCGGCTGGTGTTGCCACGTCTGGTGGTGGTCAAAATATTGGGTTGGAGAATGCTGCCGCTGCTGTCGAAGGCTTCTTCCGAAAGTTGATTGTTAATGGACCGGGTACACCAAGACTAAACGCGAGAGCAGACAGTGATCTGATTGAGCTACTTGATGGAGCGGGAAGTGATGATGGCCGCGGCTTTGAGATCACTCCCGGTCGGGTAAGAAGCTCGACGCCTATGGGCAGTGGGAGAGAAGACTTAGATGGTATGATACGTGGAAGAAATAGCGCAGGTGCCAAAGGAGGGAAGAGTGATTGAAACTCTCCAGCTCGCTCCTAAGTGGAGCTTTGTATATCTTGAACGGAGCGGCTGCTTGAAACGTTCCTTGCATTGAGAAGGCGTTAGAAGGTGTTACGGCGGTTTCGTCATACCTAGGATTGAGTTCGATTGTTTTGTTCGAAGCACTGGGCGGGGTTGATACATAGCGAATAGGCATTGATTCATGGGTGGTGTGCTCATATATAGAGTTTTTGGATATTCACTGGTATCAGCTTACTCAATATGTTTATTCTGATGCTTTGTAACTCGCAGGCTGCGTCTTGTTTTTTATATCGGCGTGTTGGCAGATAATTACAGGCCAGATGATCTAAAGCCTCTTGGTGAAATATAGTTGATGAGATTTGTATCCACGTCTGAAAGCCAGGCGTAACAGGGAAGACACTGGCGTATGAAATAGTCTTCAGAATAGACATGGTGAATTGAATATTTTAGATAGATTTAACTTAACGCTACAACGTCTCTTGATCTCAAAACCCGAGAACGCATTTATAGTCGTCTCATATTGAAACTAGATGATCTGAAGAGAATGTCGTATTCGGAGCAGCGATTGATTGCGATTGATTCTGTCCACCCGAAACATATCAATTTTGAAGCGCATGGTCAAGCTTCAATTTGCGTTTGGTCATCATCAACAGTCTCACGAGCATCTACGTTCACATAGGCATGAGCACCCGATTGCTCGAATAATACCAAATAAACTCTCAGTACCACCAAAATATACAAATCATCTACACTAACCGCTAAAAAATAACCCAGACCCAAGGTATTTGCCCCCTAACGCAGCCCAAAAACCCAAACTCCATCACACCGACCTCAGTTCGGCTTCTGAGTCAAAGCCTTAACCACGCGAGCGTAGAATCCCGCTGCATCACATCGTTTGAATGTGATCTCTTCGACGAGATAATAGGGGAGTAATTCCATCACATCCCTGTCCCGATCATGATCTAAGAGAGGCACGTAGGTACATGGTGCCTCTTTGTTGTTCTCTGTGGAGACTTCGAGTTTGAAATGGAGTGTTTCTAAGAATCATATTAATACCACCCAAAACTTGAGGGCGCAAGGACATGAACTTACTGCCATCACGATTGGTTTGTATACAATCAAAGATGTCTTCTTCTTTTTCACGCTTCACATCTCGGATGATGAGCCCAGTCAGATCAGAAAAGAGATTCTCTTTCAACTGCGCCGCTTGTACTGCTTGAGCTGTCTCAACAGAGCCCATTAATCGGATTGCTCCCCCAGACTTCATCGCACTGCCCGGTACCTTTGGAGCTGTAGCGCTCTCTATCGATGTAGCTGCTGCACGATTGGCAGTCAACTTGGCATTCAGTATTTTGCAATCCGCTGTTAAGGTTTTCTTATCCGATTCTAGCGTCTTGACCGTAGTTTTGGTCTCTGCTAGAGTCGCCGTCAATTGCGTTACTTGAGCTTGCAGTGCTAACACCTCATTGCTTTTTGCATCCAGCTTCTTCTGGAGAGCTTTGCTTTCTTTCGCAAGAGCTGCTTGCTTGGCGACATCAGCGTTTAGTGACGCAATCAATTTGTTGAATACTGTTTGAATTAGCATGAGAAATAAGCTAAGAAAGGGCTGTATTCACTCTTCTCCTTCTCCTGGCTTTCGTTCTTCAACCGATCATAATTACGTTCTGCCTCTTTCACCCCAATCTCCCGGAGGTCCTGATATTTGATATGTAGACTGGCATATTTGTTGGTTATGTCACCAAGTTTTCGCCGTAAATTAGGATCGCCTCTCTCAGAATCAGAAGCACTCCCAGCCCTCCGTCTCTGAATTGGCGCTTGTCGTATCCGCGAGTTTGACCTCGCTTTAGACCCATTATGTGCAGTCCTCGATACAGATTCCTCAATAAACTCCGTTGAGCTCTCGTCTAGGTCCATCATGACAGGCTGCGATTCCAAGACGACTTTTTCGGCTGATAGTGGCTCTTCGATTATTGGCTCTTTGGGTGCAGCCTTCTTGCGACCAGGGCGCCCTTTTGGCTTCGTTATCTGAGCATCTGCAGTGGAAGTTTGGTTTGCAGATTTTTCTATCTTCGCAGGGGCCTTCTTCCTGGTAGTGGTTTTCGTCTTGGCTGGTTTGGCTTCTATGATCGTATCTTCGATTTCCATAACCACATCCTGATCCTGCGCAAACTCGTCCACTTCCTCCGTATCACTCAATTGTTGCTCATTGGTCTTGTCCGCCAACACCTGTCGCTTGCTCTTTTTCTGCGCTGCTGGAGCTTTCGAGTTAGTGTTCAATCGTCCGCTCGTACGGCGCGCTGGTGCTTTGGTCTTCGTGACTTTCATAGGGGCAACTTTCGGTTCGGCACGGCGTTTCCTTCCTGGCTTTTGTTTTCCGCTGCAGAATCAGGAGTCGGCATTGACGCGACGAAATGATCGTCCTCTGATTCGGAGTCTATCAGACCTGATAGCGTCGCGTTCCGGCGTTGTACCTTTGACATTGAATTTGGATTTCGAACGCGACGAGATGGAAAAGAGCGCGTGCTGGCAATGCGCAGATTTTCACCAATGAATTTATGTCGATTTGATTATGCGCTCGACCACAGTACTCTGAGAAGCTCAGCTTGGAGTTTTGTTGCTAGGATCGTGGAGGGGAAAGTTGAGTGTCGCACGGGTAGTTTTGGTTTGTTTACTATTTCCTCTTTAGGAAATTATCGCTTAGTGCCTTCGGTTGCCGCGGCCATAACAAGTCTCTAGTCTGACCTTCTATACGCAAGATTGGCATCCAGTGTCGTCCCCATCCTACT